>NC_091746.1:42631464-42993964 GCF_043380555.1 Nothobranchius furzeri | reverse complement strand
TTCGTGTCTAAGGTGGATGTTTGAGAAGTGAACTCTGGAAACATCTGTCTGGTTGTGTCAGCTTGCAGCATCGTAGAAAGGCTTTTGACTGGAGGTCAAAGGAGTTTGTTTCAAAAAAGCTTTCCCGATTTGGCTGAAGCGGAAGTCAGCTGGAAACTGAATTAATCGGGAAGTAATTCTTGTTTTATGAAACTACTTTGATAGGAGTTCTGGCCAAGTTTGGCTAATCAGAATTTGACACATTTCTGAGTATTTACCAACATCCCTCAGAAACAATTTTACTTCTTATGAGAATTTGATCTTTAAATCTACACAGAAATCATGTTCAGGAGCGTCTTGGCTTCTTGTTTCCGAAGTGTTTTTATTCAAACACAGGATGAAGTTTTAAGTTTGGTGAGGATGCAGAAAGTCAATAAATCAAGCATGATTTTTGATATGTAGACTGGCACGGCCTTGCGAGGATTCGGCGCAGGTGAGCGCTCTGGAGGGCCCTCGGTCGATGCGCAGGCACAGTCAGAGAGATCAGGGTCAACCAGTTGTGGTACAGGGCACCATTAAACCTCCCCTTTGGTAGAAGAAGAAGAAGAAGAAGAAGAAGAAAGTATCATTTCTATAGCGCCTCTCAAGATAAAAATCACGAGGCGCTTCACAAAAACAAAAATGTAAAAGCCAGCATGAACAAGTGAGTCTTCAGCTGCTTTTTTAAGGAGTCCACTGAGTTCACTGATAGGCTCAGGGGGAGAGAGTTCCAGAGTCTGGGGGCCACAGAAGCAAATGATCTGTCACCTTTGGTCTTTAGCCTGGTGCTGTACAACCAGTAGGCTTTGATCACTGGACTTCAGGGACCTGCTGGGGGTGTAGGGACTAAGAAGATCACCAATGTAACATGGTGCTTGTCCATGTAAGGCCCTATAGACCAGAACCAGGATCTTGAAATGAACCCTGAAGTTGATTGGCAGCCAGTGAAGCTGGAGGAGAAGTGGGGTGATGTGGGTGTGTTTGGAGGACTTGGTCAGATGCCGAGCACAGGCATTCTGAACCACCTGTGGACGGTTCAGGGAGGTTCTGCTCAGACACGTGAAAAGAGAGTTACAGTATTCTAAGCGCGAGTAGATGAAGGTGTGGAGAACAGTCTCTAGTTAAGAGCGGGACAGAATGGGTCTCAGCTTAGCAATGTTCCTGAGATGGAAGAAGGAAGAGCGAACAAGAACTGAAGGGGTTTAAATACAAGAGGGCTGGGAGCTTGGGTGATTGGAAAATGAGAGGCAGGTGGGAGCAATTAACAGAGACACATGGCTGAACTAAACGGGGAGACAGGATAGGGTGTGACAACTCTCTTGGTCAGCTTGCTTCTCACACCAAACCTTCTGTCAGGAATCTTGGCGTGACCTTTGACCCAGCTCTCACCCTGGATTCTCATGTCAGATTGCCTACCTTCTTCACCCGCGTGTGGATCCTCACCTCCGCTTCACACTGCAGCACGCCTGACAGAATGATCCAACCCACTAAAGGATCCAGCGGGGAGATTCTTCCCTGAGAGTGCCTGCTCCAATTCCTCTCCTCGGACCACTGGCCGGCTTCTCCTACTCTGGAGTCGCCTCGCCGCAGACACCGTCACCGAACTTCAGCCTCGGCGATCCTCTCCACCCTCCCGGAGCCAGATGAGAGGTTGGACCGGGAGATGCTGCCAGACTGGCTGTGTGCTCCCCCGGAGTTGACCCACGGTGTGGGGAAGGATGCCTGGCTTCACCGCAACCCTGTGTCCCAGGACGGAGCCGCGAACTCGCCGCTGCCCTGGCTCGGCGCACCAGCTTGGACCTGCCCCCAGTCAGACCAGCAGTCCCGCCTCCAGTCCAATCAGCGCCTCCGTCATATGCAGGTGGAGGAACCACGCCTACAGCCCAGCTGACAGAGCTCGCCGGTCTCCAGGCCGAGCTTGGCCGGATCCGTCAGCTCGTCAGCCTCCAGGAGTTCCAGCTGGACACCCTAAACTCCCCGCATCACCAGGAGAACGTGTCGGTCCAGTCAGCAGCTCCCTCGTCACAGGACCAAAGGATCGAGTCTGCAGTCCATCCAGCAGAGCTCGCCGGTCTCCGAGCTGAGCTGGCCCAACTCCATCAGAGCCTCAGTCTCCAGGAGCTCCAGCTGGACACTCTATCCTCCCTGCTCTCCCAGTTTCCAGCACCACCAGTTCAGTCAGCTCCTGTCCCAGTGGTGGTCCCGGAGGTCGCACTGCATCCAGTTCCAACAGTGGTCCCGGAGGTCGCACCGCATCCTGTTCCAGTGGTGGTACCGGAGGTCGCACCACATCCAGTTCCCATGGTGGTCCCGGAGGTCGCACTGCATCCTGTTCCAGCGGTGGTCCCGGAGGTCACACTGCATCCGGTCCAGTCTGTCCAAGAGGTTCCGTCTGCAATAACACCTCCTCCACTCCAGAAGCTGGCGGTCCAGGAGCCGACGGTACAGAAGCCGACGGACCAGAAGTCGACGCCCCGGACCAGAAGTCGACGCCCCCGGACCAGAAGCCGACGGTCCAGAAGCCGATGCCCACGGACCAGAAGTCAATGCCCCCGGACCAGAAGTCGACGGTTCAGAAGTCGACGGTCCAGAAGCCGACACTCCCGGACCAGAAGCCGACGCTCCTGGACCAGAAATCGATGGCGCCAGACCAGAGGTCGATGTCCCCGGACCAGAAGTTGATGCCCCCGGACCAGAAGTCGAAGTCGACAGTCCAGGAGTAGGCGGTCCAGAAGTCGACGGTCCAGAAGTTAACGCACCCGGACCAGAAGTCGAAGCCTCCGGACCAGAAATTGACGCCTGCGGACCAGAAGTCGATGGAGGTCAACGCCCCCAGTCCTGAAGTCGACACCCCTTCCAGTCCTGTGGTCGATGCCTCTTTCAGTCCTGTGGTCGACACCTTGTCCAGTCCTGTGGTCAACGCCTCATCCAGTCTTGTGGTCGACGCCTCTTCCAGTCCTGTGGTCGACGCCTCCTCCTGTTCCGAAGTCGACGCCTCCTCATGTTCTGAGGTCGACACCTCCTCGTGTTCTGAAGTCGATGCCTCCTCGTATCCTGAGTTTGACGCCTCATCCACTCCAGAGGTCGACGTCTCTTCCACTCCAGAGGTCGACGCCTCATCCACTCCAGAGGTCGACGCCTCACCCACTCCAGAGGTCGACGCCTCACCCACTCCAGAGGTCGACGCTCCCTCGTGTCCAGAGGTCGACGCTCCCTCGTGTCCAGAGGTCGACGCTCCCTTGTGTCCAGAGGTCGACGCTCCTTCGTGTCCAGGGGTCGACGCTCCTTCGTGTCCAGAGGTCGACACTCCCTCGTGTCCAGAGGTCAATGCTCCCTCGTGTCCAGAGGTCGACGCTCCCTCCAGTCCAGAGGTCGATGCTCCCTCCAGTCCAGAGGCCGACGCTCCCTCCAGTCGAGAGGTCGACGCGCCCTCCAGTCCAGAGGTCGACACGCCCTCCAGTCCAGAGGTCGATTCCGTCTCCAGTCCAATGACCCCATTTCCAGTCCAGTGGTCGACGCCGTCTCCAGTCCAGTGGTTGACGTCATCTCCTCCAGTCCAGTGGTCGACGCCATCTCCTCCAGTCCAGTGGTCGACGCCGTCTCCTCCGGTCCAGTGGTCGACGCCGACTTCTCCAGTCCAGTGGTCGACGCCGTCTCCTCCAGTCCAGTGGTTGACGCTGTCTCCAGTCCAGTGGTCGACGTCTTCTCCTCCAGTCCAGTGGTCGACGCTGTCTCCTCCAGTCCAGGGGTCGACGCCGTCTCCTCCGGTCCAGTGGTTGACACTGTCTTCTCCGGTCCAGTGGTCGACGCCGTCTCCTCCGGTCCAGAGGTCGACGCCGTCTCCTCCGGTCCAGGGGTCGACGCCATCTCCTCCTGTCCAGAGGTCGACGCCGCCGCCTCCGGCCCAGAGGTTGACGCCGCCGCCTCCAGTCCAAAAGTCAAGAACATCTCCTCCAGCGTCTCTGCCTCCGGTCACCGCCGGTCCCGCCCTCGCCAGACACAGGTCCCCAGGAGCCCGTCGTCGCCTCCTCCTCTGCCGCAGACGCAGGCCCCCAAGAGCCCGTCGTTGCCTCCTCCTCTGCCGCAGACGCAGGCCCCCAAGAGCCCGTCGTCACCTCCTCCTCTGCCGCAGACAAGATATTACCAAGCATCTCAGAGACACACCCTCTGTGATGGAGACTCTGAATCTAGGCAAAAGGTCAACTATGTGTCATGCGTTAACTTAACTTTACTTGTGAGTGCAAATGTTATGACCTCGTCAAGTAAACATAGTTAAACAATAATTGAGCACAGATTAATGAAACATTTCATTATTTATAATTAGCAATAACAAAAGTTCATTCAATGATTATTTTTAATTACAAAATCTTCTTTTCTTCTGGGAATAAAGGAGTTTATTTTTAAAGGGTTCCTCTGTGATGGACCTTGGAGGAAAGACTGTTATTGTTTATCATTTATTATCTCTATCAGGGCTGCAGTCCAGCTGATGTAAGGAAGTAGGCTCTGATTAAAGGGACTATGTGTAGACTTCCAGTCTCCTGTGAGGGGAAAACATTGTAGGCTGTGTCCTGTGGGATCTCAAAATCAGGCCATTCCGTGACATTACACCAGCTTGAAGGTAGATCACTTAAGTACATTTGTTCAACTTGGCATCATTAAGATGGCAGAGCAGTGCTGCAAATATGTATATTTATGTTTTTAACAGTCTGTTTTCACTGTTAAAATGTTGAGTTGTATATTTGTTTAGGAATGTCAGAATCTTTCAGAACTTTTTCAATGGAAACACTTTAAAAAGCTGCACTAGCATTATCATTCTACCAGTTTCAAAGTGGTTAATATCCCACCTCTAATGCTTTGAGTCCTAAGGTGACTCTTCTGATATAACATCAATTACCTAATCATGTCAAATCATCCAGCAGCAAGAATTGGGTATAAGAATTTTGTGAAAATTAAAAATTTGTTAAAGAACTAGAAAGGCAGAAGAATTGCTTTAAAATACCTCTCACGTTTTCTCATCCCCTCTTCTGCTAATGTAATTTCTTCCAGATATGTATGAGAGAAAGAGAGAATCCCCTTTATTAATTTCATCCTGCTCCCTCTGTTATGGTCCACCCACAGAACCCAAATGAAATCACCCTGTCAGGCCTAATTCTGGTAAAGCATAATTCTTCCAGCACAAAGGGCAGGCATTGGTATGTCACTGAGGTGTATCCCATGCATAATCAGTCAGATCTGTGTCTGGCTTTTCAGCAAAGCTTCACAGAATGAAGTTGTCTTTTGGAAACCTATGAAATTCAAGAAGGTAATTCAGCTATAGAATATTGATTGGGGCCTGTAATCAAAAGGATCAGTGCTATATCTGACACACATTAGGGTTTATACGCTCATTCAAAATCAATGGGCTACAATGTAGCCCATTATGCTCATACTTTATGAGCAATGAGGTCTGAGAGCCTTTGGTCATGCTAGTCCACTGAACAAAAATCAGCACTGTAAAAACGTATACCGATTATAAATACTAACAATACTAACAATTTAAATTACTTCATTTTGAGTCAGATTGTTGTCGATTAAATGTCAATATGCTTTATTTGTTTAACAAAAGCAATTTTCAGAGAAATTATCTAATTTGTTACATCCAATTAATGACATCTTTTAACAAAACTTTAGCTTTCCATGATGAAAAAAATATATTTTCTGTTATATTAATTATGTTAATAGAACAGGTGGCTCCCATACAATGTATTAAAGGCATACTACGCAACTTTTGTAATATTTTAAATCATTTTCTTGAGCCAGTATGTGCTAAAATGACCCTATACAGGGTTAATGAAATGTCACTCAGACCCTCACTGCCCCCTGTGATCAGAATACCGCACTTACAACTTCAGAATTGGGGTGTGCTACCTGTTGGACTTCAAGCACGTTTCCTACATGTTTCAGATCATGAACACAGCTGATTTGTTTCATTAAGAGATTAATTGCTCCAGTAGAAACTAATGAAGGTTGAGATTAGATTAAGGTGTAAAACACTAGACCCACAGCGAGCAGACAAGTTTCACTTTTAGTTTCACTAATTGACACTAGGGGGTACTAAAAGCTAGACAAAACGGCATAGTATCCCTCTAAGTGGCAACTAAACATTTGTACTTGCATGTAAAGCTGACATTCTGGTTTGTTACAAAATTTAAAGGGACACTTTGCAACTTTTTTCATATTTTCACATACTTTCTTGAGCCAGTATATGCTAAAATGGCACTATACAGGGTTAATGAAATACTACCCAGACCCCATCGTCCCCTGTGGCCAGAATATCACACTTGCAGCTTCACAGTTGCCGGTCCAGTCTATTGGAAACATTTAGCTGACACTGCAGTCTGGCTCCAGCACATTTCCTGCATGTTTTAGATCATGAACACCACTGATTTGTTTAATTTAGTGATAATTCACTTATGTAGACACTCAAAGAAGCCTGGGAGGTGTTTCAGCTGTTAGATTAAGGTGTTAAAAAGATGAACGCACAGCAAGGAGATATATTTTGATTTTGGTTCTACCAACGGGCACTAGGGGGTGCTAAAAGCAAGCAAAAACTGCCTAGTCTCCCATTAAAATGAAAAATTGAAGAATTTCTCCCTTGATAAAAATAAACACGGAGAAGTAGGTAGAGCGGATTGTCCAGTAATTAGGAGGTTGCAGGTTAAATTGCTTCTGTTGTGTCCTTGAGCAAGACATTTAACTCACGTTGTCTACTGGTGGTGGTTGGAGGGACCAGTCAGTCAGTGTGTCAGTGTGTCCCAGGGCACACTACATTGTAGCTCATCCTCACCAGGGTGTGAATGTGTGTGTGAATGGATGAATGATACACTGTAGTGTAAAGAGCTTTGGTGTCCTCTGGCTCAGAAAGGCACTAAACAAGTGTGGGTCATTTGTCATCATTTATCAAATTTATAGAATAGCTTTCATTAGTTTGAATTGTATGTTTAAACGAATAGAATCGAACTGAACAAACTTGTATTATCTCATGCCAATGGAATGAAATTACAGAGCTCAGAAGAGAACATGCCACATATCTATATACACAAAAATCCCTGTAACTGCAATGATGATCCCTTGTGTAAAGTGTAAAAACCAGGTAGCTTGTTGAGGGGAAAAAAGTAATGGTGTGTTAGAACATGTGCACAAATTCCAGGACTTCAATGTTTTACAATAAATTTCACTTAAAAGTCCAAGTCTATGATTTAACACAGTTCATCACATAATGATATGTTCTATGTTACACGCATAAACTGATTTTTGGAACACTTGTACAATCAAGCAGCCTTAACATGTAAAGGGAACTGATATGAGATCAAACATTTATTTAACAAAGGCAGAACTGTAGAAAGGTAATGAGAATGCCTTAGAACATCTGCTTCAATTGCCTTAAATATGTTTGCTATTTTTAGCCATGCTTTAATGAATGAGTTGAGGGAACTCTTGCTCTTTTCATTTTTCTATAAATATATTTTTTAAAAGTTTTAAAATGTTGTTTTTATTAATCTGCCAATTTTGAAATAATCTAAACTGACAAATGTACCTTTGAATTAATCAAAACAAGGTAACAAAATATGCAATATTAATAAAAATGAATAAAACATGAAACACAATAAATAAGATAAAAATGATTAAACTTTCATTGATATTGATTGTTTCTGAAATGGAAGCTAAAGCATATGAGAACAGCACCTCCTGGTCCTCGGCTGAATCTATAATGGTGACACCTAATGATGATTGTGCACACAAGACGGGGCCTTCCAGCCCCAACACTGCAAACACCATCACATGAGTGGCTGGCTTCTCTGAAATACCACCGTACTATTGAAGTCACGGAAAGCGGATAATTATAGCCAGACCCCCCCCCCCCCCCCCCCCCCAACCCAATTTTTCTCTCCCCATCTCCGTTATCAGATTGGAATGAGGGCAATCCTTATTATCTGTATGAAAGTTCTTTTGCAGAGCCCAGAGGTGGGTGTGGGCCTGTGCACTGTAGCAGGACACACAGGAAGGTGTGAGGTGTGGAAAATCTGGGTCAGAGCAGGTGGAATGATAATGATAAAAATTCATCATTATAACAGAGCGCATTTACGCCTCCCAGAACAAGGTTTGTTTATTCCATACCCACTGAGCAATATCTGACCTTGTAGTTTTATTTGAAAGGGTCTCAGCTCACTGTAGCTAACCGTTCTGCATCAGTGGCTTTTGTTTACAGAGATGCTGCTTCACATCTCTTCTTTGTGAGGTTATAGACAGTTTGTTTCCAGCTGGCAAGCATGGATTAACTAATATTTCCCATCCTGTTATCACACTGAATGAAAAGACAAAGACCATGCGCGAGTCAATGTGCTCTGGAACATCTAAGGAAGGATAAATTTTCTCAAGTGAGTTTCAAATGTTTCTGGGGCTTTACATCAAAGCGAGACTCAATAACTTTCATGCTTCTCCTTCCTAATGGTTGAAAGTGGAATTACAACGGTCGCAAACAACCTTCCACAGCTGGCTTTAGCCAATACTAACAGGAACCAGCTGATAGCAAAATAAGCCATAAAGTAAAAAGATACACGCTGTTGAACATTATTACTTACAAGTCCAGGAGGAACAAAGCCAGGTCACCATCAGTCACTGATGTCATAGCCTTCTTCAGTTCCCTCAAATTAGCATAGGCTGTGCTGATGTTCACTTAGGTTTTAGCTCCTGGCTTCACCTCCAAAGACCTTACTCTCTTACTTTAATCCCAGGCTCCACCATGATGGCAACAAAGAGAAAGCTCTATTCTTCGTTTTATGATTTTTATTGAAGGTTGGCAGACTGAAATAGCTAACTGC
Organism: Nothobranchius furzeri; assembly: GCF_043380555.1. Taxonomy (NCBI): domain Eukaryota; kingdom Metazoa; phylum Chordata; class Actinopteri; order Cyprinodontiformes; family Nothobranchiidae; genus Nothobranchius; species Nothobranchius furzeri. The sequence continues at coordinate 42,985,085 of NC_091746.1, read as the reverse complement.
TAGCCTTTATAAGAGTTACCGGCACAGTAAGCAGCAATTGCTGTTAAGCAGGATGATACCTTGCACTAGTGTTCCCACCCCAATCACAAAACTGTTAAGTGCAGTTTCTGGTTAGCAGAGGGCCAGAGCTGTCTAATGTGAAGTTGCTTAAGTTTACAACTCAAAAACTACTGAAACATGTTTGAAAGCGATAGCTTAAAGTTCTAAAAACTTTTTAGTGTTGTTTTAAAAAGATTTGGACTCCAAAATTCAATTCCAATGCATTCACTGAAGTACACATTAATAGTTTTTAGGTTTATCTTTGTTTGTTTATGTTTTTAGTCCTTTTTCCTCAACCTTTTATATTATTTTTATACGTTTCAAAAAAGTTGCAGCTTTTGGTTTTAGAGTTAGGTTTTAGATAAAATACTTCCCCAACTCTATGGGTGCTCCAATTCTGTGCTTTTCCTCCAAACTAAAACTTTATTCCAATTCCTGCTTACCTTTTAGCATTATCAATCTCATATAGAGAAATTTGCTACAGTCACCACTTCTCCACAGGTCTTCTGCGCTTGGCCAAGACCTCATTGTGTGAGATGCGAGAACTCCCTGGAGGGAGCAGCTATGTTCGCACAGCAGTGGTGAGCAGGCTGCCCTTGGACATCCATCCCCAGAGTCCTCCAAGGATTTCAATTTTAGGGGTTTCAACGTGTGTTTTACATTGCAGTATGTATTAACTTTGCAGCTTGTGGTTGTAAGACAGATGTAGACCAGACTCTCTATATGACCACTCAGGTGGATGCTTTGATGCAACATGAAGCAACGTGGTAGCAAGCCCCAACAGAAGCAGAACTTGTCTAAAGAAACTGAAATGTAGTCACCAGTAGTGATAAAACCAACTTTTTTTTTTTGTTAAAATATATATTCTGTCTGCTGCCTGTAGGGTTTCAAGGGACAACAGGCTAAACTTTGTGCTCTATAACTTGTAGAAATAAGCCAGAAAACTAGCCTGTTTTGTGTGAACACAGAAAATGTTGTGGCTTATTGACAAGGTTTGACCTTTTTGATCATCTTTCTTGTGAGATAAGTTACTAAAGCATGTCATCCTGCTGCAGTTAGATCATAAAATGCCCAGTTAGTTATAATTCTGTTATGTTTCAAAATCAATATTCAAAACATCATCCACGTGTTTTTAAGCTTTGAATAAATATAGACAAGTGCAAGTTCAAAAATGAGATTTTCAAAAGTTATGTAAATTACAACAGATAAATGTATGTTCCCAATATAGACCCCCTACTGGGTCAACGTGGGATTCAAGCCTGGGTTCGCCTCAGTGATTCATGTCCAGGATTCTCAGCAGTTTAACAGAAACACACCAACATGTAGAAATAAACACTAAACACATTGCTACATCAATAATTCAATATTTTTATTTTCTATAAAATGAAAAAGCTGAATATAGAAATGAAGCAGCATGTCTGTTCTGTGTGGGTTCTCACACAAAAATTCAACAAGCTGTGAGAAAATACTTGTCACTGTGGCAATGTTTTACATTTGTATTATTTATTTGCTTCAGAAACTCTTTTCACATCATTAATTCATCTTAAAATCCAGTGTTTTATGCCAATTTCAGTGGTTTGGGGGCAATTCTTGGCTGTGTAAATATTTGTTGACACAAAACTTAAAAAGAAAGCTGATGGGTCATTTGTCTTAAGTTTCCTGGTCTCAAAAACAAATTGTGGCCTATTATGAGAAAAATCAGCAGAATTAGATCAGTCTTTGTTGATTTTTACTACATTTTGTCAAGTTGTCAAACTGTGTATTATCTACCAACCACTCCGTCGTCTGCCATTAGCATACAGTAACACAGTAAAAGTTGACATTAGAAAATTAGCATTATCTTTTTCAATATTTTAGCAAAAAACAATAAATAAATAAGTATGCTGGATCTATTTAAAACAACAGGACAAGGCTGTAGAACATTTTATAGTGCTAAATAGATACATTTAATCCCACAGCCATTAATACACACACCGACTGCGAGGTTAAGCCTAAACCAGCTGTTCAGTTTTGTGGCTCTCCTCTCACTGTATTGATTGTGATCATAGCCTTTAGCTAAATAACATGCAATTGCCTCCATTGCTTCTTTATACTGCTTAGATAATTTCTCATAAGGAATTCCACCCACAAAACTCTGTTAGATGGACATCTGGCGGGCTGCTGTGCACTTACCTGACCTAACATAAGAAACTTTGGATTTGCTAATGATATAGCTCTCTGAAGCATCTTTATGGTGGTGTTGGAGGTGACAATGGAGATTTACCACATTTCCACTCTTGGCTGCCACAAGTGTTTGGCATGTCTTGCAGAGCACCTGTGTTTGTTGAACATTGTCACTCTTGTAACCAAAATATCTCCAAATAAGAGACGTGTTGTTTTTTTAAATACAAGCTCTTCCTCGCTAATGCTTTCCTCACATCTTTCCCACAGCCACTGCTATACTCAATAAGCAAACTTGGGTATTTGCTGGCCATTCAAATGAAGTCCTGTCTACCAAAGGGGCATGCCTATAATGTATAGGAACCCACCCAATTGGTCAACTGCATGAAGCACTCTATTTGATTGGTCAACAAGTTCATGCTTCCACGATTGACAAAATGCCTTTTTGCTTACAAGGAATTTGTGTGTTCAGCAAATATTTGAGTTGACCATTTTTTGCTGTTTTTTTTTATTTTTGAAAAAGGCCCATCGGCAGGCTAATGTCGCAATGACAATACATTTTTGATATATTGTGCAATCCTAGGGTATATACATGTCTGCCTTTAGGAGAATTAGATGAAAATGTGTGATTCAAATTACCAAAAGGAAAAAAATAAAAAATAAAAACTAAATTGTTTTGCTCTTAGCTTTTTAAGTTTTGTAAAGCTTTTATTTACAGTGGCAACATGGAAACAAACAGCTTTAAATAGGATTGTATAACTTTATTCTACAGTTGCATTTTATTCTGTTGCAGTTATGAGACATATCACCCATTTGCCCCTTAAGTAAAACCTCTTATAAAACCTCTTACTATTGAGCTTTTCTAACAGAGATTCCTGCAGCAAACACATTTTACCATAGCTGTGGGTTTTTCTTACTTAGAAGTTTGGATTTCTCTGTAATATTTGGAGCAGTGTTTTGAATCATGACAGCTACTTGGACAGAGTTTGATCTAGAAATATGGACGTTGGGAGTCTGAAAACTGAATTGGGACACAGTGTCTCTCTCCATGGTGCTGAAACATTAAACAGTCTGCCTTTCTGTGTTTAGGAAGTTCGAATCCATGTGTCCCCATTCCATTAAAAAAGGATTTTACATTTGTTCCTTTTTTGTTCCATATAAGCTTTCCCAGTTAAAATAAAGCAATAGATGGTTTCATAAAAGAACATAGCTTTTTGCAAACTCTGTGAAAAATAAACATTATTATCACTACATTTGTTAATTATGTGAACACTACATTCAGTATATAACTCTCTGATTCACCTTAATGGCAAAGAAAACTCTAAATCTTTATCTGTTCAATAAAAAGCCCCAAGATAATTCATGTATTGTTGCTAAATTAGTTTATATAATGAAAAGCAGTAAAGATCATTATAAAAATTGTATCATTTTTCTTCCTCCTATATTATTTAATTTTGTACACTGAGTGAAATGAAAATGCAAATTAAAAAAAGAGTCAGTTTCATCTTTTATTACATTTTTTAAACAAATCTGAAACTTCTGAACAGTATTATCACATAGGCCATGCTTTCAAATATGAAAGTTAATCATATCTTGGAAACAAGCAATACATTTCAGCATTAGAATGAAAAGTACTCTCTGATTACTTGGAGTCATTTGAGGTGCTTCATGTCACTATTCTAATAGCTACTGCACAAGCAAGATGAAGTGTATTTTTTAACGATGAGAGCCACATGATCAGCCCTCTGGGTCTTCCTTCTCTGTGAACACCCACACTTAATATAAAAGACTTTGCGCATCGTACTTATCAACATGGTGAGTTAAAGCATTAGCAACACAAGTGACTCACTTGATAATGGCAGATAAGTTGCCTCATTATGCACAAAACATCAGTATCAAGAATGTTTGCATGTGACTTTGATGCTATTTGTTCTTTTTCACTGCAAAGAGAATCAGAGTCACATAACTTAATGTAAAACTTTCAGCTATGTGATATTCAGGTTTATATTTCAAAAGGCAAATTTGTGAGATTATTTGCATCATGTGCTGTTAAATAAGGGTTGCAGATGGTGCTTTGCAGCAATAGGGTATGAAGTTGGAATCCTGGGAGCTACATTTCAGCCATGTTAGCATGCTTTCACCATTTAGCATGGGTTTTCTCCGGTTTCCTTCTACATGTCTACAAGCATGCATGTCATGTTAATTGGAGACTCTATAGGTGAAACTTTAAAAATTACAATATGGTGCAAAAGAAAGTATTGAACCTATTCACAATATTATAACTATTTGAAATTTTGTATTTGGTGTTTTCATAAGCTGTAAGCCATAGTCATCAACATCATAAGTGTTGAAATATTTGGCTTTTCATGTAATCTGTCTGTATAGCAAAGCCTGGAAGAGTAATGCTAATAGTTGTAATGCATGTATAAGAGCACCCCCTTGAACACCTACCCCCTGCACAAAACTGTTAAATACAGTATCTGGCCAGTAAAGGGCTGTGTAAGGCTTGACTCGAGCTGAGCTGAACCGGAGCGAGAGTTCGGATTGTAGAGTGTGTTTTCACCCAAGCGCGGAGTGACTGACGCCGGGCAGATTGACACGCGTTTGCTCTAGGAGTCAAACCTTACAAAGCTGGCGAGCACGGCGGCTCCAAAAGGAAACAAGCTGACTTACTGTGAGTCGGCAAGGTGAGTGGCTCGGGCTGATCTGGTCAGAACAGGTTTGGTCAGAACTCGGAGCATAGTTCAGTTAGAAACGATGACTGAGTGGTTTGGTGTTGAGCCATACTTCCTTATGTAGACGTGGCGGGTGACGTGGGCCGGAAGGCTGGCACTGGGAATGCTGGGTAGTGGAGTTCGGTTGGGCTGCGTGTGTGTGGGATCCTCCGGGGGAGGATGTCGTGGGTTGTGAAGGAGGCAGCATTACAGGCTGCAGAGTGGTGTCAAATTTGAAACTGGTCAAGTTTCTAACCCAACAATCACTGAAATCGAGTTTAAAAACATATATTAAGTGTTACTTTAATCTCACCCGTACAATTGTCCCCAGGTGTGGGTGAGTGTGTGAATGGTTGTATGTCTCTGTGTCCTTATGTTGGACTGGCAGCCTGTCCAGAGTGTCCCCCACCATGTTTTCACTGCAGCTGTAATGGGAAATTTCTGGGAGGGAGAAAAGTAATCTGGAAATCCAATGGGATTTTCACAGCATTTTTAGTGTTAGGAGTTTAGGAATGGTGATTTTAAAGCAGCATCAATGCTAATTGTTTTATTTTCATTCATTCTAATTCACTTGCAACTCCAACAGTTTTACAAATGCTGGTTGTTTAGCAGCATTTTCCATTGTCATTTTCTACCGAGTTACAACATCTCAGCATGAGTTATCCACAAGTTCCATCCAGTCACTTCACCTTTCCAAGTTTACACACCTGTTCAGGTACTCTGATGGTTTTTAAAAATGGCTGGAAAAAAATGTCCTTTTGGGAAAGCCTGGTGAACTGGAGACCCAGAAGTTCTGCTTGTGGAAAGAAGCTTATTAACTGCTGGAGTTTGACACCAGCTCCCTGCCACCCTGCTGAGAGATAAAACATTAAATATAATAAGCGGGTGTTGTTAAATAAGACATCTTGGTATACTTTTAAATCTGAAAGACAACATCTTGCCTAAAGTGCAGCATCATATGAATCTACTTCAAAACTGTAGCTTGTGGGTAAAATTTGAAAGGTTATTTACCCCGACACTAGGATAGGTTAACCTGACAGAAGCAAAAATAACACATCTGTGAGAAGCTGATTTCCTTGTAGTTGGCAACCCTGTAACCCTTTTCTCTCGTGCTGTGGATAACCTTCCCTTTGCAAATCACACTTTTTTTTCTTCGTTTCTCCCCCAACAAACAATTGGGTGACACTTCAAACATCCCAAATAGCTGCAGTCGTGGTCTCTTAGAAGCCTGGCTGATCCCCCTTTTTTGCATTCCAACCATGAACGGAGCCCCCGCTGAACTGCCTCTCGCTACTTGATAAATCATTCGGAAATCATTCGGCACAGACACAAGTGGAACTGCCTGCTCCCCAAAGCGCCATGCTGAAATTACTTGCAGTGAGTCAGATCTGCTGAAAAGCCTCCTAGTATGGATTTACTCTTTGACCAGCTGCGAGAGAGAACCAGCTTTTTAAGCTGCAGCAATTGTTTGACCTGATCCCCCCCCCCCCCCCCCCCACCCACCCACCCACTATTAATTAGAAATTTGGTTTAATGACTTGTTCAGCAGCTAGAACTGGAGACGTATGTTGAATTATAATTATGTTATGCAACATTATCAGTACCTGAAACTGGCTGATCCCAAGGGCACAAAAACATGTGTGACCTAAGTGTTTAGGAATGAATTAAATTTATCAGTTAGCATCCACTTATTTGGCCAGACTGGGACAACGGGTTAAATGTCTGTCACTGATTTCAGCAGTAAATGTACAAATAGAAAGGCTCTGGAATGGCTGCATGTCTCTTGATGACTAGTTACCTCTGGAATGTCCAATTTGTGTAATCTAAATAAAAACTAAATTGCTCTGAGGAAGAATAGATGTTTTACTTGCTGGCCATATAGGACCAAATTAGGTCTTGTGTTGTTTTAGTCTTTTATTTTTTATCATCATATTGCAATTTGTTTGCAATTTAGTGTCTTTCCCAAATATATTTTAATCCCATCATCACATGAGCACAAAAGCAAAGCCTGACACACACCTAAAGTGGATGCGACGGTGTTGCACCAGCCTGCTTTTTTTGCAAATTACACACTTCCTTTGCATACCAATGTTTCCTGGTGTTTAACTACAACGCAGAGGGCACACCAAAAACAGCATCCGTCAGCTGCTTACGAAACAATACAACAGAGATAAAAGATTTGTAAGATTCCTTTTTAAAGAGAAAAAAAAACACAACTTGCGGATTGTGCATTAAACAAAGTGGTGATGAGTGACTGGATGGTTTTTTCAAAGCAGTAGCAGCTTTAATTTTAGGCGTTTTGGTGCAAGATTATACCAAGAGTGGGAGAACTAAAATAAGTGTCAGCAATTAAAGCTTTTGCTTTTACGCACACACACACACACACACACACACACACACACACACACACACACACACACACACACACACACACACACATCAGCAATGCAACAGAATGAAGTCAAAGTCCCATCCACACCATCCATCCATCTTCTAAACCCACTTGACCACGCGGGGTCACGGGGGGGGGGGGGGGGGGGGTCTGGTGCCTATCTCCAGCAGTCAACGGGCAACCAGGCGGGGTACACCCTGGATAGGTTGCCAGTCCATCGCAGGGCAACACAGAGACACACAGGACAAACAGTCATGCACACACACACTCACACCTAAGGACAATTTAGACAGAACAATTAACCTAACAGTCATGTTTTTGGACTGTGGGAGGAAGCCGGAGTACCCGGAGAGAACCCACGCATGCACAGGGAGAACATGCAAACTCCATGCAGAAAGATCCCAGGCCGGGAAGCAAACCCGGGACCTTCTTGCTGCAAGGCAACAGCTCTAACCACTGTGCAGCCCCCCTCATCCACACCATAAACTATTTACCCTCCTTACTTTAGGCAGAACATTGAGCTGCCTCAAATCATCAGAATCAGGTTTATCGCCCTGTAGGTGAGAGACTCATCTACTAGAAATTTGCTTTGGTGGCAAGGTGCAAACACACATACAAGTCAGGCAATATATAGATTAGGATACACCAAAAATAATCAACATAGCAAGAAGAAACAATCATAAGCATAGAAATATAGGCAACTGATGCTGAAGCTGTTTTTGTTGTTGTGAAGTTCTAGTCTGTAAGGACCTGAACCTCCTCCATGAGGGTAGAGTACCAATCATCCCATGACCAGGGCAAGAGGGGTCAGCTTTTATCTGACCTGTCGTTCTCAGAACCATGGAGGTGTACAAATCATGGACTGATGGGAGATTGCATCTGATCACCTTTTCTGCTGAATGCACAACACGTTTTAGTTCTTGCTTGTCCTGGGCAGTGGCTCCTGGGTACCACACAGTGATGAAGGAGGTGAGAATTAACTTGATGGTGGCCGTATAAAACTGGAACATCATCCTGGTTGACGCAGAAAGAACATCCTCTGCTGGGCCTTCCTAATGAGCAGTGTTGGGAGTAACGCCGTTTAAGTATAACGGCGTTTCTAACGGTGTTCTTTTATAGGTAACGGAATAATCTAATTAATTACTTTTCCCGCCATTGCAACGCCGTTACCGTTACTGGGGACGGAACGTTGTGCGTTACTATGTGCTTGTCGAACGTTGAGCAGCAGTGTGAGGCTTTCTGACTGCCACACTTCAGCTGCAGCCAGGGAGAGAGAGGTGTCGCTAACGCGCTTACAAACACGATGATGATTGGCCGGGTGGGCGGAGACCCTCACGGTCTCAGTCACTGCATGCTGTAGACACAACGGGAATAACTCCATTTAAAATAACCGCGTTAATAAAAAATATTTGGACATACATTTTATTATGTTCAGTCATTAGTCATTTATATTTTACTATTTTTTTATTTTACTAGTAATTCTTGCATTCTTTAATGAAAAAAGTAACTAAGTAGTTACTTCTGTTGGTAATTGGTTACTTTTATGATCTTGTAACTCAGTTAGTAACTGAGTTACTTTTTTGACAAAGTAATCAGTAACTATAACTAATTACTTTTTTAAAGAAACGTTCCCAACACTGCTAATGAGGGAGCAGATGGACATCTCCCGCATGAGTTCTTGGGTGATGGCGGGCCCAAAGAAGCGGAAGGTTGGGAAGGGGGTGTCTGTCAGAGTTATGGGGGCAGTTGAGCAGACATCGTCCCAAAGTCAACAAGAGTAGGGGAGAGAGGATGCAGCCATGTTCAAGTTTCTGAGACATTCCTACCCAGCCTCACATGCCTTCTCTTTGCAACTAGCTGGAGATGCAGACTTGCAGAAGAATAAAGACAAAATAAACAAGATTTCAACTGAAGTTTCATCAAACTTGTACCTTTGACATGTGTGCATCTCCCATTAAAGCTGCATAAATACCATATCTCACAAACTCGGTGGAATTTAGATGAAAATTGTACAATGTTGTTGCAGGAATGACTCATAAATTTTCAAAATGCATGACTACATTGAGCATATTTTGTAATTGTAAGTATTGGTCAGTGTTTATGCATTTTTGTTGTGCAGTGGGGACAAAAAAAAGTGTGTAAGACCAATTAAATATATTTTCCATACACATGTCAGAGACTCTAGCCAGTTCAGAACTGAGGTTGTCATCCCATCAAGCCATTTGGAGCTTAGAGACAAAGCTACTGAATGAGAACCACACTGACACACCGAATAAGGCAGCTTGTGATTTTAGGTATTTATTAATATCTGTCAGCAGGGGCGGACTGGTCATCTGTGGATTCTGGAGAACCACAGAACGGCCGGTACTCCAGGATGGCCGGTGGGCTGGCCCACCACTCTCCACGCACACTTTCAACACCTGCCCCCCCCCCCCCTCCCCCCCTCCCCCTCCCCCAAAAGCTCTTTCACGCTCTAGGACTCTAGGTGGCAGCACTGCACCTCTAAGTTGGATGCCAGCTACATTGGCTGTGGCCGCCAGGCAAGGAGAAGAAGAAGATGAAGCGGAGAGGGGGCAAAGGAAATAGAAAAAAAAAAACAATGCAAAACCCAGCCGCTAGTAAAAGAAAAAAAGGAAAGAAAAGGGTGGGGCTGAGAAGGCAAGAGAAAACAAAATTGCGGGCATTAGATGCTGAAGCCTCTAAATGTCCCAAATTAACCTACATATTTAGCAGCACAGCCAGCAGCAGCATCTCGCAGCAGGTTCACAGCAGTGAAGAAGTCAGGCACATAGCTACACAGCAACATGCCAGCAGTAATGAGGGACAGAAAGATGTGCTGGTTGGTTCCACAGGCAGATCCAGGGGAAGTAAGTACGGAATGTAAGAGGAGAAATATCTGGTCAGGATGCCTCCTGGATGCCTCCCTGAGGAGGTGTTTCGGGCATGTCCTGCCGGCAGGAGGCCCTCGGGTTGACCCAGGACACGTTGGAGAGGTTACATCTCCAATCTGGTCAAGGAACGCCTTGGGGTCCTGCCGGAGGAGCTGGTGGAGGTGGCCGGGGAGAGGACGGTCTGGAGCTCCCTAGTTGGGATGCTGCCCCCGCGACCCGGACCCAGATAAGCGGAGGAAGACAACAACGACATATAGTCAACATTATCGCTGTTGCTGTAATTTTGATGGTTTGACCACATATTTTTGCTGCCGAATTTCCACGCGCTGATTACTTTGGGCCGGGCCTAGTCAAAGTCCAGGGCTGTTTTTTAGTCCCAGTCCGTCCCTGTCTGTCAGTTTTTTTTTTTTTTTGTTGTTCAGGCTTTTCCAGGTAACACATTTTCTTTTCCCATGTCTCTAACATGTTCGATGACTGCAGTAAATTATTCTGAAACCAATGACATATGATACATTTACTTTTTTGTTAGATAGCCAGCATAGTATTAGATAGTATATAGGTTTGTTTCATGAAGAAAGTCCTTTAAAACACAATTTAGAGCCTAAACATCAAAACATCAAAAGAAAAAAAAAACTGGATGAATTGTCAAAGATGAGTTATTTTTGAATATATTCATGACTCTGGCTAAAGCTTTCTCTTATTTCTACTTGGATTTGTGTTTTTGATAGAAAAGCAGTCGCTGTCAAAATCATGTGTTTAATATTTCCTTAGCCACTTTCCAAAGCTCCTCAGAGACTCAGTTTAAAAGGATTTGTGGTTAACATGAGGCATTAATTAACAAGTATGATTAGATTGGTACAAATGTGCTTGAAATAACAGTGAACCGCCTCATGACTACCACCACATCTCAAATTGAACATTGCCTAATTACATTATCCATCTGAGACCCAGTCTTTTCTAAATTAGTGGAAAGAATGACACAATAAATAAAGAAATGTAGTTCTTATAGACACACTCCTGAACTTTGTGGATATGAGCTCTCTGTCGCCCTCTCAAGGCTTGCTGCGTAACGCCATTGTCGTAAAGTCAAATCTCTCACATATGAGAGGCATTTACTGGCTGTTTTCCAATTCACGTGCCCAAACAAACACATTAAGTGACGTTTCAGCATTGAATAAAGTTTTCTCAGTATAACAACTTTAGGCCTGACTGAGCACAACGGCCCTAATGAAATCATTACTCATCTATTCATCAGCAGCATGGTTAGGTCAGAGTCTGTAGTACATGATGTTCTTTCAAGAAGAGCTCTCCAGTGATGAAAAGCTATGTAAAAATATTGTGAAGAAAATTAAGAAAAAATACTTTGTTCCAAAAAAAGGAAAAAAAAAATCTAATAATATATATATATTTTTAAATACATTTTGTTCAAATTTGTATGTATTAATTTCTGAGCTATCTACTCAGCGTTTGAACCCTTTTTTAATTTTTATATACTTTGTCTCTCAGGAAAATCAGGTGACTGTACTGGACTAAATGGGTTGAGAATGTTGCCTCAGTTATTTTGAACACTATCTAGATGGTAGTTTTTACAGTGGATATTTATTAAGAAAAAAGGTCCACAAACCCTCCTCAAATCTAATTGTGTTTTAAATCTCTGTTTGGTTTTGTTTATTTTGTTGCACAATTATAATGTGGTAATATGTTTATTAGGCTTGGGATCCCCCTCGCCCACCTCCCTGTTTGTAGCTGCTATTCAAGCGTAGCAGTAACAGCCCACCATCTAGAAGGTTTGATTGAATTAAACAAAGAAAAAATAATTAATTAGTCCTGAAACAGTCCATATAACTGATTAAAGCAGAGGGATGTTCTAGTTTAATTGCTTTCAAATAACAAAGGACTTTTTTCATCACCATAATGACACAGTTTTTAATCTTTGAACATTACAATCACTGTATGTGACACAGGCTTTATAGCACTCACACGTGTGTGTGAGTGTGATTTGTAGTAATAGTGGGTAAAAGAAGCATACTTCTTTAAATCACTAACATGGTGATTACAGTTGCAGGTTGTTCAATACCAGTTTATTTTCAAAATAAAATTAATTTTCACAAGAAAATCACAACTGTATCCAATAAACTTCTACTTTTGACAGTTTTTACATGCAAAAAATGCAATGACCAAGCAGAAATCCTCACAAATAGTTGAGAATACGTTATTTTACATGCCACATATGCACATTTACTTTTTACATCAGATATCTCAAATAAACATATGTCTGAGAACACACATATGTGAGCTGCCTCCTGAACTCAACAGTCATGCAGCAGCAGATGCTCTCATCATGCATCCTTTTTATCTATTAAAGGTATCTACACGAGCTAAGTTTGGAAATTCTGGAGAGAGAAAAAAAGTCCTAAATGTTACGATCAAAGAGGCACAATACTGAGGACTGGGAGTGTTGGCACAAGGGTGAGGAAGAGGAAGCCTCCCCCCATTCTGAGCTGTGGAGTGTCAGCCACTAATGCCTCTAGATAGAAGCTCTACTCTAGGGTATTAACTCAAACATGGACGACTAATGCCACGGGATAAAGCATTCAGCCTCACTTACAGGGGCACAGGCACTCCCACTGGATCACAGGGCTTGGGCAGAAGGCATTAAATTACCAGAGACTTGCATGTGCCAAGGGAGAGATTACAGACAGAGGGGCTAAAACCAGTATCCACAACCTGGGGACTGGTGATTTTTAGATGTAGGGTGCAGGCAGGTTACCAAAGCAAAAGTCTGAATAAAGAAGAACTAGTGCTACTAATGTGGATGAGTTTTGCATGGAGTAAAATAGAGTGATTTTTAAAATCTTTTGTAATCCAACAACAGCTGTTTTTTCCTCATTAATGCTAATGAGTATTACATCTAAAAGATGCAAGAGTATTAATTAACATCTAAAAGTACATTAATCAGAATGAAGCTTCTGTTTTGTGAACTTGCTGTGACTTTTTTCTGTTCATCAGAATAAAATAAATAAAACATGTGTGAGTGATACCTCTGTGGATGAGAATGCTTTCTTGATGAGAAATGTCAGAGAAAAAGATAAACAACTTCAATGACCTCTTTTTGCAACAGTTTCATGCTAGAAACAAAACCCAATCTGAATGCACAGCCGGATGGTCTGCAATCGCAGGAGCCTGCATCCCGCTTCACTTTTGTCAGCCAAGAGCAGAATATGAAGCTCCACTGCACAAGCTGTGTTGCAGTCAACATGTCAACATGGATGATAATCTCAGCAGACCGCTTCCAACATCTTGTGGAATGTAATGACACCAGAACCTGACCAGGTTCTACATGCATAGAGTATGTTCACTGTAACGGTTTGCTTTGCTTTTCTAGTTTATTTAGTCAGCTTCATGTTTTCTGTATCTTTAATTTTACCTTTTGGATTTTCCCTGACTAGTTTTCTGCTTCTTTATCCCACCTGTCTTGCATGTCATTAGTCCAGCTGTTCACACCAAGTAATCACTCCAGCACACATACGTTGGCCTGTTCTTTGTGTGTACTGGTGTTGATTTTTCTATCATTAAAAATTAAAGTTTTAGTCCTTCTCTGATTCTTCTCTAAACAACTCCAGTGAATAAATCCTTGGTATTGTAAATGCAAAAGATCAGGGGCCTCATTTATCAAGCTTGCTTACGCACAAAATGGGGTCGGAAAACTGCATGAGCAACTTTCCATGCAAAGTTTGGGATTTATGAAGGAAAACTTAGCGGAAAAATGTGTGCAACTTAAAGTTGACTAAGAACCTGGCTTATGCACATTTTGGACATGGAGAGCACCTGCAGTGCTGCTGCTGAGCAGGATAAAATTATGAAATCCTGCAGCATTATCACTTGTACTGCTTCGTTTTCACACAGAACAAGACCCCCCACATGCACACACACACGCGCGTGTACACACACACACAGCCTGAAGCGCAGAATACGGAATGCAGAATATCAGCAGGGGGACAGATTGAGACAGAATGTCATGCATCTGTGACAGTGTGTGTCCTGTCACTGTGACCCCATTGATCATGCACCCTGGCTACGTGTACAGGGAAGATCTCCATTTGGCTGACTGGTTAGTGCGCATGACTTTCACCAGGGAGTCTGGGAATCGAATCCCGATTGGGCCATTTTTTATATCCGCCACAGATCTCTGAAGAATTCACAACATTGATGGCTTCAGCAACGTTGTGCCACTCCGTGGATTTTCTCTTATTTGTTTAGCAAAAGCACTTCCTTTCATTTCTCCACCTCACCCACAGCTACCTCAATTTCTGCTTCTGTGAAATTGTGCTTCCTTGATCGGCCTTGATCTATGGTCGCCATGTCATTGGTGGAGCGCTGCAACAGCCGGCTTATGTATATGCATGAGATCCACAAGGCACTTTGCATTGACTATTTATGGTAGTAAGTGGGCGTGGTGAGGGCGGGATGTGACTAAAATTCAGCTGAGAAACATTTTCGTTAGTCTCCGATTTATGAAGCGGAGATTGAGGGCAGTTGTGCGTACTCCGTGTTTGATAGATCATAAACCTACTTGGCGTAAGTACATATTTTTGCTGAGCTTTAGTACGGTTTTAGTAAGGATTCTATGCAATGTTTGATAAATGAGACCCCAGATCATTTTTGTTAAAAATTTTAAAAATATCCCCAACTGTTATTAATTTATGCTCTGTAGCCCCAGACAAAGGGTTGAACCCTCTCCCATCTCATTACCCTTCACTTTATTTATTTTAGTTGATTGAAATCACACCAGAAACCTCATCTACGTAGTTTCCCATCTAAAGCTGTGTAAACACACACAAGGGCAGAAGTGTGCATATGCATTATTTTGACCTGATTTACAGAGCTGTGTTCATGCATATATTTATTCTTTTATATAGCGGTCACCATGTTGTTATGCATACGAAAACAATCAAATGATTCCAACTCTGTCTTTAGCCTCAAAGGTGCAAACATGACTCGATGGCTGCATGGGGGAAATCACTGACATCACATTTGGAAGTTCTGAGAAAAAAAAATACTTTGCCTGCAAAATGTACATTTAAGCATTAGTGTTTAGCATGACATCAGCTAACAGGAACACATCATGCATTCAATCAGAAAAGTAACCGGTTTGTAACTGATTATATAACAATTAGGAAAATCATTTATGTAAAAAAAAAAAAGTTCAAACAGAAAAAAGAAAATATCAACATCTGGGTTAAAAAATTAATTTGAAAATCTCCCTTAAAATAAACAGAAAATGTAATAAATGTAAAATGCAAATCATGTCAATGTAAAAAATTAATAAAACTAAAGTAGACTGAAAACTATTTTAGTGCAAGATGCCTAAGTCTCAGGAGGTTTATTTACACAACCTTTTTAAAAGCAATTTAAATAAGTACAGATTCAATCATTTGAATAGACCATTTCTCAGAGTCAGACACTATGGCTTTTCTTTTTCAGTGAGAGTGGTTGCAGGTTTAAATCCGGTCTACAGCTTTTCTCCATTAAGTTTTACATCATCAAACTGTTTCTTGGTGTGAGTGTGTGAATGGTTACATTTCTTTGTTGTCTAATCCCTTGAGGGGCAGGCGTCCATCATGCTGCTTCAACCCTTCAACCAGGTACAGCAAGAAAGACACCAACTCCCCGTGACCCTGCTTAAGTGGTTCTGAATGTATCTATTTCTCCAGATTTAGGATTCAGTATGTTTGACACATGCACAACATGTTTGTACACATTTGTGTCATAAAGTGTAAAAAGAAATTCAGATGTTAAGTGTGCGTGTGAATACAGTTGCAAGAGGCTGGTGGATAAAATAAAAAGCTGCACTTTAAAAGGATTTCAAAACAAGCATTTTGATTATTCAATGCAAGAAGAATGACATGAAAAATGTGTGCTGGAAGAAAAAACATTGTTCTAGCAGTGGAGAAAGAAAAGGAAAAATACATGAAAACAGAGTGAGTGACTAATTTAAAAAGAAGTACCAGGTGAAAAGCAATTAGCTAAACACAGTCTTCTTATAGTCAAGGGCTGATGTTGCCAGACTTGAATAGTCAGAAAATGGAATATGACACAGTAAAAAAACACAGACACTCTGAACTAAAAATGAAAATGACAAGATTATTTCAAGACAACAAAGCAGTATCGTTAGGATATTCCAAAAGTGTTAAAAAACAGCCAAAGACACTTATTTAAAGCTGCTTTAACCTAATCTTTATTTTTTTAATTTATTTTTTTACTCAAATTTGTAATCATCTTTCATTAGTTTTATGATATTTTATAATTTTATCAATCAGTTTTTCAGATTTTAATTTATTTCTGTTTATTAAGACTTTAATTGTTTTGTTTTGTTTTTAATCGAAGCACTTTGTGATTCTCTTTCTGTGATGAGTGCTATATAAATAAAATTTATTTACTTATTTGCTAAAATGAAAACCCACAGGGTGCAATGCCTAAAAATGGCTTTTAAACAAGGAATATGCAATCAAAAGCATATTCAACGATAGCTAAACTAGAGCAGGATGTAACGTCGCAATGCATCGTGGGATGTAGCCCTAGACAAGCAGGCATGTATTTTGCTTGGATGCCTATGGGTCTGAGTCACTCTGCACATCTCAAATTTGTATTTTTGTCTCCTAAAGATGTTTCAAACAGGAAGTAAGTAAGCAGCGCTGTTGGGGGTGGTGCTAATCAGACTCTGGATTCCCAGATTGGATGTCAGCGGGGACATTGTTTATCCATTTTCCAAAGGTGGGTTAGGTCCGTGACCATATGAAAGAGTGGGAAAGGAAAATGGGCCAAGCTAAAGACAGCCAAAGTAAAGTGGTGGCAGTATTTATGTGGAAGAGCGGATTTTCATATTGTGGAACAGATCAAGGATTGCGCGTATATTTATTCCATACATTTTGCCAATGGGAAAGGTCATACGTCCAAGAATAACGAGCTGATACTAGCAACACCCTCAGATGTGGAGTTATCCAGGAGGCAGCGGTGCAAACAAAGGGGTACAGCTGAACGTCTCGGCCAAACAGCATCCAAACCTGGACAAAAAAGGCTTTTGGTATGTAAAACGTCGTGACACAAATAATAACCCAAGAGGAACTTGGAGAAAATGTTACTTGGACACTGTGAGTAATAATTAACTGTTTGAGCATAAACATTTGAATATGGTGTACGTCTGGTTGTTTTTAATCGACGTCCCAGCGGTCTGTCCATATGTTTCAAATGGTAAATGCAGTTTGTTTGTCTAGCATTAGCACCCAGCAGCACAATGATGTCAGCTATACAGGTGCTGGCCAGTAAATTAGAATATCATCAAAAGGTTGAAAATATTTCAGTAATTCCATTCAAAACGTGAAACTTGTACATTATATTCATGCAATGCACACAGACCAATGTATTTCCAATGTTTATTACGTTTAATTTTGATATTTATAGGTGACAACCAATGAAAACATCAAATCTGGTATCTCAGAAAATTAGAATATTCTAAAGGCCAATGAAAAAATGTTTGTTTCTCTAATGTTGGCCAACCGAAAAGAATGAACATGAAAAGAATGTGCATGTATAGCACTCAATACTTAGTCGGGGCTCCTTTTGCCTCAATAACTGCAGTAATGTGGCGTGGCATGGACTCGATCAGTCTGTGGCACTGCTCAGGTGTTATGAGAGCCCAGGTTGCTCTGATAGTCGTCTTCAGCTCCTCTGCATTGTTGGGTCTAGCGTATTGCATCCTCCGCTTCACAATACCCCATAGATTTTCTATGGGGTTAAGGTCAGGCGAGTTTGCTGGCCAATCAAGGACAGGGATACCATGGTCCTTGAACCAGGTGCTGGTGGTTTTGGCACTGTGTGCAGGTGCCAAGTCCTGTTGAAAGGTGAAGTCTGCATCCCCATAAAGTTGGTCAGCAGCAGGAAGCATGAAGTGCTCTAAAACTTCCTGGTAGACGGCTGCATTGACCCTGGACCTCAGGAAACAGAGTGGGCCAACACCGGCAGATGACATGGCACCCCACACCATCACTGACGGTGGAAACTTTACACTGGACCTCATGCAACGTGGATTCTGTGCTTCTCCGCTCTTCCTCCAGACTCTGGGTCCTTGATTTCCAAAGGAAATGCAGAACTTGCTTTCATCAGAAAACATAACTTTGGACCACTCAGCATCAGTCCAGTCCTTTTTGTCCTTGGCCCAGGCGAGACGCTTCTTGCGCTGTTTCTTGTTCAAGAGTGGCTTGACACACGGAATGCGACACCTGAATCCCATGTCTTTCATGAGTCTCCTCGTGGTGGTTCTTGAAGCGCTGACTCCAGCTGCAGTCCACTCTTTGTGGATCTCCCCCACATTTTTGAATGGGTTTGTCGTCACAATTCTCTGCAGGGTGCGGTTATCCCTAGAGCTTGTACACTTTTTTCTACCACATTTTTTCCGTCCCTTCGCCTGTCTGTTAATGTGCTTGGACACAGAGCTCTGCGAACAGCCAGCTTCTTTAGCAATCACCTTTTGTGTCTTGCCCTCCTTGTGCAAGGTGTCAATGATTGTCTTTTGGACAGCTGTTAAGTCAGAAGTCTTCCCCATGATTGTGGTGCCTTCAAAACAAGACTGAGGGACCTTTTAAAGGCCTTTGCAGGTGTTTTGAGTAAATCAGCTGATTAGAGTGGCAGCAGGTGTCTTCTATATTCAGCCTTTTCAGAATATTCTAATTTTTTGAGATACCAAATTTGGAGTTTTCATTAGTTGTCACTTATGAATATCAAATTTAAATGTAATGAACATTGGAAATACATTGGTCTGTGTGCATTGCATGAATATAATGTACAAGTTTCACGTTTTGAATGGAATTACTGAAATATTTTCAACCTTTTGATGATATTCTAATTTACTGGCCAGCACCTGTAGAATACACTACTGGAGACCAAAACGTTTTAAGCCATATTTGAATGTTTTGCGGAATGTTTTTATAATCAGCCTTGAAGTAGCTACACCATGAAATCATTCATGATTTATCTTAGCCACTAGCTTTGATTGTGCCTGATGATATTTTAATAGCAGGAGACTTAACATCAATCCCTGCTCATGGACCAGCAGCCATGTGTGTGATTTCAGAATCTCATTGCGCTTTTTTCTCAGATTATTTACTGTTGAAAGTATTTATCATCTTGACTGAAGTAGTTTATGCTGCTATTGTCTTTCCTCCACTCCTCTCATTCATTCCATCTGGTAGTGCAACCACCTTCAAACACTTCATAATTCAGTTAAAACAAGATGTTAGCTATGGTAATGGTGGTTTTTGATGCCTTCTCCCACTTTCAGAGAATAACACTTGAAAGCAAAGAGTTGAACATAAATGCGAGGCTGGTAAACTCCAGAATAGAGAATAAACATGCTTACTTGTAGACTGGTTGTCATCTTACATTCTTCACTCCCTCCTTCAATTTAAAGCTTTCAATAATAAACTTGAGCTGAAAGTCTTAATGTCAGTTTTATTTAAAAAAACATTTTTTAATGATTATTTCAGAATATGTCACCGATTTTTTTATGCAGGCTGAACATGAAAATAGTCTCTTACAACTATCTTCTGCATTAGCCTCTGATCTAATGTATGATTTGAAAAGCCTAACCTATTTATGTCACACTGTAACTTAACATTCAACCATCTTGACTCACGATGGGGAAGGCTGTTGTTTGTTTAGTGTCCAGGAACTGCAGAAAAATTCTCGGCTGTCAGAAGCTAACCGTTTGTCATGTTCTGGCTAAGACTTCTAACCCAGGACATACAGAATCACTTGCAGGAGCCACGATGAAATGAGAAACAATATTTATTCTTATAAGGAGAACTAAGGAAGCGCCGTCGAAGTGAGGCGAGGGGCCGTATGGGCTCGTGACGAGACGGGTTTGGGGAGGAAGGGCTGGCTGAAGCCGTCGAGGAAGGTGCATAGTTAGCATAGCATAGTTTATTTATTTAGCACGTTTAAAATGCAGCCTGGGAGCTGCCCAAAGTGCTGCACAGCCTAAAACAAAACACAACCATTACAAGGAGCTAAAACAAAGGATAAAAATCTCAATCAAAGGCAGATAAACCATGATGAATACTAAGAACACATTAAAACAATGATACAATGAAACACTAAAACAAGTCACTGTGTAAAAGCCAAAGTGTAAAAGTGGGTCTTTAAACGAGATTTAAAAACCGCCAGAGATGGAGCCTGCCGAACTCCAACGGGCAATGAGTTCCATAGCTTTGGGGCAGCATGGACAAATGCTCGATCCCCCCTCGATTTGAGTCTCATCCGCGGCGTGAACAGCAGCAAAAGGTCAGCCGACTTCAACGTGCGGGTGGGCACATATGGAGTGAGAAGGGCAGAGAGGTAGGGAGTTGCGAGGTCATTGCGTGCTTTAAAAACAAAAGTCAGTAACTTAAACTGCACTCTGAAAATGACAGGGAGCCAGTGAAGATGTTCCAGGACAGGGGTAATGTGGCTACGTCGGTGTGTACCCGTCAAGAACCTGGCAGCAGCGTTCTGAACAACCTGCAGCCGATTCAGGGCAGAGTCCGGAACACCAACGAGGAGGGCGTTTGCATAGTCCAGGCGAGAGGTAATGAAGGCATGAATGACTGACTCCAAATGCCTCCGTTTCAGGATTCGTCGGAGGTGAGTAAGGCGGCAAAGCTGATGCAAACAAGACCTCACTACGGAGTTTATCTGTGGGGCCATTGTGAGTCCAGCATCCAGCTTGACCCCGAGACTCGTCACACACTGTTTGGGGTTAAGGGTTAAAAGGTCACAAACAGGGTGAGAGCCATGGTGGTTGCGGGGGTCAAAAACAATAAACTCAGACTTCTTTTCATTCAGTTTTAAGAAGTTGGAAGCTGGTGAGGAAGGTGATCCGGTCTGCGGTGGGGCTCGGGCCTGAGAGTGGTTCCGTAGAATAGGCGAGAGTCAGGTGAGTGGTGGAGAGCGGGTCGGTCTGGCCGAGCAGGGAAGACGTAGTTAGGAGCTGAGGTCTGTGTGTCTATGGCTGGAGAGTTGATTGTGGCGAGTCTACCTGGAGACAGGAAGAGGGGTTAGGAACTCGAGAAGCTAGAGGAGTACAAAGGTTTCGGGTTAGTTTGGCACGCAATCTCAGGTTGAGTAATATCCAATTTGAGTAATCATCCGGCAACATGGGTTTGTCTCCCTGCTCCCAGACCGGTTGATGGAGAACCAGCTACAGTTGCCCGCTCCTCGGCTTAACCCACCTGTAATTAAGCACTCACAGATTATGGTAGGGCCACTCACCTCAGACCCTGACACCGTTGGCATTGGCAACTCAGAACTCCTCCAGATTTGTGTTGTTTGTGGAGATAAAACATCCATGTAGCAGAGCAAATGGAGTCAGTGATAGAGTTGTGTTGCTGCTATCCAATCCGAGATGTCCAAATGTCAGGATATAAGACTGATACGCTCTCCTCTGATGAGGCATTCTGCTAGTTCCTGAAGCAAGCACATCTGATACACCCCACTCCACCCTGAGTTTGACTTGCAAGTCATTCATTCCTACTATAGACCACTGCAAATGCACTGTTTAAATGAGTGTGCCACACCTTTAAAGTGCAAGTCACCTCCCGACCAGGGTCATACTCCACCCACACTTCCTGTTTGAAAAATGCACCTAAAGGATGTGTCGCCTGGTGGCCCGAGAACAGCATCCTCCATCAATCCTGCAAACCCCACCCATCCCCAATTCACTATTAGACATTTACACAGTTTATCAGCCAGAAAAAAAAAAGTTGACTTGGGGATAACTTGCTCCTGATACTCCTTGGACCTCACACCCCCAAAAGTGGACTGTGGCTTCTTTGGACTATAACATGTTTTATTTTCAACTTAGACCTGTTTTTATTATTTATGTTGACTGGGTGTCAATTTATTTTCTTTTTCTTTTGTTGTTATTCATTTTAAATGTTTTACTAATATATTATTAATTTTAAACCATTAACTATTAGGAAACAATTCTTAGACACACACACACACACACACACACACACACACACACGCACACACACACACACACACACACACACGATGGTGAGGATGATGATGTTGCATAATGTGTTCAGAGCAAATTAACAAAAGTTGAAATATTTTGATGTATTCATTTTCATAAACCTAAAGAACAAATTATAAGTTATGAATTACATGTGAGAACCTTAAAAAAAAGATTGAAAGACTGATTACCAGCATGGACAGTTGTGCTTTAAAGTCCATGTCTAATATTTTATAAAATGGAACAAATGCAGTCAGCTTCAGGAGCTTGGGCTGGTATTGAGATACCTTACATTCAACTATATTTAGTAAAAATTATTTCAATTGTTTTGCATCCCATGAGTTCTCTACCAGATTAAATTACATATTTGATGTCAGCTTTTATTAACAATACCATTCAGTGAAGAAAACAAGATCTGGCAACAGAGTGAAAAGGAAAAAAAAACATTAAAGGATGCTATTATTCAAGTAATTGCATGAAAAATTACAAAAGTATAAAGGCTGTCATGAACATCAGCTGCATGAAGTGCTATAGGGATGTGAGTTGTAGTCATCTATTTCAAAGGAAAGCTATAGAAGTATTATGTTCAACAGAATGTAGATTATCCCTTTGAGAGTTTTTGTGAATAAAGCAATTTTAGAGCACATTATGTCCTTACCATGACCATTCTGAGGCACTCACCCTGAAGTTGCCAATACTACCTGTCTAAATGGGATTTTATCTCCTTACTGTAAGCACATGTCACATTTTTGGCTAAAAATCCACAGGGACTTTCTATTGATTGAAAAGCTTTCACTTCTGAACAAAGCTGAAATACTGTCAATAAAATGTACATTCATATGACCACTTGATTGCATCTGAAAGATGACTTTGTCCTCATTCATCTGATTTTATGATACATGGTAGCATGGCTATGGTTATTTTCTATGTTTTGTCCTTTATTTTGTTATTTATCAATCATAAATAAACAGTTTTGCACTTTTTTCCTGACAAAATAATCATGTTTTTCATCTTTTACCGCTTAATTGAACCTTTTTATTGTTATGTGACAGATACTGGTGTAGTTTGAAACGGTAAATCAGAAGAAACTTTCACATAAGTGTGAATTAACATGGCACATAATCACATATTGATACAGTCATCAAAACATTGTAGAGGTAAATTTAGGATGCGTGATGCCTGATGGCATGCTGCTCCAGGCAATCATTAAACAGAATATGTGCTTTCCTCTTTGTGTTACTCTGTCAGATGGAGACAATAATATATCTGTCTTGTTTCTGACTTGCATCTGTGCTGTTTGTCTATATTTTGGATTGTGTGATCATTATATGATAAATGATAAATGACCCGCACTTGTATAGCGCCTCTCAGAGTAAGGACTCCAAAGCGCTTTACACTACAGTGTATCATTCATCCATTCACACACACACATTCACACACTGGTGGTGATGAGCTACGATGTAGCCACAGCTGCCCTGGGGCGCACTGACAGAGGCGAGGCTGCCGAGCAAAGGCGCCACCGGACCCTCCGACCACCACCAGCAGGCAAGGTGGGTTAAGTGTCTTGCCCAAGGACACAACAGCAGAATAATCTGTCCGGAGCCGGGATCAAACCTGCAACCTTCCGATTACTGGACACCCCGCTCAACCTGTTGAGCTACTGCTGCCCAAACACATCAAAGTTAAAGACCAAGTCTCACTTCATTTGAGTAATACATAGATTCTTTTTTTCTTTTAGTACTGAGGGTTGTAAGGTGGATAGACCAATAAGTGCAGAGCTTTGCCTCTTGCCTCAGACTAAAAACAAATCCCAGATTTGTTGGTCCACTTCTCACTTCATCCATCACTTGAGAAAGATCCAAGTCTACTTCCCTGTTTCAAAGGAGGATTCCGTTTTTTACTGTCAACCATCTCATTAATGGAAGAGCAAGCCTTTCTAGTGTCTTCCCTTTGGCAGTGAACCCCATCTCACTATGAAGGCTAGAGGAAGCCAACAGAAACATTATCTGCAAAACTCAGAACTGAAATTTTGTTCTGTTGGGTAATTTAAAAATGTTCAGGATTAAAAGTTATTTACTTAATTCTGGTTGTTCTGCACAATGCTTGACTATAGAAACACTTCATCCATTTGCAATATTGTGTTTCTATAACCATTTGGGGGTTTTAGGTTACTCCTCACAGTCTCTTCCAACTGTAGATTATGCCTTGACTGTTTCCGATCACAGATGTTCATCAGAAAGTCACCAATGTTCTTTTTTAAAGCAATTTTAATAACTTTTATATTCCTGTGATTTCACGCCCAATGTCAGACAATGGAAAATTTAAGTTTCTAAGAGTTTAGGTTTGATTGTGTTTTGTTGTTTTAAATGAACTAAATGAATCTGTGTAAAATGACGGTGTGTATTTTCCCTGATGATAGGGGGCAGTACCTACTTAAATCATTGCAAGCGGTATTATTATGATCGAGTAAGACCTTACCAACAGATGGCCATTAGGGTAAAAACATCCCTGGGAGCGCAATTTACGAGCAAGTACTTTGTCAGATTGTTCAACCTCCAGCAAAATGACAACAACATCGGACTCCCTTTCATCACTGGTAACAAAGGAAAACATGTAAAACAACAAAGTTTATGAATGACAAACATTTTTAACTGCCTGTTACAAATAATTAAATGCATTTTGCCTTCATGGGCTCACGCAAAAGGAAACATGACGTTGTCCAAAGACTTAAACCCGCTCCCGTGTCTTTTAGACCCAATTTTTATGTATGTTATAAAGTCATCAATGTTTTTCAACATTTGTTTTATTTTCAAAAACATTTTGATGGATATTTCCAGAGATTAATGGTAAAAACTACACATTGTCTCTTCAAGATAGACCTGTATGCAGTGGCGTCTCATTTATAGGGGGCGCTAGGGTGCCGCCCCACCAGTTTCACAGAAAGAGGAACAATAAGAAAAAGAAAATAGAAATCAAAATATGAAAAAAAGATGAAAATTTAACTAAATAATCTATACATTATACAGACTTAAAGTGCTGTATATAATCAGCATTTAAAGGGGCATTATGGAAGTTTGACAGCCAAAACATGTATAGAAATAATAAATGTCTTCTTCATTTATTCTCCTGCAATGCCCTGGTCCTGTAGAATGAGCCCTGGCATTGTTACTGTGATCGCCTATTTTTCTGTAAAATCACAGAAAAAGAGAGCTGCTCGGGTCGAGCAGGCTGCTTCATGCGTGTTCACGCTCAGGCATAGCCGTAGCATTTGCTATCCGTACCTTTAGCAGCAGAGAGAGAGGCAGTTCCACTTTGTCGCTGTTCCTAATGCCTAGTGACAAAGCTAGCTACATTTCTTTGGACCCTTAGCTACTTTCTGTAGAACTTCCTTCTAGATATTTCCTGCAAATTAGCAACAAAATAGCCATTTTCGCTCCGAACCGTTCTTTGAACGTTGTTTCAGCTATTATCAAGGATATAAATGTTACAGATACAAAGACATCACTAGTGCTTTGGCTCACCTAGTAAGACGTTGGACTCTTGTGCAGAAGACCTGGGTTCAATTCTGGATGTGAACATAGTTAATTTAGAGTTTATTTTTTACATTAATGGTATATTTTTTTACAGTAAGATGCCCAAATTTTTATTTGAGACTTGCTGAACAGCATTGAATTCACAGATAAAAAAGATGTGGGTTCAACTTTCATTTTGGAACAATTTTTCAAGAGCATGCAGGAGGACTGACCCATCTTAAACCTTTGTCAGCTGTGCTGAAGAGAAAGGTACAGAACCAAATTATTTAATTAATTAGCTACACATTCTCCTGTCCTCCGGGCCACACACACACACGGGACCATCTCAGCTGTTATTTTCGTTAAGGAGTGTGCACGTACAGCATGCACGCCTCGTGCAAGAGCCTACTATTGAAGCTGCCGTTACGCTTTTGGCCTGAGGGGGCAATCGCGAGCATAACATTTCAAAACTCCGTAAAGTCCCTTTAAGTGTAGTTTAAAAATAATATTTCATACTTTTACTGTGACCGAATCTTCTAAGTTACTCATATACACTGTTAAACACGCCTGTTAAAATGCACACCACCAAAAAAATTAAATCACCAGCTGCCACTGTCTGTATGATTAGTAGATTATTTGAACTTGGGCAATACACTTCATCAACCTTGCCTGATGGTGTTGGTCAGAGGGACCTTTGGCGTCTGTGAATGGCAGCCTCACTTCTGTCAGTGTGCCAGGGCAGCTGTGTCTACATTGTAGCTCATCACCATCAGTGTGTGAATGACTGCAGTTTAAAGCTGTTTGGAGTTTTCTGACTCAAAAAAGTACAAAAACAGGGCAGGCCATTTAACATCATTTCTACTAATGGAATCAGAAAACAAATGCAGTACCATGAACATAAAAGTTCAGCTCATACATTTAAAAAAGTTCAGCTCATACATAAAAAAAAAGTTTATTTCTTAGTTCATAATTTTATAAAATGTGAACTAACTTCACTGGTCCAAAAATGAACTAGTTCTTAGTTATTTTTTCTCATATATATATATATATATATATATATATATATGACCACTACTGCCTATGTTCGGCTGCATCTGCATACACACACACACACACACACACACACACACACACACACACACACACACACACACACACACACACATATATATATATATATATATATATATATATATATATATGATATCGGATATCCCGATCAGGTTTTGTTGCCCTCGAGGCCGAGTCCGAGTCACTTGATTTTGAGAATCTGCCGATACCGATCCAATACTTTCGATACATAAAAAAATAAGAAAACGAAGAAACAGTTCCAGAATGTTCCTTATTTTTTTGTCTAATTACCTTTTTATTTAAATTTTTAACAACAGATCACTTCTGTGAGATAGCTTGAACATTCAAGTAATAAATAAAATAAATTCTTCACTTTTGGACTTTATTGCAAATATAAAAAGTCTAATATAAAAACAGATAGCACTTCAACTTAAAATACCTGGCAGGGGTCTATTTTGCCTCGGCCCCCAAAATGCTTAGATATGTCACTGGGCATGGGACAGAGTTCTGAAGATGATCAGAATTGTATATACTTGCACTATGCAACTATATAAATACTACATGCACTACAGGTACAAACATGTAGTGGGATCAATCTACCTACATTTCATTTTTTTAAGAACTTTATTTTGTTTTCTTGGTTTTTATTTTCCTATCTTCCTGTCCTGTCTGTCTCTGATCTTCCTGCATCTTCCATTCCTCCAGAAAAACTCTGCCTGCTTCCTTCTTTTTCACCTCACAAGTAACTTTTTAACTAGCAGATCAAATTGATCTATTGACCGCAAAAAAAGCAGAGTGTGCGCTGCGCTGCACTGCCCTAGAGATGAGCGCTGCAGTGCAAGCGCGTCCGCACGTCATGCTCAAATACAGACAGCACTTACCAGAGAAAATCAACGGACACGAATGACTGTGTTAATTAAATATTTTTTGGTGACTCCACTTAGGAACTTAGAAAATTTAATGTGGCCGTGTGCACAGGGCCGGCTCTAGGTAATTTGGTGCCCAAGGCGAGACTGCCCATGTGCGCCCCCCCCCCCCCCCCCCCCCCCCCCCCGTGCCTGCATGCCTCTCACCCAAACCCAAGTCCACCCACCCACCACACATTGCAAAAAGCAACTCCACAGTTATTCCTTGGTTACTATTTTTTTATTTTAAATATTCACACAGCAACTCTTTAAAGTCAACAGCCTGAAGTATAAATGTAAGCTTGAAAGATAAGTAACCTGAGAATATTACAATAAACAACAGCTCAAAATGTTGAGCAAATGTCATTGGAGGATGCAAAGTCAAAAGCAGCATTAAACTGTGCAATCAAAAGCAAAACTCAAATATCAAAGTGTCATCATAAAGAAAGTTCTACTTTCCATTTTGTTCAACTGCTGTGGCCAGTCAGCAGGATCCATGGGGCCAGCAGCTCCGACATGTTCACAGACATCTGTTGAAGCTGATGATGGTGTCTCTTCAGGCTGTTGGATTGGAGCACTGAGTCTGCTGGTGTTGGGTTCTTCTGTGAGAAAATACTTACACACACACACACACACACACACACACACACACACACACACACACACACACACACACACACACACACACACACACACACACACACACACACACACACACACACACACACACACAAAGCAACTTAACCCTCTGATGCATGAATTACTTAAGAACAGTGCCACTTTCATGTTCAGTATTCCTCAGTCATGTGCAGTGATGCTTTTCATTATTTTTAATGTTACTGGACTTTTTATTTTATTGATCTTTTTTTTTAATCTGTTCTATGAAAACCTGAATAAAATTATCAAAAACAGGTGGAAGTGAGTGCATCCATGGGGAATATTTGAAAAAACGTATGTCTCACTCTCAGGTGCTCTTCAGCATCAAATAAATTTAGAATATGAGGAAGAAGAACTGGTGATCTGAGGCACTCTGAGGACTTCATTTGTTAAACAAGGAAACGCCGACGCGTTTCGGTACAACCTTCTTCAGGGCATGAACCTTTCTGCCCTGAAGATGACTCACTAATGTCACAAAAACTAATGTCCATCCTTTTTTACAAATTTACAGCCTAATAACATCTTAAGGAGACAATTTCAGATGTGCATGTTCAGATTATTTATTATTCTCAATGCTAAATCAATGCTGCACTGATTGTGCCAAAAACAAGTGTCTGGTGTGGATTTAAATAAAATAATTTTGCATATCGATATATGTGATAAGCCGTTTAATTTGAAAAAGTCCGTTTCTACTGCTGATTACAAATAGCCTAACAAGTAACTTACTCACCTGGTTCTAGATGCTGAGATTGTAGCTCAGTAAATGTGCTGCTGCGTGATGCCTGGATAGAAGACGCTGCAGCGTAAACAAGAAAGAGACGGTATAAGGCCTAGTCCACACGTAGCCGGGGTTTTTTAAAAACGAATATCCGCCCCTCCAAAAACTTGCATCCACACCACCGCGTTTTAAAAAAAAACTCCGTCCACACGTACCCGGATAAATACGTTGTTAAGGACATGCCAGACCTGTAGGCGGCAGTACTTCCCCCGAATTGGATCCAGTCAGCGTAACTTTTCGTCTTCCTGGTTACGTTCAACAAAACATGAAACATGGCGCCCAACTCATTTGTATGGACCGATAAAGAGGTAGAGTTGCTCTTAAATGTCGTTTTGGAGTATAAAGTCAACAACACCCAAGAAGGTATCGACTGGGAATCTTGCCAAAGCAAGTATGCGGACATAATGACCCTCTTTTTAGAGCAGTATCCCACAGAGACCTCCACAGACTTTCCACACGGAGAGGGAGGTCTTACACGGGCTAGCCTAACCACGAAAATAAAGGCAATGAGGACCAAATATCGGCTGGCCGTTGACAGCGGACGGAGAAGCGGGTTTGGGAGAATCGTTCTTCTTTACTTCGACTTGTGTGAACAAATCTGGGGTGGTTCGCCTGCCACAACAACCATGTTATCTGGCATAGAAACAACTGACCTGGATGACAGCCTACCTGTCCCTTCACCTTCTACATCCTCCTCCTGTACCATGGAGCCATCTGACAATGAGCAGGAGAGCAGTGGGACAACCGCAGTGAAACAGAGGCGAGACCTACTGCAGGTATGTATTTATTTGGTGTCGTTTGTCAAGTAAAACATAAATTAACAGCAATATATTGGGCTTATTTATAAGTGACAAAACGTGGGTTTGTTTTTATTATAACAGGTAAAAATTCGATTTGGAAACTACAGATTTAGCTTAGAACTTACATAATGAGCTTGCTCACAAAATATTTAAATTTCCAAAATCATCTAACAAGCTAAACATTTATTTACATAACTTAACATATAATTAAGTACACACACACACACACACACACACACACACACACACACACACACACACACACACACACACACACACACACACACACACACACACACACAAGCACACACACATTATACATATATATATATATATATATATATATATATATATATATATATATATCTCCTTAAGCCATACATTCAAGACAGTGACCAATTATTTGCTATAATGTCACATCCTAGAGGTTCAGAGGGAATCAATTGTTGATAATGTTTCATCCTTGTTTTTCTCCTTTTATCAAGGCAAAACTGAGGGGACACCGGCATGAACGTCTAAAGAGAAAGTTACCAGCTGAGACCCAGTGGCTCAATGCACTTGAGGAGGACCAACGTGCAAAGAAGAAATTGATTGACCTTTTGGAAAAATCTGAAAAACAAGCATCTGATAATTTTGTTAAAGTTACAAATGCATTAGAAATGCTCACCACATCTATTGCTCAAGGCTTTTCGCTACTTAGACAAGTTGTGCAGCCTCCTCCTGCACAATCTTCACATTACATGCCATATGAAGCAAGAGGGCACATGTATGCACATACACCATCCCTACACCCACTCCAAGCTAATCAAGCACTCCATTCATTTTCAAACAGCTCACCGTCTGTCAGAGGAACACAACAGAATGCCACAAGCTACATCAATAATAATAATAATAATAATACATTTTATTTCAAAGCGCCTTTCAGGACACCCAAGGTCACTTTACACAAAACACGTAATAAAATACAATAAAACAATAATAAAACCCAAAGAAGAAAAAACAGAGAGAAACATTTCAATAAAATCAGAGGTTGTAGGCAGATTTAAACATATGTGTTTTGAGTTTTGATTGGAAAAGGGTAAAACTGTCGATGTTCCTGATGTCTGGGGGAAGTGAGTTCCAGAGTCGAGGAGCAGAGCGGCTGAAAGCTCTGCTCCCCATGGTAGCGAGACGGGCAGAAGGAACCGCAAGATGGATGGAAGAAGAAGATCTGAGTGAACGGGACGAGGTGTGAATACTTATAAGGTCTGAGATATATGGAGGAGAGAGGTTGTGGATTGCTTTGAAGGTATGGAGGAGAATTTTGAAGATGGACCTGAATTTAACTGGGAGCCAGTGGAGCTGCTGGAGAACCGGCGTGATGTGGTGAAAGGAAGGGGTTCTGGTGATAATACGGGCTGCTGAATTCTGGACCAGTTGCAGTTTATGAAGGACTTTGTTGGGGAGACCATAAAGAAGTGAATTGCAATAGTCGATACGGGAGGTGACGAGGCTGTGGACGAGAATAGCGGCAGTGTGAGGGGTCAGTGAGGGACGAAGACGGTTTATGGAACGTAGATGGAAGTATGCTGACCGAATTAAGTTATTAATGTGAGCCTGAAAAGAAAGGGAGCTGTCGAGAATGACACCCAGACTCTTGACATGAGGTGAGGGGGAGACTGTGGCACTGTCAATAGTTAAAGAAAAGCTGTCAGATGTTGAGAGGGTGGAGTTAGTGCCAACTAGAAGAAGTTCAGTTTTATTGCCGTTGAGTTTGAGGAAATTAGAGGTGAACCATGATTTGATTTCAGAGAGGCAGAGTGTAAGGGAGGATGGTGGGAGAGTTGAGTTGGGCTTACTGGAAATGTAGAGCTGGGTGTCATCTGCAAAGCAGTGAAACTGGATATTGAATTTGCGGAAGATTTTGCCGATAGGGAGGAGATATACTATGAAGAGGAGGGGCCCCAGGACAGAGCCCTGGGGCACACCTGACTTGACTGGGGAGGGTTCTGAGGTAAAGGATTTTAACTGGATGAACTGAGTGCGGCCAGTAAGGTAAGATTGAAACCAGCGGAGGGGGGTGTGAGTGATGCCTAAGGAATAGAGTCTATTAAGGAGGATGGGATGAGAAATGGTGTCAAAGGCCGCACTCAGATCGAGGAGAATAAGAATAGAGATTAAACCAGAATCAGCAGCAATGAGTAGGTCGTTAGTGATCTTGATGAGAGCTGTTTCTGTGCTGTGGTGGGGACGGAAGCCAGACTGAAACTGTTCATAAAGGTTATTGCGGGTGAGATGTGAATGGAGCTGAGATGCAACTGTTTTCTCAAGGACTTTGGAAATGAAGGGAAGATGGGAAATGGGACGGAGGTTATTGAAATCATTGGGATCTAAACCAGGTTTTTTTAGAATAGGGCTGACTGAAGCGGATTTGAATAGGGATGGGACCGTACCAGAGGATAGTGAGGAATGAATAATGGCTGTTATAAAAGGGAGCAGAGAAGAAAGGCAGGATTTAACTAAAACAGTTGGAATAGGGTCCAGTTGACAGGTGGAAGGTTTGGATTTGGTGATGTAATCTAATATTTCTGAGGGATGGGGAAGTTCAAAGGAGGAGAACGGAATGGTGGGTTCAAATAAATCAGGAGAGGGAGGGGAGGAATGAGGTAAAGAGAGATGGATTCTATTGACCTTCTCATTAAAAAACTGAAGGAGAGAGTTACAGGTTTCTGAAGAGTAAAGATGGATGGGTAAGGAGTCGGGAGGCTGAAAAATGCTGTTCATGATGGAAAATAATGTTTTAGTGTTGCTGGAGTTGGACGAGATGAGACCGGAGTAATACTGAGATTTGGCATGGGAGATGGAGTCCTTGTAGAGAGAAATCTGAGCAGAATATAAGTCTTTATGGATGGTGAGACCGGTTTTCTTGTAGAGTCTTTCAAGCCTCCGGTTGGTAGCTTTCAAGGAGCGAAGGGCAGGGGTGAACCATGGAGCAGACCGAGTAAAATATACAGAGCGGGATTTGATGGGAGCAAATGAATTAAGGATAGAAACCAGACCGTTATTGTACTGAATGACAAGATCATCGGGAGTAGAGGACAAATTAGGGGTCAAGGTGGCAAAACTGGAGGACAGGGAGGCTAGATCAATGTCCTTAATATTACGAAAAGAAATGATACGTGGTGACTTGATGATGGAGAGACGGAGGGGAACAGAAAAGGAGATGAGGAAGTGGTCCGTGAAAGGGAGCGGGTCAGCTGTACAGTTGGAGGGGGTCAGGCCGGAGCAGCAGATTAAATCCAGGGTGTGACCTTTAATGTGAGTGGGAAAATTGGCATATTGATGAAAACTGAGGCTGTCCAAAGATGAGGAGAAGTCTTTGCTGAGGGGGAGGGCCATATTGTCCATATGAATATTAAAATCACCAAGTAAAATTACATTTGGGGAAAGGGCGGACAGATGGGATAAAAGAGCAGAGAGTTCATTTAAAAACTCAGGGCTGAACTTGGGGGGACGATAAACAGTGACAATTATTGTGGGGGTCGGGCCGGAGAGTTGACAGGCGAGGCATTCCAGAGTGGTGAGAGGCGGAAGGTTTACGGGAAGGACCTTCCAAGTCTCGCGATACAGTATCGCGAGACCACCGCCGCGGCCCGACCCACGGGGTTTGGAGAGGTAAACAAATCCGGGAGGAGTACAGTCATTGAGTTGTGAGAAATCGCTGGGTTGTTGCCATGTTTCGTTCAGACAAAGAAAGTCTAGCTTATGGTCACTGATGGTATCTTGGAGGAGATGTCCTTTACCAGAGAGGGAGCGAATGTTGAGAAGACCAAAATTAGCAGTGCGGAAGTCCCTGGCGACAGGAGCATTAGTCCGACTAGCCAGCCGGGCTAACACGCTGGAGTCGGCAGCTCGGCAGGTATTCCTGGGTAGCCGCCGGCTAGTCGTGGACCAGAAGGAGGGTATTCCTTTGGAGCCGTCGAGATGGAGGTTCCGCCGGGACCCCCGATGGATATACCGACGGCGAGGCTGGAAGGTGATGTCGGGGAAGAGGCACAGAGCTGGTGGTGGAGATCCGGAGTAGCGAAAGCGGAGGTTGAAGAGCTCCGCCGCCGAGTACTGGAGAAGGCCATCCACGGACAGAAGAATGAGCGACAGGATGATCCAGGCCAGTGCGAGGCACACAGAAATCCTGCTGGACCACATTATGGAGTGGAGCAGGGAGGTGGTGATGTGCAACCAGAACGCAAGCTGAGCAGGTAGGTGAAAATGAGTTTTCACCGACACAGGGATGTGACCAGGGTGAAAAAGAAGAAAAAAAAATACAAAAAGTTTGTTTGCCAGCGAGCAGCGGCAGCGAGACGCGCCAGCGTTCACTCAACCGGAACCGGAGATATACACAAGATGCATCCAGTTCCAGCATGTCAGCTGAGAGAACAGGGCTCACAGCATTCTCATACACCCAAGCCCTTTTCAGTGATGAGTAATAAATGCTCCCATCCTCCCTAATGTTAAAGCACTACGTTGTTAATGTGAAAGAGCTCAGGAATGTGAATATGCACTAAAAGAAATCTCTTGGACATTCAGTTTTGTAAGAGATACATTTTTATTTAAATAAGGCTGTTTTATAAAGCTGTTCTTGTTTTTTGATTTTTCCCCTTAGGCTGGCAAGAGAGTATTTGCTTTCAAATGTTCAATGACATTCAACAAGTTTTGTGTTAATAAATCAAAATAAACATTCTGGAAAAGAAATGTGAGCAGGAACTGTTAAACATTGCTTATTATAACTTTTTTTTACATTACACAAGAACTGAGAATATACCACTCAACACTTTTTGGGTAAATTTATCAAACCCCCAGTCTCCCTCCCTCTCCCGACAACATTGTCCCTTTTATGGATCCAGGTACTGGGTGAGGACTCTTCTGACCCTCTTCCCTTCAACTGTCAAGCTGTCTCCTCTAAAATCTGGTTCCGGGTCGGGCTGATTGTCTCTGTCGTGCTGAATGGCCTCAGTAACATGGCTCTCCTCTATTGTGTCTTTAGATGCCTCACAGTAATTATGCAGCACAAAGCAGGCATAAATGACAAAGGGCAGTTCTTGTAGTTTAATGTCCATTGCCCTCCTCAAAGCTCCAAAACGAGCCTTCAGTCTTCCGAATGCATTCGATTACCATGCGTGCTCTGCACAAAGAAAGTCCAAAATACTGCTCCTGAACAGTGCTACCCCCATTAACATATTCTTTCATGAGATAGGGTAGCAATGGATAGGCGGGGTCCCCCAAAATGTAAACTGGAATGGGTGCTTCGTTGTCAACAACTACCTTAGGACAAGGAGGGATTTTCTGACTTTTCAAAAAGTCATTGATAGCTGAGTTGGCGAACACACGTGCATCATGCACGCTTCCTGGCCATTTTACTACCACATCCATGAAACTGTATTTATAGTCACAAGTGGCCTGAATATTTAGCGTAAAATTCCCCTTCCGATTCAGGTAATCAGTTGAATTAGCTGATGGTTGCTTTATTCCCACATGTGTGCCATCAACAGCACCTAGACACTGGGGGAGACCATGCATCTGTTCAAATCCCTCCACGAGTGAATGTACCGCATTTTCTGACGTTGGAAGCTGAATATACAGAGGTCCCAAGTGCACTGTTATAGCTTCACACACCTCCCGGACTATTTTTGAGACAACCTGCCTTGATAGTCCAAATGCATTTGCAGTTTTCCTCAATCTGCCCTCGTCTGCTAAATAATAGAGGGTGCAGGCAACTTTTTTGGTTACACACACCGGTGATCGCATGACAGTGGACTCTCCTTTTATGTGAGGACGTAGTAACTCCGAGAGCTTCAGAAGAGATGACCGTGTCATTCGGAAATTGTTTCGCCATTCCTCCGGTAGCACAATTTCCTGCTCGAAGTTTTCCCACCAACTCGCAGTCCTTCCCGGTCTGACCCAGAACCTGCGTCGGTGTCTTTGCCGAAAAACCTGCCTTGGACGAGGAGAAGCCAGGTGCCGGGCAATCGCCGTTCTTAACCTCGACCTTCTTCTGTGGTCTTCCGCAAGGAGCAGTAATTCAGCTTGCAAAAATAAACAAGCAAAAAGCGCTTGGACAATAGATAAAGCGAGCGCAGCTCTGAGGGCATCCATGATGCCGGCTAGTGTAAACCAAACACAGGTCGCACACGTGATGTCAGCATTTTTTTGTCGTGGAAAGTGACGTTGCGGACCTTAAAACTCCGGTTTTGTCTGTCCACACGCAGACACCCAAAACGGAGAAAACGCAGATCTTCACTTTGGCCGGAGTTTTTAAAAAGATCCGTTTTCGTGTGAAAAAACTCCGTTTTCGTGTGGATGACAGGCCAAAACGTAGAAAAATATCTCCGTTTTGGCAGATCCCCGGCTACGTGTGGACAGGGCCTAAGATGTCATGCTGTGTTTAGGCAGTTCTCACTCCCCGCCGGGCCAGGCGGCAGCGGGGGAGTCCCCGCCACGGCTGCAGCGGTGACGCCCGCCCGATGTGTCGGACAAAGTTGAAAATTTACTACACCCACACCTAACGTTCTTCTGATATGAAAATATTCAATTCATATTGTATGCGTACTTAAACCTTGAAACAAGGCTCATAAAAAGGCTGCAATCATACTCCAAAAACCAGTAAAAAATCTTACATTCTTCATCATCACAGTGAGGCTCAACAGGTACAGTCCCGCCCCCCCTGGTGTCAACAGGTGCCTGTGTGGCTGCAGATATTGTCTCATAGCATCTGGACACGACGATTCAAAAGTAAAATTAATTGGTTAAAGTTATGAGATACTGTATTGTGTATGTAAACAGCTAGCGAGGGTCCGTCCGTGGACCGTGCGTGGCAGGAGAGGCAGTTAGCTACAACGCTAACACAAAAAGTTCCTTTGCCAAATTATAAAGTCTAAATACCTCTGCTTTGGGCCCGTTTATTTTCTTCTTCCTTCCTTCGCTTCCAGAATGCTGATCCCGATGGCTTAGGTGTTCTTTTCATCACAAAATATATCAAAAGTTTCAACGCAATGACAACAGGATGTCCCACAGTGCTAACCACGCACGTGACTATGGCAACCTTAACGGTCAAATTCTTCGGAGCGGTGGCCCAAGCGGGAGCTCGTCATGCAGCCCGATTATTAGAATTTAAATATTGATGTTTTAATTTCATGTCATTTCAGAGGGGAATTTTGAGTATGTAGAGAGTGCATTTCATATAACAAACATAAATTTAATTAACGTTTTATTTATTTATTTTTTTTATTTTATTTTTTTATTTTCCGCCCTATCCATCAGATGGCGCCCCAGGTGGCCGCCTATGTCACCTGTCGACAAAGCCGGTGTTGTGCCATAAATCGACTCGCTGCCAAAAAATGATTAGCTGAGTTTTTTCCAGTTCGGAAGTTGTTTTAAGTGTTGCTATTTGTCTTAAACGTTCACAATGAGGATATATTAATCCTTTTTGCAATATTTGCGATTGAAAGATGGTTGTGGTAAGAACTGGCTTTCTTTATGTTACAGCCTTGATACTAAAAAAAAATAAACAATGTAAAATGGCGCCCTGTATTGAATGTAAATGTTGTATATATGTAAATAAACAATTCTCCAGCGATTTGATTTTTTTTCCCCCTTCCTTTCTTTAGTGGCTAATCATTTTTTGGCAGTGAGTCGATTTATGGCACAACACCGGCCCTGCGTGTGCAGAATGCAGCTGGAGTTCATGAATAATCAGCGGTCTGCCTGCCGCTCTGCATCTCTGCCCAAAAGAATCCCCACTACTCTGAGTCCGTATAAATAATATAAAATAGGTAGAAACTGGATCTTTTTTGTGCTCCTTCTGGGTGTGTAAGTTAAGGGCATCAAGGGAGCCTGACAACCTTTGAGGAGAACCAAGTTGCTCTCCTTTAATTTGAACCCAGTATCCAACTCCGGATCGGGGCTTGGATCGGGAAGTAAAGGCCGAATCCCGATCAGTCTGAAACCACGTGATCGGGGCCGATTTCCGATCATGTGATTGGATCGGGACATCCCTAATATATATATATATATATATATATATATATATATATATATATATATATATTAGAAATAATTTTCCAAAGTTGGCACCCGTTCAGTCCACACTCATACCCAGCTGCAGTTTTTACTCTACAGTATATTCTCAATAACACGAGGAAAACATTATTTGAACTATTTTAATGGGAAATTATTGAACAAGTTTAGGAAGCAGGCTGAGGTAGCAAACTCAAAGTGCAATATTAAAAGTGCAAAATATTAAAAAATGTATAAACTTTCAGTTAAGTCCAGTTTACATTTTTCTGAATGAACTTTGACTCCTGCACACAGCATAGACGTAGAAGAGTAGATGCAGCACCAACCACAACTGCCTATGTTTGGCTGCATTTGCAGGTTCTACATTTTTAAAACTCTATGGTTAACAGGATGCTTTAGCTAGGGTTTAGCTCCGGAAAAGCTCCGTGGAGATCTGGAGCTAGAACAGCAAAAGAACGCGTTCATAAACCTGTTCACACGCGCCAGGATGAACACACTCACTTTTATGTTCGTCAACCAAAATACAAACGAGTTCAGTTCATGGAAAAAATGAACAAATTCATGAACGATCTTTCAATGAACGTGTTCGGGCACAACACTGTCATTTGAGTTGGTAAATAAAATTCAATTCAAGTTTATTTACATAGCGTCACATCACGATAAGAGTTGTCTCAAAGCACTTCTCATAGTAAACATTCCAATACAGTACAGTTCATTAAGCCATTCAGTAAAAAGCTTCCTATATGAGGAATGCAGCAGATTGCATCAAGTCACTGACTAGTGTCAGCTTACCTGTTTCACCTGTCAGTGACTTTACAGCAATCCTCACACTAAGCACGCAAAATGGTGCAAAATATCCAGAATAGTAGTTCTTTACATTTAATTTTTAATAATGTTGCAGTTTTTTGACAGTCATAGACGATTTAATTTTTAAAATAGTTTTTTGTTTTATTCTTCAAGTCACCACAACAACTTGAAACACAAACTGAAACATGTCACTGTCTCGTGTAAAATAAACCATTAAAACAAATAAAACACCTGTTTTTGTCTTAGAGAAGTTTAGAGTTTCACTTTTAAAGCTGACTGAAAAGAATACCAAGCAAAAATGCTAATTTTCTTACCTTCCTTTTCCCCGTGTTCTCCTGTCAAAATGATTCCCACCACTGCAAAATCAAATGATGGCAACTTTAACAAAGCAGCGTGCATCATTTCAAGGTGAAACCAGCAGTTTGTAACACAGGGCATTTGCTGTCACCGGTGAAGGAAAGTGTCCTTCAGGAGGCCTCTGCACAAGAATGCGCTTTGTTGTTTTTCTGTCTTAACTGGGTGTAAACAGTAACAACTGACTAAGTGTTCAATCATTATTTAATGATGCATTTATGCATGTTCATACATGCGTAAGCAGTAACTAAAGGATAACTCTGATGGAGCATTTATACAGAGAGGACATTTGAAGAAAAAAGAACAAGTGCATTACATGATGTAAAAAATGCATCAGAGGAAGTGTAATGTTGAACCGTATATGAGCCTATCATCCTGGTGTGACCTGTTGAAGCCCCACAGTGATGTCAAGATGAGTGACAGTCAGAAAACGGCACTTAGATACTACTTGAGAAATACAATGGTGCTCGTGCCATTATCTCTCCATTTCAGAGATGATGTCTGAAACTTAAACATACATTTCTATAATTGCAGGTATTTTTAACAATAGATTTCTTCACAAAAATGTTGTGTCTTTCATTGTTCTAAGCTGCCCACTCATGTGCGCCAATTTTTTCAGACACAGAAAAAGATACATGAAGGCATCTATGGAGATGTGGTGATTCATGATGTGAAGGTGACACTTGAATGCCACCTGACAAGTCCTTCCATTTGCTGTCTTGTTATTAGTCACCTCTTCTACCTCATCCCATGGTTGATGTCTGAAATGGCCATCACCACAAGATTGAGCTGCCTACTGTTCTATTTTGAGTGACAGAGTATAACAAAGCACCTGTATGGATTAATAATGTGGCGCTGTGAAAGGTGCCACAACTGTTTGTCACTTCCCATCTCCACACCACTCCTTATTATTGATGGAATTCTTGGATAGATTGTCTTCCTTGACTTTCTCTTGTTTTTGCATTACATAGGATCATCAGTCTTGCAAGAAAATAAGCAAACATTTGTTATCTCATTAATTTTGTGTCTTTTGTGTAATTATGAATAAAAGAAAAACAGCAATGTCAATTGTTCTTTTTTGTACTTTTCATGTTAATATATTTTCCAGTTTAGTTCAGTGGGTGCTTTAATATCCTTTATAGACTATAATGAATGAATATTCTCAAATAAATTAAAAAAAAAACATTGGAAAAGGGAATAAGCCCAAAGCTTATTCACACCTAAAACGAGCTCTACCAACTGGCTGACCTGCAGGTTAAAGGGTCACTGTAGCATGCATGGTGTGCATAAGCAAGGTTTCATGGGGTAAGATGGAACCAATGTAAAGTACTTTGCAAACCTATGAAAAAAATAACATTGTTTATCTAATCTTTTGTGAAGAAGCCTTCAAGGCAAGGAACTAAAAGCCATCACCAAAAGAACACTCTTCTTCTGTCATTTAAAATCAGCTTTGCTCCAGCTGGCTGAATCCAAGCGATGCCATTTATAAGCCTCAAACAGTTCCAGCTAATTTTTACAATATCATAATAGATCTGTTACCCGAGACCATTGAAGACCACGCTCATCATCACTCAATCTCTTTTGTGTTACACACATCTAAAGATGGTGTTGCTTTTTTATCTGTAAAAAATCTGATAGTTTTCCAAATGTTCATATATTTGCTATTGGACAATTTTATGGATTGCCAAGTAACTGATTTATAATTTTGGTGATGTCTTTTAGCCATTGCTCAATATATGAGGTCCAAACCCTGCAGATTACCTGTCTTTGACTGCTCTGGACTCATGCCTGCAAGCCCCAGCTGAAGTGCTTTCATGGTCCAGTCCACCTGTGGACCTACCACCCACAAGGATGTAGTGTAATGTGGAAAAGGTATGAGACCAGGGGAAGGCTTGATTCAGTTTATTATTGAGACAATTCCCATCTGAGTGTTAATCTGCTGGGAGAAGGAATCGAAGCTCCAAATCTCAGGCTGTGGTTGTCAACCACAAAAAAAAAAGAAAAAGAAAAAAAAAGTGGATTATCTTGTGATCTGAAGAAGTGGAAAAACCAAATGAGACAAAGAGACAAAGAATCAACCAGAACATAAATAAGCTTTGCAGAGTTTTGGCAAAATTGTAGGCATGCACTGGACTCCTTGTTAAATGTGATAAAATACCTACAAATGATGCTTCTTAAAAAATCTGTCCTTTGGAAGGGAAGCTGAAATGTTTTCTATCTCACCTGATGTAATTAGGGCCAACTTTTGACTCTTTTTATGAAAACCAGCTCATTCCAAAACACACCAATGAAAATAGAATGCTTCTTTTCATTTTGACAGAAAAATATTTTGTAAAGGGGAAAGTGGTGAATGTCTATGACACCATGCAACAATGTCATGAGCTTCAGGCTTTCTGGCAGCAAAGCAGTACACATCTACAAGGTTTCAATCCTAATCTTCATACTCTGACATTTAATCAGCTCTTGCCATTGCATTTCAATGCTGGATCCATCCTTTGCTGTCATTTTTCATCATCCAAGTTACTGACCTGCGGGAGCTGGATGTTGAAGGAAAAATTCCATGCACACAGGAAAATCATAGTACAGGGTTACAAGTGGAATTGAAAAGTGTTTCCCAGGGGTTATTGGCCAAGAATCAGGTGAGAAAAGGGGTCGTAGAGAGATATTTCAGACACAATTCTGTAGTGTAAAAATCACCACCTGAGCTCAAGAAGAATTCTAGAAAACTGTCAGCAAACACAGCTGGCCACTGGAGTCACAAATGAAAGTCCATCAAACTGAGGCAGGAAAATAATACAAAAAGGAGCAGACAAAATCCAGAAATGCTGCAGCTCTCTCAGGATTCAAGACTGATTTATGCTAAATAGGAAACCGTAGGGTGTGATGAGTCAAAAGGAAAATTAAGTTCAGATGGTACAGCTGTAGTTTAGGCGCGAAAGCCCACTCGTCTTTAACACACTGCTCAAACGTTGGCACCACTGAGGGTACACACACTGAATGTATACGTAGGTGAATTTGTTAAATGAAATTAATTAGAAAAATAAGTGTGATAAAGCAAATGTTTTGCTGCTAAAATAGTTTTAAGCCAGAATGTAGCAACATGTCTGTGTCAAAGCTATACGTCCATCTCAGCTGCTCAATGCCTTCAGGCTTGTGGAAAGTGTGTTTCTATTGCTGAACAGGGCTAGTATCGAATGAAGGACATTTTTCTGGTTTGTGCAGGGTGTAGAGTTATCATTTGTTTCATATATAGTTTTATTTTCTATTGTCTTCAAGGCTAAAGAACTTTTTTCAATTTCACATTATTTTTTATTGTTTCACATCAGTTAAAATATAAAGTGG
The DNA here is from genome assembly GCF_043380555.1 of Nothobranchius furzeri. Taxonomy (NCBI): domain Eukaryota; kingdom Metazoa; phylum Chordata; class Actinopteri; order Cyprinodontiformes; family Nothobranchiidae; genus Nothobranchius; species Nothobranchius furzeri. The sequence goes on along the minus strand of NC_091746.1, from coordinate 42,942,559 downwards.
TCATGGTTTTTGTTGGATTTTCTTGTGCATGGACACTCTACTCTGTTTCAAGTGTGCTGGGGGAGAACTTCCATTTGTTGTTGGCACATGCATGCAGGGTATTTAAAAACAATATACCTAACACATGAGCAAGGGGGGAAAAATGGAATTTACCCATTATTCACCATGGTTTCTGCCGACTTTCTTATTTTGACTTGAACCTCAATTGAGCCAAGACTTTGGACCAAATGAGATCAAATAAAATTTTGAAAATGCACCGAACATTGAAGATTTAACAAAACATCTTAATCGTCCTCATTGACCCCTTGACTTACAGGTCAGCGTTAGCCTGTTGGTAGAGTGTGTTTTAGTCCTCATGTACCCAGTTCATCTGATAAAGAAATAAATGTTAAAGCAAAAGCTAAAGGTTCCAATGCTACTACCCTATGTGGGGGAACAGGTTCAAACCCAAGCTCCGTCTATGTCAGTCGTCGGACAAGTCACTTCACCCTGATGGTGGTCGAAGGGCTCGTTGGAAAAGGGTTAGGTTTCATTCATATCACCATCTGTTCTTATAGCCTTTCATACTCAAGATGAATAAAATATGCCAAAAGAAAATTATTTTGCAGCTTTTTTCTTAGAAGTTAAAGGGTTATGAATTTTAAAACTTTTCCGCTAACGTGCAAAAAATGAAACATAGTTATAGATTCTGACTTTTTGTTTTGAAACCATACAATCCTGTTTGTATTCACTGTATCCTGTGTCCACTGAGATCTTGCATTTCATAGATTTGTATGCTGAAGCAGAACTTGTAATGACTAGAACTTAGAGGACCCATGAAGACACCAAACACAGTAAGACAATTAACAGTCTTTATTAGCCTGAAGCTATGAGGAGGTGTTACCAGAGCAATACTCAGGTAAGGGCAGAGTAGAAGGCAGGCGTGGGTAGAAGCCAGATCGGGACAAAGCAGGTACAGGGAGCAGGCTGGAGACATGGTCGTAGACAGGCAAGGGTCGTGGTGGCAGGCAGAGTTCTTGGTGATGGTCAGGTGTGGAAATGAGGTCGAGGGACTGTGATCAGGCAGGATGGAAGGCTGGAAGATTTACTGGCAAAAAGCATTCAATAATCTGGAACTGAATGGTAGGATGGCTAGTTCTGTAGAAGCAGAGGAAGCAGTCGTGTGTGATGAGCTGAGGAGTCAGGAGCAGGGGTCTTATTTATCCAACATTGTGTAGAATCCTTACTAAAACCGTTCTTAAGCTCAGCAAAAAAAAAAGTACTTATGCCAAGTAGGTTTGTGATCTATCAAACATGGAGTACGCACAGCTGCACGCAATCTCCGCTTCATAAATCAGAAACTATCTAGAAAGGTGTTCAGCTGCTTTTTACTCACATCCCACCCTCACCACACCCACTTACTGCCATAAATAGTCAATGCAAAGTGCCTTGTGGATCTCATGCATATACACAAGCCGGCTGTTGCAGTGCTCCGCCAATGACATGGCGACCGTAGATCAAGGCAAATCAAGGAAGCGCTATTTCACAAGCAGAAGTTGAGGTACTTGTGGGTGAAGTGGGGAAATTAAAGGAAGTGCTTTTGCAAAACAAATAAGAGAAAATCCACGGAGTGGCACATCATTGCTGAAGCCGTCAATGTTGTGAATTCTTCAGAGAGATCTGTGGCGGATGTAAAAAAAATGGTCCAACCGGGATTTGATCCCCAGACTCCAAGGTGAAAGTCCTTCCATCCATCCATCCATGTTCTGAACCCGCTTGTCCACGTAGGGTCACGGGGGGGCTGGTGCCTATCTCCAGCGGTCAACGGGCAATCAGGCGGGGTACACCCTGGACAGAGAGCCAGTCCATCGCAGCAAGGTGAAAGTCACACGCTCTAACCAGTCAGCCAAACAGAGATCTCCCAGGTCTAAGTAGGCAGGGCAGATGATTAATCGGGCCACAGTGACAGGACACACACTGTCACGGACGCATGACATTCTGTCTCAATCTGTCCCCCTGCTGATATTCTGCATTCCCAATTCTGCGCTTCAGGCTGTGTGTGTATGTGTGAGTGTGTGTGTATACACGCGCGTGTGTGTGTGCACGTGGGGGGTCTTGTTCTGTGTGAAAACGAAGCAGTACAAGTGATAATGCTGCAGGATTTCATAATTTTATCCTTCTCAGCAGCAGCACTGCAGGTGTTCTCCATGTCCAAAATGTGCGTAAGCCAGGTTCTTAGGCAACTTACAGTTGCGCACCTTTTCTCGCTAAGTTTTCTTTCATAAATCCCAAAGTTTGCATGGAAAGTTGCTTACGCAGTTTTCCGACCCCATTTTATGCATAAGCAAGCTTGATAAATGAGGCCCCTGGTGAAGTGGATGAAGCTGATGACATGCAGGCTGGGGTTGCTTTGGAAACAGGGTTTGGCTGGGGCTTGATGAGAGGACCAGGTGTGAAGCATGAAGGCTGATGAGATGAATGATGGTGCATGGAGGTCAGGGCATGGCAGGATCATGACAGAACTGGCCTCAAAAACAATATAAGCGAAATTTAAGATATGTTTGACATTTTACGATTCACTTCTATTGTCTGGAAGCCAGTGGTGATAGAGGATCGGTGCCAACTGTATGACATATGCGTCCGTTTACCCTCTGGAAACCCCCAGTGGAGCACAATCCATGGCAATCTGATCCAAGTCTGCAGCCTACCTTGTCATGCAGAGTCGAACTACAGTGAGTCATGACACGAGACAGGTTTTCTCTCTGAAGACCCATGTGCTTATTCTCTTCCTAGTGCAGCCATTTGGGTTACTGCATAAATCACCTCTAAGTCGCCTTAACTCCAAATCCTCATGAGCTTTGAATGGCATCTAACTGTAGGACTGTGGGATTGCTGAAAATTGAATTTTAGTTCAGCAGATTTACACATTGTTGGGGGTAATCACTCATGGATTTGGTTTGCTCTCAGTAGCTTTTTTTTCTCCTTTTTTTGCAGTAGAGATAAAGGGGTTTGAGATATGCATGTCATTACAGGGTAATAATGGGCCAATAATGACAGCCTGGATAAATTATGTAAATTAGATGGAATGTGTCATGAAATTTATTGTAGGCATAACACAGCAATGCTTTTAAGCATAACATGAAGATTGATCATACATTTGTGCACTTGTACAAATAAGTGGAGAAAACTTTCTTTACCTTACATAGATGCAAATCCATTAAAACTCATTTCTAATGGCATAAAACAAATCTGTGAACCATCACACAGGGAGCACAACGTGTTTGCTGGCAGATATCTGTCCACCGTCTGCTGTTTGCCTATCGGAGAGGACTTTAAACTGATTGGGGCAAGGCAGCCATCAATAATTCAATGGGCGTGCCAACACAAGGGTAAACAATGGCTGTAATTAGGGGAGGTCTGCACTGTGGACAGGGAGATTAATGAAAGTGCAGTCATTTCCAACAATGCCTAGAGACAAGAGGTCTTTTACAGTGACAAAGGTGATGCCAAAATAAGCAGAGCCACACTGAGTGTGTATAGAATGTATTTATTCACGTGTTTATTAATTTCAACTAGTTTCACAAAGACAATATAAATAACCAGGAGACAGAAAATGAACATCTGGAGTGCATCCACGAAGCTGCTTGCATGTTTCATTTGATCTGTAAGAGTTTTTAGGTGAAACAGCACACAGAGGTTATAAGCTTTGCTATTTTCTTTAACAGAAGCAAGAGCATGCTTGCAGTCTTTTTATGCTAAATTAATCCCTTCAAGAACTTCTATCTTCAAAGCTTGATATATCTCTAGTTTCGATGTGGGTTTAAAATAATCCAAATCCCTTCATTGTAAAACAATGCCACATATATTCTGGTGCACAAAATAGTTTAGATCATCATTCTTTGTTTCTCAATGTCCTATTTTGGTAGGTGGAACAACATCAAGAGACAAAACATTTTTTTTTCCTTTTTACAGATGTTTATGAAAGGCTTAGAATATTCCGTACTGAGGACAAGCTTCTACTTGGAGCAGCAAGAGAACCGGGCAGTAAACAAACATAGACAATGCAAGTTTTCAAGCTGCGAGTTAAGACGTCTCATATTCTCTCTGCTAGTTTTCTATAATGTTCTTCTAAATTTTGGATTTCCCAAAAACATTTCAGTGGAAAATAAATCTGAACTTTTTTGGATAACCTGCTGTTTCCTCCTGGTAACTCAAACTACTGTATATTCGAAGGATCATAAACTATTGAAAAAGAAGAAATAGTTTAAAGCAGTGTTTGGCAACATTTCTATCTAGCTAAGCATCTCCAATAACAATACATAAATAAATATAATTTATCTCCATCTGACTGCAAGGCTTTTCTACTCTTGACATGTGTCCTGAAAAATCATTATTGTTGAGTGAATTGAGTAGAAAACATTTACAACCAAAAGAATAACAAGGAACTGTGTAACAAGGAACTGTGCAACAGGCTTATTCTGTCTATGCTTTGTTTTGTTCTACCACATGTACAAAGGGGAAAAGAAGGTTTTGAATCTCAGTTTATCAAAATGTTTGTTTACTTTATGTTGGTTTCATATTAGTTCAGTTTTTTTTTTGCTTGACAAGCCCAGAAATAAAGTACTAGAAGCTTTGAGAAGCAGTGGCTGGCCTAAGCAAAGGCCTAAGGTGGGGATGGGTTGGGGTGAAAGGTCACCCTTATGGTATATGCTTAGTATATGGAAATGAATTTAAGAGAGAATTGTGTTGCACTTTTGTAATTTTGTTTTGTTCAGTTTTAGCTTGATGGATTAATATATATATATATATATATATATATATATATATATATATATATATATACATACATACATACACATATATATATATATATATTACAATGTCATAATTCCAGTACAGGCCAATTTCTGAAATAGTCATCAAATTATGGAAGATTAATAAAACTCTTGGTGAGTCACTCTTGTGGTTATTTTGCTTCTCATTTGAAATCTTCTTGAAATGTTATAAAAACAGAGAAAAGTGTAACTCTGCAAATAATTTACTGGTAGAACTCACGGCTGAAACATTTTAGATTTCAATGTAAACCCATAGGTCAACAAACCAGGACTGGTCAATAAACAAGAATCCAGAAACAATAACAACAAGCTGGACCGCAGTGAAACAATTTCATTATTGCTTATTCCTCTTTAGTTTTTGTTTATGTTAGGATTAGTAGTTATCTTTGCTCATCGATCCTCAAAACATACATTCAATAACAAGAAAATAAATAGGGGAGTTTAAGAAAATCACTACAAAAAGTCATGGATTAATGTCCCAACACTCAAAACACAAAAAAAGGTCTAACGAATTTATAGTTGTAGATTTGCCTGGGACAAGGTAGTGTTTATGCTGGGAATTGGAGGGGGGTAGGAGGTGGAGTGGACTCTATTACCCCCCCCCCCCCCCCCCACACACACACACACACACCACCAGCAAAAACCATTTGTACACAGACATACATAAGAGATTTAAGCCAGTACCAGCTATAGCTAAGGTTTCACTATGATTTAATGTTGGTCATGTTGTACGTTATGAATTACATCTCTGGGATGTGCGAGAAGATCTTTCTGTGCTTCTTTGCATTCGTTTTTCCTCTGGATTGTTTGCCTTTGTAAGATACACTGGCCGTTATGCACCAGAGTCTGAAGTCTACATCTATGCAGCTGCCGGCAAAGTTTTACCAAACTCATGCTAATCTCATAACACTCTGTTAAACCACATGGAACCATGTGTCACACTGGAAAAGTGTGTGCTTTATGGCTATTTGTTTGGGTCTGTGCACGTCCCCAGAAAAGTCTGATGGCACTGATATTAAGATGGATTTAAAACGTCAAATCAGAGCTCCTGAATAAACAAAGTGCCGTGAGCCGCCACCTGTCCAATGTCACTGTGGAATAAGTCCTCAAATCTGTTACTACCACTGACAGGAAAGGTTGTTTAAAGCATGTTAATGTACAGAACTATGTTTAAGCCTTTTCTCAGTTGTATTAAGATAATACAAATGTCATTAACTGCACTCATTTGTGCATAATACATTTTGCACCAACGTTTTTAGTTCATAGTAGATCACATTTTGCTATCAATAAAAAAATTAAGCACCTATACCTGCAAACAAGTTCTCCATTTACTAATATGCCTTTTGTACTCACTCCTTACAGCTTAGCAGTTCTACCATCTACAAGGAGGACTTGTGGATGACCCAAAAAAAGAGACCTGCAACAAAAGCTGCTGCAAGCATATTCCATGATAACTTCATGACAGACTAACCATGACTTCATTTCTTGTGTTCTCCCACTGGTGATCACTCATTATGGCATCAGAGACTCAGTGAGGGGGTGCTGGACTCATGCATCTTCAGTGCACAGCACCTTCTTGGAACAAGCACAGGGGCCGTTGAATAATCAGCTGCTTCTTTTCTGCCCAGAACACCTCATCTGCATTTACTTCTTTGCAGATGATTTATCTTATCTCATCTGAATTGATTTACTGTGAATCACCAAGATTATAACATGGATATTATCAGGTTCATGTTTCCAAAATTAGCTAGAGGAAACAATCCCTGAACACAAACATCCATGACTCAAAGAATAATTTAACAGATTATTTTTAATGATGCAAAGTCTGCCAGCTGAAGGAATTTTCTTTACTTTTATTTATTTATTTATTTTTGTAAAATCTCCCTTTGCCTGTTTCATAATGTAATATGCAGGCCACCTGCAGTAAGACATTTTAACTGTGTATAATGGTAGAATAAAAAAAATCATCCAAATAGCAGAGATATCTAAATACGTAGTATCTCATGTCAATTGTGTAGTATATTTTACATTTGTGTCACAGCATTTTCTGATGGCATGTTGGGTACATTTCAATCTAAAATTCTGAAAAAGAATTGCTTCTTCAGCTAATGAATAACACAGTACATGTGGATTTGAGAAGATACTGTATACATTTGTTTGAAAAAGTAAAATCTTATGAAAGAGATCAAACACAGAAGGATTTAAGTATTGTCATGGTCTGAGGTGAGCACGAATTCAGCATTCATTCCAGGTGAGCGGTGTCTGAAAGGGACCAGCTGCAGCAGATCCATCATCAGCCACTGCTGGCTTAACAGGAGGAGGAAGAGCACTGCTCAACGCTAGTTGATTACTCCACACAGGTATCTCCAGTTCGATATTCTCCTGCCACTCAGACTCTAGGAAACTCTAGTCTAGTTATATTTTTTGGTTACTCGACCTGACGTTTGCTCCTTGTTTTCCTTGTTTTTCTCGGATCCTGCTCAACTTCACACCTTCAGCCATACTCCTAGATCTCACTTCAGCCTGCATCTTCCTTCCCTCAGTCCTTTCACCACTGCTCATCCACCCCTCACTGGAACCCTTGTCTTGACCCCACTGGACACTTGGATGTTGCCACCTCAGACCTAACAGACCTCCCCACGTACCATCTTCCCAGCAGCACAGTAAGACCTCCACTCCTGCAAAGAGCACTAAAATGTAAATCAGTGAAGTTGATAATCAACCTATATGTAAATGTACCCCATGTAACGATTACATTTACATATTATTTAATGAACCATAAAATGTGAGATTCCATAGGAAATATGAAATCAATCTTATGGATCTTTGGATAACTTTAACCATAATATTGGAACTTTTTATTGCAGGGATTATGTAACCACTTCGTATTAACTCAGAGACAAAAGAAAGAGAGTCAAGTTTAAAAAGTTTAAAGATTTATTACCAAACAAATTAAACAAGACTAACTTTAAACACTAAACGTGTGGTGTAACTAAGGTGAAGTAAGACTGAGGGTGGTGTATGTGTGAATATGTTCAGAACCAGAAAATCCAGAGAAACGATTAGTTCTGATAGGAGTGAAGATGATGTTTTGCCCTAAGCTTTGGTTTGGAGATTTATAACACACATTGAGACGTCATCTGTCGGTCTACGTACCCTTGGCGGAAGTCCCCGTTAGATCAGGAATGTCGAGGTCCAGCTTGACCTCCTCTGGCACCGAAGCCGGTAGAAAAGTTGCGGATGCTGACCAGACCAGTCTTGAGATACTTCCAGGTCATGACCGTTTATTGGCATCTAGCAAGACCCAAAAAGGGGGTCATGATGGTTCAGCTTTAATTCTGAAAGGAACCATTGCAGCAGGTGGAACATGCAACAGATTTAATCCAGCTTGTCGTTAGTTTTTTTTTGGCTGAAGAAGAAAGTTACGGATTGGCCACTCCGACAACTTCTCTAGAACGCTTGAACTGAAGTTAAGATGACGTGGGCATAGTTTCATAATTTGGATGTTTTGATTTACGGTCAAATAAAAAAAAAGGACAAATTTACCAAGCACCAACAAAACCACGCCTCGTGTCAGATCTGGAAGGCTCTGATTGGATCAGCAAAAGGAAATGTGTCATGCGATTTAACATTACGTGGATGAGAATGTCTAATGGAAATATTTAAAGTTATATTACTTATTATAACTACTGATCATAAACATTGTCATTTCACAGATTGGTTCATATTTTATTATTGGACTAACACCTTGTTTGATTAGCTTATTAAAAATAGTTTTTCTGATTTATTAAAAGAAAGAGTCCTTTGTCTTCATTCTTCTCTTGAGCTGGAAAGGAAGAAACAGTTTAGAAGCAAATGCATGACCTTGAGCAATATCTCATGCAGATTAGGCTTGTGTCAGAAACTTCTGGTTTTCTTTGAGCAGAGCAAAACAGAGCAGGGCCTTTTAGGTCAGAAATGGACAATTCATCATATGTGGAATAAACCATCAGTATGTGGAATAAACCCTTTTACGGTTAAAACTTAGTATCTGACTTCAGGAACCCACAGCATGGCCATCTCAAATCACCCAAGTCTGCACATCATATATAAACAGGAAAGACAACCATGCACACCCGCACAAACAACAAACTTGTGTAACCTGAAACAGGGGACCATGGGACTGAAGACGGAAAATAGAGATCACCCCACTTGTGAGGTAGAAGGCCTAGCTGAAGGCACAGGAGGTGCCAGAGGAGGTACAGGTGCAGGAGCGACCTGCGCAGAAGCGACCGGCGCAGGTTGCGGTATCTGGACAGCCGGGGCTTTGTGGACAACCGGCATGAGGGCACGAGATAGGCAGCCACCGACGTTGCAGACCGAGTCTCATAGAGAGGTAATCTGTGCGGAGAAGTGAGGGAACAGGAAAAATGACAACCCCAACGACAGACAAAGGTTTAAGCATGCAGTGAATAACAAGACAGAATCAGCGGAGGACCAGGAGTAAGACACTGGTTGAAACCTGAAACCGGGATCTGCCGACAACTCACGCAGCACCCTGTTTACCGCACCAACCCGATTACCTACATTTACCACATCTCTTAATCTGTGGATGTCATCTGGATATACAATAGGTAAGTTGATGATAAAAGCTAGCTCTCTAGCATCTGGATTGACTTAATGGGATAGCACTGCCCAATGAGAAAGCCAAGTGAGTCTGAAGGGCCATCGGGTCCTTCGATGTCACTCGAGCAATTGCAAACCGGACCATGGCCAGGGACGTGAGGTACAGAGGCATCCTCCCCATAAGGAGCGTATCGATCGAGGCGCTCACGTCCCGACCGTAGTCGGACAGGCAAGTGGTCAGCATCTTTGTTTGTGCATTATCAACATCCACAAAAGAACGTAATTTGTTCACAGCAGAAGTTGTTTTATGCAAAATGTTGCTATGAGTGTTGAGTACCACCATAGTCTATTTTTCAGATGTACCCAGCTGTCTCAAGGCACGCCGCTGCTGCAGAACCTGCTTATGCAGAGCCGGATACTCTCTGTTAAGCTCATCAATGTGTCAATGAACTGTGTTAATCTCAATCGAGTTGACTGAAGAGAATCCGAAATTTAATAGAGAGCCAATTTTGTTAGCTACTGAGAAAAGTCCATCTAGCAAACGCTTCGGCCTAATGCTGGTACCGGAAAGGTCACTGTTCGAAACCGTGAATTTAAGCACCTGGACCATGTCAGCTTCTGCATGCTGCGTCAGAGTACTAGTCCAGCGGGCTCCTGTTTTCAAGAGGTCTCCGAAGGCATTCGTTATCTTATCGGTACACGCCATTGCGGGGTCGAATTTGACAAAAATCTTTTGTGTGAATAGACGATGGTTAGTCATTAATAGACCTGGGCGGTCTCAGAGTGTGATACCCGAGAGGGCCCAGGTTCATACAGATGCGTTAGAGGAGGCTGAGAATGAATCTCAGCTGCGGTCGATATCAGACCGATGCACGCGACTAACAAAACATATTTTGTCAGAGCTGTAAATGAAAACCAAGGACGGTTTAAATTGTAGACTGGCGTGGCCTTGCGAGGGTTCAGCGCAGGTAAGCGCTCTGGAGGGCCCTCGGTCGAAGCGCAGGTGCAGTCAGAGAGATCAGGGTCAACCAGTAGTGGTGCAGGGTGCCATTCAACCTCCCTTTTAGTAGGTGAGTCACCAACCTCGGGGCTAGAGGTCCCCAGCGCCAGCTGTAGTGCAGTAGTGTCAGTGATTTCATCAGACTGTCCTTCGGCAGATGGAGACCCCACCGCAAGGTGCTGGGCTTCAGCCAGAGTATCAGCGCCACCATCAGTCCCCCCTTTGGCAGGTGGTGTTCCCACCGCAGGATGCGGAGTCTCAGGTGATGTGTCACTGAAACTACCAACTCCCACTAGGGTAGGTGGTTTTCCCACCACAAGGTGGAGTGGTCCTGATGCAGAGACGACGCAGATTCTCTAGATGTCACTGACCTCACTGGTACTGGATCCACTGGTCAGACTGGCGGCGCCATTGTGGTTAACAATGCCGAAAGAGGGAATGAGGTCCTCAAGAGTCAACCGAGTCAACCGAGTTTGGAGAGTCCAATCACTGAGTGAAATGACAGCCTTAAAGCGTTGGAGCAGGTCCCCTCCCAACTGGAAAGGAAAAGCTTCAAGGTTAGTTACAAACACTGGATGGCTCACGGACATGTCTCTCACTACAATTTTGAGGAAGACCACGTTCAACAAGGTCATTTGAGCTGAAGAGAAAGGATGGATGTTCACGGCGCAGGAAGTCAGTCATAAGACGCGACCCTGTGCAGCTGCAGTCATGCAGACTGCTCCCAGAGAGAGCTGGACATGATGGTGAAACATTTTACACTGAAACCATGTGTGGTTTCCTGTCTAGCCCTGTGCTAACTACACAAATTGACGTGTCCCAGTAGCGGTTCATGGCAAAAATAGAACCTACTCCTGTCCTTGGTTGCGTGGCAAGCAGCTTCCGTGATTGTGCCTGAACTTTTACGCATCGTGGCTAGTTTGAATCACCCCATAGACTGTCTGTGTTACCCTGGTTTCACACTGGAAGCATCAGTGGCGCGAAATGGCAGCGGACCCGTTTACTCGCGAACTTCAAAGCAGTCCTTTTCACACCGGGAGAGTCTTGGCCATAGTATGGCTTCCTCGCTGTGCTTTTCGCTGGACTCGCGACATCACAAGATCCCTCGAGACTTCAGGTCACGGTTTGCTTATGCAATCCGCCATTAAACCAAAAAGAAGGAAATCACGTTTGATATCACTGTTTTATATCATATATGATGTTGTTCCTCTCCACTGCCAGGAATAAAGCCATGAAAAGCATACTGCTGCAATTCTGGAACGATGCTGTGAGTAAATAAGCCGTTCGGTCACACGTAAGTTTCATATATAGGAAACTGCATCGCCGCAGAACTTGTATTTAGAAAATTACCGGGGATTTTACACTCAAACGGTGTGTGATTTCCTGTCTAGCTCTTTGTTAACTGCAGAAATTGATGTGTCCCAGAAACAGCTTGTGGCAAAAATAGAACCCAAACGTATATTTGGCAGCACAGCATGCCGCTTCTGGGATGCGCCTGGAAAATGCCATGTTGCTGCTGGTTTGAAACAGTCCATAGACTATAATGGATTCTATTTGAAACAGTGATGTTTCTTCTACCGTTCCAAGTCGCTGATGCTTTCAGTGTGAAACCGGGGTTAGTGTCACATGATCAGTGGAATCATCTAAATCGAGAAGTCTACCAATATTATGAAAGTATGCTGGTTTGAAACCACATTTTTTTGTCAAGCTAGATGTTAGTCTTATGTGCTCAGAGATAGATCCAGATTGCAGAAATGCCCAAACTCATTGAAAACTGAATAGTGATTGTTCAATAAAATTTCCCTGGTGTCAAATTGTCAGTCGCTTAATTAGGAAGAAAAAATAAACAAAAGGGAGATGCCAAATGGCTCCATGAGTTCCAATTTAAATAATAGGTGCAGTTAAAAAATATATAAAAACTAACTAAAAGGCAAACTTCATCCAAATGTTAACATTTTGCTTACATCTGAAATAAAACTTATCACTAGTGTTTGTGCAGAAAGGCTTTATGTAGTTCTTGACTGAAAAAGTGTCTTAGACAACAATACTTCAGAAAAAAGCTGCAGTTTGACAAAAGTCTGAGATAATGCTGGAAAAAGGCAGCATGACCATGACAACATAAATTCACATTTGATGCACATTTGTTGATCAGCAGCTTTTCTTATTTCTTAAATCTTTGTTTCAGTTAGTAACAGAGAAGTAATCATTTCAGCACTCTTGTAATGTTTTAAAGGGGCATGGGACAGGATGAAGAAACAAGACTCGCAAGCGACTGCAGCCCGGCACGAGCGCACTCACAAACTCTTGTCAAAATATTGTTATTTTTTTCTCAGGTTTGTGCATATTATGTTGTCATGATGATGATGATGATGATGATTATACATTCAAAACGGAGGATCCTTTGAGTACAAGTGGCATATGTCCTAAATATAACCATTCTAATAAACACATTTCTGATGCCTAACAGCAAAATTACGTTGATTTAATTTATGAGGAAGGAACATTTTCATTCAGGTCAGTGTTGAACCTTACGTTTACCCAAAGTGAAAGACAAAGCTTAACTTTGAAAATGCTTGAATTTTTCTGGTAGAATCATTCATAAATGTCTGTTTCTTTGAAACATTTGTTGTTTAGTTTGCTTTTTTCTCTTCCCTGGAACAGCTCTCCAGTCTTCCTTCTAAAACAATGTGTCAAGCCTTATTCCCACCCCCAGCAGGTTGTTGTTCTTCATGATAGCTCACCAACAGGCATATTACCAGCCGCGGTTGTTATTGTCACTGATGTAGAGCCCCAAGACATTGCCTTCCTCTGCTCACAGTTCCTCAGAGTGTTATGTGCCATGTAATAAGAGTGTACACCCCTTGTCCAAGATGGGTCTACAGAGACCCCAAAGGCATAGGGAAATGGAGGCAGGGGAGGGGGGAACAAGAGGGGGGCAATGATTGTGATGTGAGATTGAGGTGGCCTGTATGGTTGCTGTCCCTACAAGTAAAATGGACCATGGTCACTCCTGCGATGTCCCCAGACATCCCCCGATGTTCCTGGACCTCATGCGGCCTGAGTAGCTGACAGGCCCAGGAGACACAGAGTCACAGCATGATTAATTGCCACACACGCTGTAGCAAGCAGCCCAGCTCCTGCTGGCTCATAGCTGAATAACTGGCCACTGCTGAGCAAATCATTCCCTCTTGCAAGGAAAAATATTGAAAAATGGGTGGCAGAATAAAAAAAAAGAATGTAGCAATAAGATGCTGGGAGCTTTTTGTCATAAGAGGTTTGAGAATGGGGTGATCAAAACCAATATGTGACATTTAAAAGTAAAATAAAGGAGATACAATGATTTGCTTCTCATGGGTTATGTCAGTGGTGTTCATGATAGAAGTGATAAATTCATCATTTGTCTGTTATGAGTCCTGTCTTTATTTCTCTATTCATGTACAGTTAGATACTTGTTTTTCAGGTAGAGAGAACAGGTAGGCCTTCTAACACAAGTGAACACTGTGATTGTTAATACATGCCAATTTTTCTTTTCTTTTCTTTTCTTTTTTTTTATTTTTTTACATCTTAAAGCTGCTGTCCAGAGTTTTCCCCTTTCAGGAATTATGTATGATTTTTCTGAAATACATAAAGGTAATTGTCTTATTATGTACTGTGATGTACTGTGATATAATGTAGGAAATATGTCTTTTTTTGCCTACTCCCTGTCATGTAGAGCTTCACTCAATATGAACTGATGACCAGTCAGCACTAACCAATAGCATTAGACTACCACTTATGTACAGATGTTAATCACGGAGCTTGCTTGAGCATTTAAGGAAGTGCCTTGGTTGATGTAGAGTTGGCGACCTTTTTCACACATAAGTTAGTCTTAAACATTGCAGTCGTTAGCATTTGTATTTTCACACCGGCAGTCAAAAAACTCCAGAGTCGATTAAAGATCTTAAGCCAGTCAAAAAGAGCGACCCAGAAGTTTTTTCTTGTACTTCTTAGAAGGCATCTTTTTGTTTTATTTTAATATCGGGTGATGCAGGCTAGAGGCTAATGTTGAGCTAACAATGCTATGGTGAATTAGAAGCAAATAGTCAGCTGTAAAAGTATCTCAAGCTACTTTTTTCAATTACCAACAACTCAATATTACATTGAAATGTATGTGTGAAGTGAATAATCAGTCCATCATGATGTTTTACTTTCTTTAATGAATCCTTCAAAATTATAACAGCAAACTAATAGCAAGACGGCAAACAACCACACTTCCTCTAAAGCCTGAGACTTATTATGTAATAAGTGTAGTAACTTCTTCATACCATCGAACGCCCAAGATTGCTAGCACCTGATATGACAATGTATTTATCTACCTAACTTACTGTTATAGCTCATCTCCACTTGTCATCTAGAAACTTCTGGTGCTGATCCATAGCTAGGAACAGCCATGAAACTAAAGGAACAATGGTGAGAAAGTGAGTTTTTGTTTAAAAGTAAACTGCAGTACCCACATTTGACCACAGGATGTCAGTATCACGTAACTATTACATGTTGCATCTTTAAGTACAATACTTTTAATTTCAAGTCCTACACAGGTCCATACATCCATCCATCCATTCATCCATTTTCATCCGCTTACCTGGAGTCGGGTCGCAGGGGCAGTAGCCTAAGACGAGAGGCCCAGACTTCCCTCTTCCCAGCCACTTGGGCCAGCTCCTCCGGGGTAATCCCAAGGCATTCCCTGGCCAGGTGAGAAACATAGTCCCTCCACCATGTCCTGGGTCTACCTTTAGGTCTCCTCCCGGTTGGACGTGCCCGGAAAACCTCACCAGGGAGGCGTCCAGGAGGCATCCTGACCAGATGCCCTACACAGGTAAGTTGGCAAAATGTACAGCTTAATGTAATAAATAAATATTTCCAGAAATTATCCATAATGCATTTTTGAGAAACCTGCAAACAAAACGAGCATCAAAATTGAATTTGATCGGAAATAAAGGAGTATATTAAGTTACGAAAATAGAAAATGTTATTAGAATAAGCAGTGCAGCTTGGTTCCTTTTTTAGACTTATCATACACCAACAGTCTAGTGGCTTTATCCTAATTGTGAGCAAACAGACTCTAAAGAGGAAATGGTCTACCCATTAAACAGCATAAACCCAAGAGTACGCTAATGCTAATATGTCCACACCTACTGTATGTAACAGTTTTCAACCTTGACTCAGTTCTACAAAGGACTTTACATAATGTCTCCCATTGAGCCATTCAAACACATTCATGCCTCATTCTATTCATGCAACACTTATTATCTCCATCTTACAAACATTCTCTCACTAATGAGCACACCGCAGGAGCAATGTGTGGATAAATGCTATCCTGATGACTAGAGGAGAAGCAGATTTTACCTCAGACCTTCTAGTTGGTGGGCAACCACTCAGCATCCCAACTCCAACCAATTATTTTGGTGCATGTTGATTTTAGTTTTTGCAGTTTTTAGTTTTTCTCTTCCCATTTAGTTTGAAATTTTTTTTGAAGTTGTGTTTATTTATTTTTTTACCTTTATTTTTTAGAAACCTAGCCAACAGCTGGAAGGTGAACAGGACATTCCGTTAGTGCCTTTGTGTTCTCACGGATGGTGCCACAGTTGTTTAGCATTGCTGCCTTGTAGCAAGAAATGCATGTGAAGTTAGCATGTCCTATCCATGCATGTCCTACCCATGTGTGTCAGACAGATACCCCAGCTTCCTGTCACAGAACGGAGTGTTTCTTATGCATGTGGAGTTGACTGGTTATTCCAGTGTGTGTGTGTGTGTGTGTGTGTGTGTGTGTATGTATGTATGTATGTATGTATGTGTATATATATATATATATATATATATATATATATATATATATATATATATGGTTTTTCATGGTAATTTGATGGACTGCTAGGGTATCCAGGTGCACATCGAGTGAATGTAAGTGAATGTAGAAAATGGATGATTTACAATGTTACATCTTAATTGTTCGAGTTAGTTCAAACTCAGTTATTCATTCCTGGTCAGCAAGATTAATTTATATGGTTTCACCCAATCAGTGCACACACTGCATTTAATCATATCCATGCTTGGCCTTGACATTTTCAACACATTTAGTAAATAACCTAAAACAGAGATTCCTAATCAGGAAAAATTTTAAACCAGATAATATGCTGATTTTATCTTAATATGTGATAATAGAAGCCAGGTATTCTTGGGAATAAAAGTCAACTGACCCATCTTTTCTTATATGACAGATTGTTATTTTTTTTGTAAAATTCACATAGAGGATGGAGAGCAGGTAAAACCACCACATACAACTAAAATCATTATGCTTTGCACTTCAAAGGTCCAATAGCCACTTGCTGAAATTTGTGCATTTTGATGATTGAATGTGACAATTTCACACAGGCCTTGGCTGTTTGCATTTTCATACTCACTTGATGCTGCTCACTTTTCCACACCACCTTCAAAAGCATGTGGGTGGATTAAGCTGTTATTCCATTTCAAGGGGCAGTTTGAGGTCATAGAAAAGTGAGGTGTGTAGAAGAGTACAGATGCTTGGAAAAGTGTAAGTTCTCATGCGTGGTCTGAAACGCCTTGGCTGCTCTGTAAGAAATTGGTAAGCTAGTTGGTTTCCTCTTGCTGACTGCCTTTAAAAAGAAAAGAGTAGGGAGCAGAAAAGGGAAACACGGGAAAAAATAATGTGGATTTGCCTTTTTATTTCCTGTAATTTTTTTAGAATTTTCAAACTCAAGCTATTTTGAAACTATTTGTAAATCTCTATCACACACACACACACACACACACACACACACACACACACACACACACACACACACACACACACACACACACACACACACACACACACACACTGGGATGCGAGAATTAGCGTTAATTATCTTCATGATTTTCCTGTATAAGTCGTTGGTTGATACAATCAAACATTCCAGTTAAATATTTTAGGACACACACACAGTGATATTTGAGAAGTGAAACAAAGTTTATAGGATTTACAGAAAGTGTTCAATAATTGTTTAAACTAAATTAGGCATTTACAGAAAAATACTGATGTAGATGCTTTTTCTTTGTTATACAGGAATTTGGCTAAGCTTATTCTACCTCTGAGTTTCTTCACTGCACCAACAAGTTTCAGGGAAGAAGAGTACAGAACCATTAAGGAGTGAGGACTCTTTCATGACCTCTGGAGTTGCACTCTCATTATCGCCATCCTGTCCTCAGTGGAGTGTGGAGGGAAGTTGGTGTTGAGAGCCACCAGTTTTCTCAGTAAGGTTGTATAAAAGCACTTTTTGGGTTTGCTGCTCAGCTCATGGTGTGGAGTTTCTGCCTTTTATTGTTTTGGAGCAGTTGTACGCACTATTGCCTCACTGCAAAAAGGCCGTAGGATCAAATCCCTGCCATGGCCTTTCTGCACAAAGTTTGCATCAATGGCGTAGATTTGCCATGGACAGCGGTGACGTGTCCCCACCAGCAATGATCAAACAGTCCCCACCAATAATTTCACTGCCTCCGCTAAAAACAACAAACCATTCAATGTCTTGTTACCCTGGAGGTGCAGAAAGGGCTAAATGATGTTCTCTCCTCGAGTCCTACCTCCATAATGCATATGGCCAGTGTGATTAGCTGCACATTCTGTCATGGGAGACTCACGTGAGACTAACTACACCAGTTTTTAGCAGTGCCAAAGCTTGTGGGAAAACGTTCCAGTTGTATGCAAGACTCCTGTGTTCGCTATGCGACGGGAGTGACACATGGGGCCAAAAGTGAGTGAGTGCAACTGAGGGTCCTGAGAGGATGATGCTAGTGGTAAAAAGCTGCACATGAAGAGAGTACGACGACCATGAACTTCCAATTACAGCAGTCAAGTTCCCCAACAACAACCCACACACTTTTGGTCGTCACAATAAAGCGCTGTTCACTTCATGTTGTCTGACTGTATTAATCAAAATAAGAGTCTCACAAAAGTTGTTTAGACGCTTTCCCCAAACAAAAAACTATAAATGTCCACATCAGAGCTACAGATGATTTACCAGATAATTTACCTTTCTTTGAGAGGGAAAAATGTTAATAATGTTAATCATGATTTCTCTCTCAGTCTAACTTCCATTCAGACACTGAGAGAGAAATCTGCAGCGTTGTGCAAACATACTATCAGCCTAGAGAAAGAGTTAAGCCTTGAAAGCCTGACACATGAAATAATAAACTAATACAGTAATTTACTTTTACAAAAAACTTTAGCTTCCACCAGAGGGCAGAAAACATGTTTATGATTCAATAAAGCTGCTTTTTGAGGAAAAACCAAATTGTATTAAAAATTATTACAATGAAAGAGCTCTTATGAACTTAGAAATGTGTGTGAAGGCTTAAATTGACATGCTTAATGTTAAAATGTAGGTGACACATGATAGCTTTTCAATAACAGTTAAGATTACAAGTATGTAGAATACTATATGTGAGAAAATCAGTACTTTTTTTAAAATCATGGATCAAGGAGAAAACAACACAAATTGAGGGGTTGGGGGGTTTAGTAACCCCAAGCACTTCTTCATCTTTACTAGTATCATACTGGAGTACCTGAGGTACCCTCTCATAATCCTTGTCTTGATTCAACAAAACAACTCAAACACCAGTGAGGATGCGCTGCAGCATGCGCTACATGCAAAACATAATCTTTTAGAGAAAAAACTTAGTAGATTGGCCTCTCTGTGACTCACAACCATTACACTTCAAGCAGATTGAAAACTCTGCTCCATACTGGGAATTGGATGGCCTTATCATATTACACACTATAAAACTCTGGAGCCCATGAAACATGAAGTCAGTAGATCACTGATCTGATCCCCACGTGTCAAGTACCCTTAGGGAAGACATTTAACAACATATTACCATCAATATGTTCATTGGTGTGTTGAGGAAAAAATAAAAATCACTCTTCACTCATCTTCAAAATGGGAATTTTTAATGTTACAACTCAATCTAGGAGTGTGTTTTACCAAAAAGGAGGAGTGGAGATTTAACCAAAAAAGGTTCATAACACAAACTAAGGAGTAGATAAAAGCTTTCTTTCAGCATAGAGGAGACAGGCTGTGCAAAGCTAACGTTTAGATAATGAAAGTATGAGTAGGGTGAATAAATGAACAGCAACTATCTGCCTGAAAGTAAATAAGAAACAGATGTTCTATCATGAGAAAGTGTCTTAAGATGTTTCTGGGTAAAACACAAGTTTGTGAGCTCACACCAAGGACCGCTCTTGGGTGAGAAGGAGCAATTGATTGGTGTCTGAATCTACTAACTGGAAATCTGGTTTACAAAGAAATAATATGTAGAAAAAACAGATTCTAATCAATTCTACTCAGGGTAAAATCAGTGGCACCTATGGCTCTGCAAACTTTAAAGAAACTCAAGATAACATTTAGAATATTTTTGTCACTGGGTACATTACCAATTTTTTGTTTTCTTTTCCAATATTAGAGGGGTCATATAATTGAAAATCCACTTTTGGGATTTTTTCTTACCATGTGACATTGTTAGTTCCTCATGAAAAAAAAATAAAACTTTTTGGCTGCAATCATTCATTTTCCTGTCTCAACTGCAAATTTTGAGTTTTACTTTGAAAATCCTGTAAAGCCTCAGAGGAAACTAATTTTGTCATCACTCCTTGCTCCTCTCCTGGAAGCTAGTGCTTGGTCTGAAATCTGTCACCTCTGGCCGGCTTAGGCAACTGTTGTCATGTGGCATACTTGGTAGTCCAGTGGTTAGAGCTCCCAGGAAGATGCCTCAACCCCTACTACCACAGCCAACACAACAACTGACTCACTGTTGAACTGTGAAATTTCACTGAAAAGAACCATTTTATGTCCGAGTATAAACTCAGGCTGACAAAAATAATAATTACACCTCAATAGTGCCAACAGTAATATTTTATCATATACTGTGCCTACCTTTTTCCTCAAAGGTGTAAAATTGCATGGTATGGAAACTTTAAGGGCTTATTTTACCCACTGGAAATTCAGTAAAATTTTAAAAATTCAAAATAACCTCACTCTCCTACTTTCTCATGGAGACTCGCAGTCTAGCTGCATGAACTGTTAAAAATGTGTATATTTGTCCAAACGTTGCTGAATTCTGTCCATATTTCTAAGACGGCATTCAAATAAAGATAATTAAGTAACCAATCCTTTGTCACTGTTGATTTATTTCCTTTGTTTTACAATGAAACACCTTAGAGGTGTCACAGATTGTTCTAATTTTAGTGACTGTTCACATAATTCTGTGTTTATCAATTGTCTCTAGACTTTGTTGAAGGCCTAAATCACTGTGAGGTGAACACATATCGCAAATAAGCCTCTGAGAACGTAACAGTATCAGTAATTGACAGTTCTGTGATGGTTCATTATCTCTTTATTGGATTACATAAATGACTCAGAGAGGAGAAGTTGTGCTGTAGCGAGGATTCCCATGTCCATTTGTTCAGCCAACTCCAAACCAGAAACATTTATATGCAAATAGTCCCTTGTACGGTGCAGGGATTTTAGTCAGAAATATTATTCATCTTCATTCATGGATATTATTGGAAAAATGGTCGACCAACTTAAATAAATGTTAAAAAGCTTCTAAAATAATTTATTTCATTTCAAAATAAGTGTTCAACATGGAAATACTTATAGTATTTTTTCTACAAGTAGTTACAATTGTTATGAGCAGAACGCAAATACCTTTGTAGATATGGCAGGGTGTTTATCCCACAGAAATTTGAAACAATCATCAGTTTTTCTTAAATAATAACAAAACTTTGTTTAAAAAAATGAAAACTTAAAATGAATGCATTTTATGGATAAAATTACTTTAGTGAATTTAAGAATCTTGTGCAAGGTGTCACCAAAAGCACTTTTCACCATTTTCTCTGAACATTTTTGTAGACTTAACTAAATTTAACTAAAATACTAAAATATATCAGAATTAATCAAGAAGTATAATCAGTGTAAATAAAACATGATAAAATGTATTCTCCTGTTCATAAAAGGTTTTACATTGTGGTGTTTTTTACATTGATAAAGATTGTCAAAAAGAATGGTGATAAAGTGTTATTTTAAATATGTTAAATAATACAAATACATCAGAAATATAACATAGAAAAAAAGCAAACAAACACAAGGAAAAGATGTAGCTGTGATTCTGACATAATTATGCCTGAGAAGCACAGCCAGTTCAGTTATTTTCAAATATGACCCTTTACAGGGCACACATTGAAGCATTATATTTATTTAATTTCAACCCAGGGTGTTATTGTAGTCCATAACCAAAGTCTATTTCTGTTGTTAAAATTTTCAAAAATATTTATTTTCATGCAGAAAAACAGCTAAAACAAAGTGATCAAATATGGACGTTGGCGCTAATCTAGTACAATAAATTCCACAATAAAAGACAAGAACAAGTTCAATACACATAATTTTTGAATATTATAAATCATTATACGACACTTTAGAATAATCTAGCTTATTTTAGAACATATCACTGTTCAAAAATACAGAATGTATAACAGTTATTAAACAATATAGTATATTTTTTTAAAACAGATTACTGTGGAATATTTTTGAAAAGTTATTCAACAACACATAACATTTCTGAATAAAAAAAATGATTATTATAATATTTAAGAATATTTTACTTTTGAGGATCTGCCTCAATGTCATCTTCCTCCTTTTCATCATCATCACTGATGGAGAGATTGGTTGACACAATAACTGTCCTCCATTTTGCTGAGAAATCTTTGTTTAAAGCTCCAAAATATATTCAATATCATAATTGTTATTATTACTGTTACCATGATTATGAAGGTATATGTCTAAAAATATCATTTACCTAAAAATATTCATAATTTTTTTCCTTGTTCAGGCCCTATGTTCTGATATGACAGATTTGATTTTCATGTGATGATTTCGAGTTTAACATTTACAATACATTTATCCTTATTTAGCACAACTAGTAAACCTTGTGATGTGGGAGTTTCATAAACCTAGCACTGTTAGTTTCAGAGATCTGACCGTAAACACGGGAGGAGACCGAGTAGTTTTCTGGCTCTGCAGACACACCAATATTTGGCGTATTATAGCCCCATCCTGATTAGCGGAATGGTGCCATGACACAAACCTTGACTATCTTGATCACTGATGATTGTTTAGGTGAAATCCCGTGATTCTACGAGTTTGTGAAAAGGCACATCCACAATTTATGATGTGAGTGGAAGTGTCTAAATATAGACATTGGCCCACAGGTAAATAAATCAACCAGTAGCCCAAATTATGGTAATATTTACAAATCAGTGGAGACACACCAAACAGCTAAATTCATGACTAAAAAAAATCTGAGTCTATATACATTTTAAGTGCATACTTAGGTGCAATTTCATGAATAGGTAAATAATACCACAGTGTCACAATCTGCCCCTGCCCTCCTGACTGTCTCTCTCCTGCCCTGATTAGTCTGTATTGTTTTCACGTGTCCCTCGTTAACCTGCCCATGTTTTCCCAATCAGCCTTGTGTATTTATACCACCTGTTTTGCTCATGTCCTTTCATTGTTGTTTCAAGTCATCGTTGTGTTTGTTCCTGCCGTTCCCGTTCTGTAATTAAACCATTTTTATTTTTTCATCCGTGCCTGGTCTTCTGCCTCCTGAACCCTCCACCACACTTGGTCTGCCATCTCCACACCCACAACGTGATAGAATGATCTGACCAACCTGGACCTGTGGTAAGCTACCATCTGTTTTTGGAGGATTATTTTTTCTTTTTCTCCTCTTTCAGTCGAGGGAGATTCCGGCCTGAGGGGATTCGGCGCATCCTACAGGTTTTCGGGGTGGTCGAGCCCGTTTGGGAGATTTTGGCACATCCTACCTGTTCTCGGGGTGGTCAGAATCATTTCTCCTCTCCTGCTGTTTCGCCCCGTCCTGTTTTTTCCCCACTGAAGCTGCAGATCCTGGAGTTTTGGTGAAACACCCAGCTGGAGATGGTCTGGTGGAGAGGAGTAGCAGGCAAAGGATTAATCCAGGACAGGTGAGAGGTGGAGAGCGGGAGACCAGAGGAGTTGAGCGGCGTTGGGAAATAAGTCCACTTCAGACTGCAGGAAGCTAAGGGTAAGAATCCAGGGCTGGTACTGGAGCAGACAAGGAGAGCAAAAACTGAGCACACGGGAGAAAAAACACGAGACTAGTTTCAAGGGAACGAGGAGAGCTAGAGTACCCAACAATAGAGTATCAACCGACACTGAAGTGTGGCAACACCGCTCCTTATATCCTGTGGCCTGGCTGGATGATAATCAGCTGCAGCTGTGGCTCTCCAACCTGCTCACCTGCAAACACTTAGGAGCACAGCCACAGAGAAAAAGCAGAACCATGACATTGTCACGATCTGCCCCTGCCCTCCTTACTGTCTCTCTCCTGCCCTGATTAGTCTGTATTGTTTTCACCTTTCCCTCGTTAACCTGCCCATATTTGCCCATGTTTTCCCAATCAGCCTTGTGTATTTGTACCACCTGTTTTGCTCCTGTCCTTTGTCAGATCATTGTTGTTTCAACTCATCGTTGTGTTTGTTCCTGCCGTTCCCGTTCTGTAATTAAACCATTTTTATTTTTTCATCCGTGCCTGGTCTTCTGCCTCCTGAACCCTCCACCACACTTGGTCCGCCATCTCCACACCCACAACGTGACACACAGCTCATTGTGTTTGTATTTTTATGACTTTTGTTGTGTGTTTTACCTGTTTAACCCGTCAACCTACACTCTACACTAACTCCTTCTAACATCAATTTAATCCTTTTTATTCATATCACAACAAAACTGTTTTTTCCTTTGACAACATCTTTTAAACTTACCGTGATGTTAATGAGCTAGTGCTTATGCTGAGAATAATACATGTTGGTACTGTGTGCAAATCCTATAAGGATAAACTGTTTCATGCTCAGAAATTATTCCATTGGGAGAAAACGAAAATAGAGCACTTGACCCATTCCACTGCTTCTTTCTGTTTTTGGCATAAGATTTGTTTGATCAGCATGAAAGTAAGTGAAACAGGATCTGAAAGCAGATCTCTTAGTTTTGCATTAGTCAACACAATGTTAGAAAATGATGTGAAGTTTTTGATGAACGAGCAAAGCTAACTACCTTTAAGCACAGGTCCTGAATCCAATTGTTGCACAGATTAATGCCATGGAACCTGCTCTGTTTTGCAAAATGTTGTGGTTATTATTTCTAAGACATTGACTTCCATGCATGTTTGTCTTTCTTATAACATTGTTTAAAGGCACTGACCAGAAGTTGCATCAAAATAATTGAAATTCTCAGTAGCTACACTGTACTATCTCTATACACACATACTTTAGACATTTATTTAATTAAGCAATTACGTCACTCAAGGTTTAAGCTGTTAACATACTGGCACCACTCATTGACACAGATTTGTTGACATTGATTAACATTTTGTAAACATTTTGTTGTCCCATTGATGTATCATTAAAATCCTTGAGGGTGCACCAAAAAATTCTGATGTCAGAGCCCTAAATGCATTTTCAACCAATGTAGCAACATTCAAGGTATAGAAATGGCAGATTGGATAAGCAACTCGTAATACCTAATACTTACACTATGCCCTACAATCTCATATGAAGTAAGCTTGAAGAAAGATTGCAGTAGGGTTCGAGTGCGTAGTACACAAGTTTGCCAAATTGGGACAAAAGCATTGCATCAACAACTGTGACGCATGCCGCGATGCTGGTCGCTGTTTGTGCTACTTTAAAAAAATATTTTTAAAAAACTTTCAAAAAATTATTTGACAAAATTTACATTACCGTATTTTCCAGAGAATAAGTCGCTCCGGAGTATAAGTCGCACCAGCCAAAAAATGTGTAACGAAGAAGAAAAAAACATATATAAGTCGCATTTTGGGGGAAATTTCATAATTTTTCTTACAAAATCAGAGACTAAGCATTTCACATTGCAAGACAAGTAACACTAACAGAATAAACAGTCAGAGCACAGCAATGCGCCACGGTCTCCAGCTGAGGGTGAAAACACTCCCAGCGGGCGGGGAGAGCGCCCGGAGCACCCTGCCACAGGCTGCAGGAGGTGAAGGCAGTGTTTGAAACCCTTCCAGCGGGGCAGAGGAGCTGAAACCTGGACCGGAGCCAGCCTGCAGCAGCGCTGTATACATAATTTGGTATATAAGTCGCAGGACCAGCCAGACTATGAAAATAAGTGCGACTTATAGTCCGGAAAATACGGTAATTGCTGTCCACACTATATCTTAGTCTAAAACATTTGGTGCATGAATAAATATCATTAATCATCCTAAAATGAACTTCTTTCATTTGAAAATAAATATTTTTCAGAAAGGGTAGTTGAGCAATTTCTCCGCCTTCATCTCAAATCTCCATCTGTCCATCCATCCATTTTCATCCGCTTATCTGGAGTCAGGTCGCGGGGGCAGTAGCCTAAGGCGAGAGGCCCAGACTTCCGGGGCAGGTTCGATCCCGGCTCCTGTTGTGTCCTTGGGCGAGACACTTAACCCACCTTGCCTGCTGGTGGTGGTCGGAGGGACCGGTGGCGCCTGTGCTCGGCAGCCTCGCCTCTGTCAGTGCACCCCAGGGCAGCTGTGGCTACATTGTAGCTCATCACCACCAGTGTGTGAATGTGTTTGTGAATGGATGAATGATACACTGCAGTGTATCATTCATTCGTGCTTTGGAGTCCTTACTCTGAGAGGCGCTATACAAGTGCAGGTCATTTATCATTTATCATTCATTCCCTCTCCCCAGCCAATTGGGCCAGCTCCTCCGGGGGAATGCCAAGGCGTTCCCTGGCCAGGTGAGAGACATAGTCCATCCACCGTGTCCTGGGTCTACATTTAGGTCTCCTCCCGGTTGAACGTGCCCGGAAAACCTCACCAGGGAGGCATCCTGACCAGATGCCCGAGCCACCTCAACTGGCTCCTCTCGATGTGGAGGAGCAGCAGGTCTACTCTGAGCCTCTTCCGAATGATCAAGCTTCTCACCCTATTTCTAAGGGGAAGCCCAGCCACTCTTCGGAGAAAACTCATTTCGGCCGCTTGTATTTGCGATCTCGTTCTTTCGGTCACATCAAGAACTCTTCATGGCTTGTGATCCCTTAGCGACATCACATGACATGCAGATCAATTGGTGAAAGGTCAAAGGTCATTCTCATGCACCTGGAACGGATAAGGATCTGAATGATCTTACATCGCGCACCCTCCAGGACCCCCCTAAGTGTATAGAGCTGGTCCAGTGTTCCACAGCCAGGACGAAAACCACATTGCTCCTCCTGAATCTGAGGTTGAACAATCCGATGGACCCTCCTCTCCAGAACCCCTGAATAGACCTTACCAGGAAGGCTCAGGATTGTGATCCCCCTATAGTTGGAACCATCGACATAAATATACTGGACATATCCTTTCCATAGGCTCCAATATCACGTTTTTGAGGCCAAATGGGAGGTGGCCACCACTGCCATTTTGACTGTATCACAGGTTCCATCAAGTCCAGACAATTCCACAAAAGGGAAGAGAGGATGAGCTGAGGGTGGGGCTGTAAGGCTGGGATCAACTGACGACACCCGGTCGAACTAGCTACAAGCTAACCTGAAGCTAACCCTGGCTAACCCAAAGCGGAAGTGGGAGCTAAGCTAATGGAGGTAGCAACCTAGCTACAACCGGAGTTAACTGTGCACAACACCAGAGCTTCTGAGTCAGAGATACGACGGGCTGACCGCTGGGTAAAACCGGGTGGAACACAGAGGTCTCCGAGACCTCCACAAGCTGGCAGCCGCACAGCAGACAAGCGCCGCTGCAATCTGAGATGCGCAGAGCTGCCGCTGGGGAGAACCAGGTGGAAAGGTTTCCATCCCAGAGCTCCACAAACCGGCAGCCCGCGCATCAAACAGAAGCCGCGATCAGACAGAGATGCGCCGAGCTGCAGGGAGACCCAGCCGGCAGCGCAGCGCATCAAACAGAAGCCGCAATCAGACAGAGATGTGCCGAGCTGCAGGGAGAAACAGCCGGCATTCCGTGCAGCAAACAGAAGCCGCAAAGCCAGGGGAGAAACGGGTGGAAAACATCGGTCTCCCGAGAGCTCCACAAGCCGATAGTCGGACTCGGAACCCAGCTCCACCAACATGTTATATTTCAACCCATTTTCTAAAATGCAGCATTATGTTAAATACACTGGGTTTTACCCTATTATAATTAAATTTCATGGTTAAACAGTACATGTTAAAATCTAAGGTCAGCTCGGCAGTGACCTAAAATACATAAATATAATTTTACTTACCGAAAAAAATGAAGTGGAGACTCCTTGGACGCTCTATTATTGCAATTAATGCCACAGCAAGTCATTTTGTCCAACAATTGCACTAAAAATATCCAAAAAAGAATACACAAACACAGAGACTCAAAATGCCGGAGCAGTTTCCAAGCCAGACCGAGGCTCTACCGAGGCCTTTCCACGGAGCTAGCTCTGGTCACGTGGGTCTGAGGCGGCGGTCACGTGTGTCAGATGCTCATTAATTATACAGAATTTTAGGCTTTTAACACACTTAAACAGAAGAGTGAGGAAAAAAATTCACCCCCCTCAGAGTTGTCATGAGTGTAAACTAGATAATTTAAACAAAAAAACATGTTTTGGTACTCTTGGGACCACATAGGTCAATGCGCGTTTGCGAACTATGGACCTCGTACATCACCGCGTGATCCATAAACTGAACTGTATGGCCGGCGGTGAGATGCCTTTGTGTCCCCTCGTGGAGTTAACCGCCCACCGACCTTCCTCCTTCTACACTACTACCTCTCGCATGGACGACATCATCATTGCGTACCACCTGCGTGAGTGGCTTCTTCTCGTTATGCCCGTTGGGGACTATCCCGTTTCCTATACTCTTTGTGCCTGACCAGGATCAAAGACCAAAGGCGCCAGGATCCAAGACAAAGACCAAAGACATAGGCGTCCAAGGAGACCAACGTCCTAAGGGACAAACCCACCTGTGCTTCCGACAATCAAGTCGACCTACGTTCATGAGGAACAAACCCATCTGTGCTTCCGACGATCGAGCTTTGGGCGCGATCCCCGAAACCAAAAGGGGGAATGTTGAGGGTCTGACCTCATGAGGAAATTACTATGCAGTGATTTTCTCCAAAATGACTGTGCTTAAATTGCTCTGAAAAGCAAATAATCACATCAGCGCCAAGAAACTTAATTTCCCATGATGCTTTGCACACGGAAGCATTGTGATGGTGTCACCGCCTAATACCAGAAACACGTTCTGCGCATGTGCGGGAGGCCGTGGAGCTTTTCCCGCGAACTAAGACCATAAATCTTCAGCAAAGACAAAGAAACCTCGTTCTTTTGCCCAGGATACCTGGCGGTAAGGACACGCTTGTCGAACGCTCCGACTCCCTTGAGCATGCGGAAGCTCTAAGTGCCCAAGATTGAGCCACGCAACCGCTGGAAACCACTCCAACTCCATCGGGACCTGACTGGGAATGAGCGGAGCTCCATCCAGCTCTCAGAGACGCTGTAAGTTGTCAAACTCAGCATAAAAGAAACTTCGTTCTCTTTGTGTCCAGCCCGTGGAGAAACACCCCCGGAGAACGCCAAAACAGCGGAGAAAGCCATCAAACCGACGGACGACGCCAAACTGCGGAGAAACACGGAGAACCGTCAAATCAAAAGAGGGAGGGACGCCTCGCTCTTCTGGTGATCAGAAACTCATCTCTTTCTCTCATTCTTTCCTTCTCCCGTTTCCTCTATAGTCCAGAATAAGCAATAAAACCGCGTCTATTGCTTAAAAGTAGCTTCGTGTTTTCCTCTTTCGTTCCCAAACACGTCCGTCGGGTCATTTTGAAAGAATAAACTGCTTATTGATCATTGTTTGGTATCTTTAAATGTTTTCTGCTTGGCCACGTGGTTAAACTAAAAGATATTAACTTGTGATTAATCTTTTGTGTTGTTTCATGATCCTTTGAAATGTTTTGAGTGATTTAAGGTTAAGTTACTACTGATTCTAAGTGCCTTGGAAGTTAAAGTGCAAGTTGCCACCCACACTTTAGCCAGACAAAGTGGTCAGCCATCTTGCATACAGACTCCATTTTAGAAACACACACACACATACATACACACAAAACACCTTGAACATTATTTTGAATATACATCCTTTTATTATATCACATGGTTATTAGTCATTTATGCCACTGTTTATTCATTTGACAAATTGTTAATTAAACGTTATAAAATTCAGATTTTCATCTCCAGTAGCTTTGTTGTGTCGAAGAGAAGTCTCTGCTCCGAGGATTCTACGAATTTCAAGAAAGACTGATAAGAGTTTTGGATTCAATTTTTCCCCGGTTAAAGGGGAATGGTGCCCCGTATATCTAAGAATATCTTAATTAATTAATAAATCAGTAAATATTCCCATATTTACAGAATTTATTGAAGAATCCAAAAGTAAGTTAAAGCTTTCAAATTGTTCGCTCCTAATAACCCCAACAGTACCAAGCTGTAAACATGTTTATTTCTGCTGTGAAATTGGTATTTTTAACATGGGAGTCAATGAGGATTTGCTCTCTTCTGACACCAGCCCCCAGCAGATGAGGGTGGAACTGCAATTTTTGGTACTTCCGGGTTTGACTCAATTTTAGAGCTCCATTGCGGGGGCTTTGTTGGAACACACCCAGTGGCCCCCCTTTTTAAATAAGGGGACCACCACCCCGGTCTGCCAGTCCAGTGGGACTTCCCCTGATGTCCACGCGATATTGCAGAGCCGAGTCAGCCAACACAGCCCCACAACATTCAGAGCCTTAAGGAACTCCGGGCGGATCTCATCCACCCCTGGAGCCTTGCCACAGAGGAGCTTTTTAACCACCTCAGTGACCCCAGCATCAGAGATTTGAGAGGCCAACCCAAAGTCCCCAGACTCTGCTTCCTCACTGGAAGACGTGTCGGTTGGATTGAGGAGGCCTTTGAAGTATTCTGCCCAGCGATCCACAACGTCATGAGAAGGGTTTAGCAGCACATCGTCCCCACTATAGATAGTGTTGGTAGCGCACTGCTTTCCCCCCCGAGGTGCCGGATGGTGGACCAGAATCTCCTTGAAGCCGTATGGAAGTCTTGCTCCATGGCCTCACCAAATTTTTCCCATGCCCGGGTTTTTGCCTTGGCAACCACCCGAGCCGCGTTCCGCTTGGACTGCCGGTACCCGTCAGCTGCCTCTGGAGTCCCATAGGCCAAAAATACCTGATAGGATTCTTTCTTCAGCTTGACAGCATCCCTAACCGCCGGTGTCCACCAGCGGGTTCGGGTGTTGCCTCCACGACAGGCACCAATGATCCTGCGACCACAGCTCCTGTTGGCCGCCTCAACAATAAAGGCACGGAACAGGGTGCCATTCAGACTCAATGTCCCCTGCCTCCCCCGGAACATTTTGGAAGTTCTGTCGGAGGTGGGCATTGAAGCTCCTTCTGACAGGAGCCTCTGCCAGACATTCCCAGCAGACCCTCACAATATGTTTGTGCCTGCCTGGTCTGACCGGCATCCTTCCCCACCATCAGGTAGTGGTCAGTTGACAGCTTTGCCCCTCTCTTCACCTGAGTGTCCAAGACATACGGCTGCAGGTCAGATGAAACAACAACAAAGTCGATCATCGAGCTGCGGCCTAAGGTATCCTGGTGCCAAGAGCACATTTGGACACCTTTATGTCTGAACATGGTGTTCATTATGGACAATCCATGACTGGCACAGAAGTCCAATAACAAAACACCACTCAAATTCAGATCAGAGGGGCTATTCTTCCCAACCACACCGCTCCAGGTCTCACTGTTGTTGCCCACGTGAGTGTTAAAGTCCCCTAGCAGAACGAGGGACCGGAAGGAGCGCTTTCCAGCACCCCCTCCAAGGTCTCCAAAAAGGGTGGGTAGTCTGAACTGTAGTTTGGTGCATAAGCACAGACCACAGTCAGAACCCGTACCCCCACACGTAGGCGGATGGAGGCTACCCTCTCATTCACTGGGGTAAACCCCAACGTACAGGCACCAAGATGGGGGGCAACTAGTATGCTTACCCCTGCTTGACACCTCTCAGTGAGAGCAACTCCAGAGTGGTAGAAAGTCCAACCCCTCTCACGGAAACTGGTTCCAGAGCCAGAGCCATGTGTTGAGGTGAGTCCGACTATATCTAGTCAGAACCTCTCAGCCTCACACACCAACTCAGGCTCCGTCCCCACCAGAGAGGTGGCATTCCATGTGCCAAGAGCCAGCTTCTGTAGCCAAGGATCAGACCACCAAGGTCCCCGCCCTCGACTACCACCCGTCACACACCGCACCCGACCCCTTTGCCCCCCCCCCCCCCCCCCCCCCCCCCGAGTGGTGAGCCCATGGGAAGGGGGAGCCAATGAAAGAAGAAAAAAACAAGCAAAACATTTTTTTTAAATGAACTTACTCTTTCAGAGTATAATAAATGCCACATTGAACATGAATTCTGTTGCAGAGAGAACATGCCATGTTGCAGTACTCTTCCAATGGGAATGTGAAGCAATACGAAAATTTATTTTAGCTTGTGTTTTAACCATAGTAAACTTTGTCCGTGTTTTCTGAAAACCAGGATGTTTGATTCCATTGCTATTCTCACACAGGAATTCATTTTTTATGCTCAGTAGAAAGTTTTATTTGCTGTACAACAGATAGCGATGTCAACTTCAAAATGTGGATTTAACTCATTTCACTGCTGAATTCAGTTAAAAGAAAATAATAAAGTTCAAAGGTTTTTTTTTCTTTGATCACCTACAGGCATCTCCACAAAGCAGTTATACCCATTTTCTTCATGTGACATGCCACTGACACGTACTGCTACATCTTTTCGGGGAGCTTGATCAATTTCACGGTAGTCTGCAGAGTGCCCAGTGAGGAAGTTGGTTTGAAAAGCCCTGATAGCATCGGGCGTCTCCTTTCTCACCCGTGCTCAGCTCATCTAATCGGCCCTCCAGCTGCATCCAGCCAGATGAAGGGAACCCTGTTGACTCCTAATCTGTGTCGCCTCTGATCCATTCCCCACCTCAGCAGTGCCTGCGCCACTGGGTGCAGAAGTTGCGGAGAGCATCCGTTTGTTTTCTTCTTGTCAACGTGGAGGTTAATGGAAGCAGAGGCATAAACCGCTTGAGGAAACGGAAGACGGAATGTTTGGATTCACTTTGTGCGAGCTCTCATTTGCTCTGTCATCTCATTCGCCGGGCTGTTGTCAGGTCCATTCTCTGTGTTTCTCTTGTTAATGTCCCCCACTTTGTTTTTCACTCTACTGACAAAACATACAGGAAAAAGAAATGAAACTTTGACTTTGATTGGACATAGCAATAAATTTTCTACTATGATGAAAGAATCCTCAACATAAGCTTAACTGTTGCTTTGTGTAAAAAGGTTTCAACAGCTATGAGTGTGCTGAAAGAGGTGGATGTCATAGAAGAAAATGTTGTTTTGATGAAAATATCACAATCTGTTCCACTTAAGTGCACTAACTGACAAAGTCGGATTCAAATGTGTCAAAATGTTTTTCAGCGTTTTTCCTAGATGAATGGCTTAATCATAACAAGCACGGGAGTATGCAGCGTGTAAGACTTGAAAACTTTTCACTTGCTTAGTTTTTTTACAATTCTGAATTATTCCTTGTGCTTGAGCTTTTCCCCCCTTATTATAGACATTATTTATCAGCATATCTAATTTTCTGCATCTAACATGACATTTCAAATCCCCATGGTACCATTTTTAATTAATATTAAGTACAACATAATTAAAACCCAAATTATTCTGATTAAAAGTTCTCTGGAGGAAACTTTTCAAAATAAATAAATAAATGCCAAGCAGGAATCTGACATGGTGTATGATAAAGAAGGGCACCTTATTTATTGTATTTTGACCTCTGGGAGCAAATAACTAACCCACCATACAGAAAACTAATAAAGCTATTTAGCAATAAGATATATTTCAAACCTATTAGGGATGATTCATTCAAAGGTGTGATTTGTAAGAATTACATCCTGTGGTCAAATGTGGGTAGGCTACTGCAGTCCATTTTTTAAGCAACAATATTACTTTCTCACCCTTGTGGGTTTCATGGCTGTTGCCAGTTATGGATAGGCAGTAGAAGATTCTAGATGACATGCAAAGACGAGTCACACAAAGTAAGTTGATAGGTAGATAAACACATTGTCATACCTGGTGGTGGCAGTCTTGGGTGTTTGATGGTAGGGAGCACTTACTATGCTTATTATGGTAGTTTGCATTTCAGGAAGATTTGGTTGTTTGCTGTCTTGCTGTTAGCTTGCTGTTATAGTTTTGAATGACTCGTTAAAGGAAGAAAAATGCTATGATTGACTAATTATTCACGTTAGCCTCTATGTCACCTGATATTGGAGTAAAACAAAAAGATGCCATGGCTTCTACGGGGTACACAAAATGACTTCTGGGTCACTCCTGTTTACTGGCTTTTGATCTTCAAACAATTCTAGAGCTTTTTGCCTGCCGGTATCCGATTTAAACGTCTGCGCTGCTGCATTATGTCACTGCAACCGTGCAAACTCACAATGTGAAGTGTAAATTTGTCCTGCTTTTGCTTTTTTTTAATTGTTATTTGAAGAGAGAAAAACAGACAACCATCCAGCTGTCTGAGAATGAACTGTGATTCAGTAGCTTTCCTTTCATCATGACTTAAAAGTTGCACCTTTAATTTATTAAACTACGAAAAATAAGTAAGTCAACAAAATAAGATCTGTATTTAGTTATTTCCCAA
This sequence comes from Nothobranchius furzeri, assembly GCF_043380555.1. Classification (NCBI taxonomy): domain Eukaryota; kingdom Metazoa; phylum Chordata; class Actinopteri; order Cyprinodontiformes; family Nothobranchiidae; genus Nothobranchius; species Nothobranchius furzeri. The sequence goes on along the minus strand of NC_091746.1, from coordinate 42,908,286 downwards.
AACAAACTTTTTAACACACATTTTGGGTGATTGGGGGAAAAAAAAACGACACAAGATCATTTCCCTCAGAAATACTCCTCCAGTAATTAATCTTATAATTGTCGATGTGAAAGACAGCTAATTAAATCACCAATAATTCAAAGCTGTCTGAGCCAGATCCCAGCTTTACCTTTGCAGAAGTTTGAAGCTTATGGTGCGCGCAAATCTATTCACATCTGAGCTCATTAAGTGTTATCTAGTCAATTTTTCCTTCTCTCCCACGTGCTCCCTTTACAGTGCATTCTGTATTAGTTGTTCAATGACCCTTTCACAAAATAATCTAGGTTGATGCCATCTAATGTTCTAGTGCAATATTTAAGAAGGCCAGGGGGCATACCGAGGTATGTGCATCCTCAGACAAACTGTAAATAGAAATCCTCTGACAGACAGAAAACGTACGATCTGAGCACACATGGCTGCAAGTGTCATAGAGGGGGTGGGGGGGTGGGGGGGGTAGGACTCACAGTAGGTTGGCTGGGTCTTTGGCTGACAGCTCAGCAGCTGGTACACCTCAGTGGCCTCTGCTTCAAGCATACATGCCTAGCTCTCAGGCTTCCATGTTAACACATAAAATCAGCTGAAAAAACGTTACCTATGCTGTTTTAGTTTGCATCTGAGTTTCATGCATTTCAGAAGCATTTTTTTTCAAACTGAAATAGCCAGTTTCTTTCTTTACAGTTTTCTGCTGCAGCACACACCAATCAATGCCAAAGTTTGACAATGATTGGTGTGTTTTTCTGTCATGTGAAAATAAGAAAGAAAACATTTACAACTCCAAACAGACAAAATAAAGGAAAGATGTCCACCACTATCCTTGCCTGTCCCTCACTCTCTTTGCTATTGTCAAAACTTTCAAACTGCAATTTATTGTGCCAGAAGACTAAAATGTTGTTCTGACACGAGTTCTTGTTCACATTAAAAGGTGTGGAACACTGAAAACCCATTTTTAAATCATTATTTCTGATTATAATCAGAAATATGAGTTTTTCATGTGGGCTGCACATGGAAACAGTCTCCTTCACCTATCTCCTGCATTAGCTTCTGAGAGAAAAGACTGGTAGAAAAGACCAATCCAGACCAAGACCAGAAAAAGACCTTTTCTTCTGATAGAAGAGTATGACTTACAAGGTATTCGTCCCCCACTAGAGACCTCTGCAAATGTATTGATTAAATGAGTGTGCAATAGCTTTAAGGAATTTAGTTACTCTTCTTTTGACTCAGCGAGCTGATGGATTGATAAGAGAATGCCAAAAAGATGCATATGTTTGCACAGAAACACTGACTGTTGCAAGGCTAAAGGGATGTTAAGAACTTGGATTATGAGAAAAGAGACTAGAAGATCTGCAGTAATAACAGCTGCAGCTGAATTAAATTTAAAAAAGTTTAGTAAATTAAAGAAAATGCTGTCACAAACACAACCATCCAAAAGGGACCGGACACAAAGGTACTAACAAAAGTAATCAACAGAAAGTGTGAACAATCAGACATTTAAATCTAACAAAAGTTAAACAAAACCAACTGAATTCAAACAAAACCAGAGAAAAGTGTAGAAAAAAGCTAATTTTGTCAGTAAAAAGCTGGAAAAAACATGGCAGACCAGGAACAAAACAAAACTCATTAAGCCTCTCTAAATTACACAAACCCATCTATTTATCACAATTAAGACAAATGTTTGCTATTATTTCCTTTGTCATTATAGCAAACTTCTTTCTAAATGAAAAAACACTTGTGAGGTATTGAAGAGTTAAGAACAGTTGGAAACTCTGTGTTTTTCAATGTTCTTAGAGTGATTTAACCAAACTGTCCAGTGTCTCTACACATGGAAGATTTACCTCACTTTGTTTACCTGGACATAATCCGTTACCTTCTCCAAAAGGTCTTGTACTAAGAAAGAAATGGACTGAGTTCAGTCAAGCTCACAACAAACTGATGAAAGGGATTGCTGTTTTCCATTGATGTCTGTGATATGTTAAGACAATTGTGTGTGTGTGTGTGTGTGTGTGTGTGTGTGTGTGTGTGTGTGTGTGTGTGTGTGTGTGTGTGTGTGTGTGTATGTGTGTGTGTTTGTTGGTGGGAGGGGGTGGGGGAGGAGGATGGGGTTTGGGGTTGTGTGTGTGTGTGTGTGTGGGGGGGGGGGGGGGGGGGGGGGGTTAAATCATTTCATTCTATATCAGCCAAGGATGCACAAGCTGGTTTGATGTTAGAGCCAGGTTGAAGCCAAGTGATCTGTGTATAATGTTCTCGTCTTGATTTGGTTGATCATTACTAATTTTAATGAGGAACAATAACCTTTAAATTAGGAGGGGAGCTAGTAAAGATGGGCATAAACTAATTATTAAACTGCCCTTTTTGATTGTAAGAAAGGATTTAAAATACCACGGAAATAAATGTTCCTGCAAATCTTAGTGTGCATGCCAACTCCCAAATAGAATTGATGCAAATCCCTTTGCATGTCTACAGATTCTAGGGGGGGGGGGGAATTCATTATTTTTTGGAAACCACAAAAGGAAATAAACCAACCATTACACTGGTAAACATAGGTCACATAATTTTTTGAGATACCCTCCTGACATTTAAATTAAAACAAATGACTAAGACATTATAGAGATCTAGGTTTATTTAAAAGCTTAATCAATTAATTGGTCTGCAACTGTTATTAGTCTCAAACCCAGAATAATGGATGGATCATTGGATATATTATAGTCTCTATTTGGATAAACCGGTTTTATTAAATACAGATTTTGTGAATTCAGTATCACTCCTATGCTAATGGGATTGATGTAAATTCTGAGTACCATTATTTAAATTCTCAAGTTGCCTTGAATAAATATAGCCCATTATAGAAAATGTATACACATGTTTATACTTATAAATGATTGATCTCACTTATTTCAACGTCAAAATCCAAATGTGTTTAATACAATTCTTAATTTGTGTTTATGTCAGCACAGCAGTTTTATTATAATTAATGACTTCAGCATCTAAACACACTGGCAAACTAATGCAGGGACATAAAATGTCCAAAGTCCATAATGAGTTTAATGTTTTTTACACTTTATAGATCTTTATGGACTGTTGAGTTAAATGCAAGTGTCTGCAGAAGCTACTTGGATTGGTGGTTTATATACACTCTTATTCAGCATCTTACTGCACATGGGTGATTAATCATGGGCATAACTGGAATGATGGGCCATCAAGTTCAGGCGTGTTTTTGTGCGGATAGCTGTAATCAACACTCACACACAGACCAAAGGACAGAAAATCAAAGCATCCACTGCTCAGGTTTCTGTCAGCTGGTAACAAACTAGATGGATTAACACATATATGTCAAAAGTTCCCTTTTCTAAGTTTTTTTATTTTTTAAATTTATTTATTTATTTATTTATTTATTCATTTATTTAGCAATCACATCAATATTTAAGCTTTTGGCAAATAAAATGTCTCACACTAATGTCTCTGGCTATTATCCATTTATTATAGTAAAGCATTAAGCAGCATTATGCTGATACAAGTGTGACCTCTTCATTGTGCAGACTTATTGCACAGCCAAGGTCTGTGGAGTTTGCAATATATAAAGCCATATCAAGAAAAAGACAAGTACATTCAAAGCACAATAAAGAAATATATTTTCTGTGACTCCATGAGAGTTGGCAACACAATGGAAAGTTACTGTAAGCCCAGAGTTTTTAATTAAAATGTCAGCGAGTGAGCACTGATTGCCTTTTGTGATGTGACTGTGCAGAAACATCATTTCCTTTGAGAACCTCCTCAAACAGTTGACTGTGATGTTTTCCTTTTTCAATAACCTTCCCTCTTCCTCTTAGATGTGTTTTAGCAGCAGTGACAGTCACCACCGTGGGCAAAGTAAAATATGTCTTTTGAAGTGGGCCACATTATATCTAAGAAAACAAACAAACAAACAAAAAAGGTTTGGTCTTAATTTGTCATGGATTTTAGCCAGGGGTTGTGCTGCAGGGAGCAGAAAAAGGAAATGACTCCTGAATGTCTGTCGGATGTACGATATAAAAAACAAACATCAGAGAAGGACGGGTGGAAAGAAGGACGGCAAGAGACAAAATCCATTTGTTGAAAGAGAGTAGAGCAGGATATCTGGAATGAGAATCAATAGGATAAGAGGTTATTAGCTAAGAAATGTCACTTGAAACATCGATCATCATCTCTATCGACTGCAGAGACATGCAGACACATAGGGTCAAAGCAGCTTATCAGTCAGAAAGGCTGAGAAACAATATGTCAAAGTATAGTTAAAAAAGAAACTATATTTGAAAAAAAAACATTAAGATATGCTTAAATAGCTCAATGTTAGCGCATAATTAAGGTAGATAATTAGTTAAAGATCAGTTATAAAAAAAGGTAGATTTTAAAATAATCATTGATTTAGGACACAAGGATTGGAAAAGTCAATAACCTTTTATTGAAGTGCAGTCACAAACAACCCTCAGCCACTGAAATAATATAACTTCCCCACAGTAGATCCATCCCACCAAACAAATACTCATAATTGCTTCTGCTCCAGAGGATAGATTCATTAAGGACCGTCCACAGTAATTGGCCATGAATGTCACCACAGATTAGCACCCAGTAGACACATCCTCACATCAGCTGCTTGGTTAAGATGCTGAGAAAAAGGATTTATTGACAGATTGCTGCAACACAGTTTCTGCTCATGAATTCAAATGATGACAAAATAAATGCACACATTTATAAACTAGCAAAAGTCTGAATTTAATTCCTGTCTGATAAATACTTTATTCTAAAATGTGAAGGAACCCAAAGGAAGCTCAAGAATTGACCTTCTGATGGAACACGAGCGTGTACATTTAGTGATGCGGACAAAACCTATAGAAGACACATGACATCCCATCAGATTTAGTAATAGCAAGGTCATGATAAGTTTGTCTTCTGCTACAAAGGACAAAAACACAAGTTGTTTAAATTAGTAAACTTGTAGATGGGAGGTGTTGCCAAAGTGACATTTTTTGCTCTATATGCTGTAAACAGATAGTAACTGACAGGTTAGTGTAACTGGAAAATGGTTCCGACTGGAGTGCCAACAACACACTACTTATACAACCAGCTGTAGATGAGTAAAAATAAGCAAAAAATAAATAAAATTTAAAAACAAAGTTTAAGTATATATATATATATATATATATATATATATATATATATATATATATATATATATATATATATATACCATTGAGCTGCCTTTTTCGGATGTGTCCTGGCTGACAAAAGCAAAGATCAAAAGGGAAGATGATTCAAAAACATTCAGCTTGTCCTGTTTTTTTTTAAAAGATAACCAGTGACGATTTGAGTTAGTGCATTATTAAGCGATAATAAACTATAAAATAAAGTTTTAACAGCTGCCTAACCATAGCATGTAACGCAGTACTAAGCGGGCCCTCCACACACACGTACACACAACCACCGTCATTTGTCCTAACCATAAGGGCATTTTATAGGTAACAATAATGGTAGCATTAATAAAGGGATCCTTTATTTAATGATGCCTAATAATGCACTAAGTAACACTAGTGAAGTGTTCCAAAATTTATATTCTTACAAAGAGAATAAACTTCCTGGAATAAATATTTAGAAATGTTTTTTAATAGATCTTTTATTATTTAAATGCTGTAAAATTTTCTTCCACATTTCCTGTTACCCTTAATTTAGATATACTCAATCTACTTCAGTATTTAGATCTTTTAAATTATTTTTGTGTTTTGAAGGTGAGAGCATACCACTCAGACTGAACACGCATCATCAAATGAACAAGTTTATTGTCCACAGCCAATCGATGATAAAATTAGTTTCCCTAAAAGCCGACAGCCAATGCTTTTACTGGACATCTGGAAAAAAAGCAAGTGACACCCTCTAATCAAATCTGTAACTTAGGTATGTTGCCAGCAAGATGTCAGTGCACCTTCCTTCATGTATGATGCGAGGAAATCTATAACTCATCCTGTAAATGGAGCTAGCATGTACATCGTAGTGTTACAGCACCAGCCTCTGGGTATTCAGCTCGTTCATTCAATCTCAAGCAGAGGAAATGTTCAGAGAGAGCGAGAGGGGAGAAGGAGGGAGGGGAAAAATGACAGGAAGAGATAAGATGAACATGATGAGGGAGAAATGTTGCAGGCACTTTTATTTCATTTATTCGTTACTTAACTGAAAGAGTGTATTAGATAAATGAAAGGAGCATGGGAGAAAGTGATGCAAGGGAGACAAGAGGGAAGCATTTCCTGAAGATCATTAGAGAGTGAAAAGTGTAAAAGTGGAATTTATTAACATGAGACACAGAAGGAGAGTTCCCGTCTTGATAAATGTTCCTCAGGAGCTACCAAAAGAACAACAGCGTTACAAGTGATGGGGGTGAGATAGCTGACACCAAACTTGTAATCTGTAGTCGATTAAAAGTTTGGTGTTTCTTCAAGACCCACTTACACTCAAACAAGAAAAGAAAAAAAGACACAGTATACTCCAAGGCCCAGTCAATCCATCAGAGGCAGAAATGTGCCATGGAACGGGGCAGTGCCAGTCACCTTGGACATGGGGTGTAGGCTGGTTTCACGGCACACTGGACTTTAATGTTCCTCTCTCACTAGAGGTCAATAACTCAGCACACTCAATCACATGAGCAGGTGTGTGTACTTACACAGACACTCATATGCTCTCTGCACAGCCACGTACACTTTTATGCAGAAGCAGAGGCATAAAAGGTATCGTTAGAGAGGCAAAACTCACCTCTAAATACTGATTTTCAGTCCAATACTTAATCACACGGTGTAGAGCTGCATCTCATTGTAATCTTCTCTGTTTTCTCTCCACCACCACCCCCCACATCCACTGCAGTGGCTTAGCCTTCCCTGTTGCTAAATATTGTGACCCACATTACTGCAGTGTAATCCATTCTTAGATTATGATGTGCAAAGCCAGCCAAGCGGGGTGCTTTAATCAAAGCAAGTCATCCATTTTCTGCACCATCCATCTGACACGCCAGCAAATCATGCTTCATCAATTTCGCTCCAAAATTCTGCCAAGAAATGGTGAATGTGATGATGAAAAGAAGTAAACTGGGCAGTCAAAGAAGATTTGAAAACAAGCCGGTGAGGACAGTGTTTATGGTTTAGGACTCAGACCAGATATTTGGCTGTTTGGGTAAAGACACGCTTTAGGCAAATTGAGGGGGGTAATGTTGCAATTATTATCAGTGGGAGTGCATGATTGTATAAAGAGATTTAAAAAAAATTAAGGCCTAAGGTGGAAATGAACAAACATTAATTTATAATGCACATTTTAGATCATGCACACATGATCTAAACTTTATTTGGTGGCTAAGAAAATCACTGCTTAATTGTATATGCTAAGGAAGCTTTGCAAGTACCAGTCAGCTATCTTCAAATAAAATGTGTTCAGACTGGATTTTCTTGCCAAACTATTTTGCTTTGAATGCGCCCTCATTTCCAAGCTTTTAAAATGCACACTCCCTTGTCTGCCCTGCACTTGAACACACATTCACAGTGCACATTGTCACTGCTTAAAATAACCACACACTACGAAGCAAGTGGAATGTGCATGGTTTTCTGCATAAAACTGTCACATACGGCAGCTTGTTTCCATTTTTATTTTGAAACTTTAAAATTGCTTTACCAAAAAACATGAACTCTATTATTGTTCAAATGTAAGATTTGTTTTCTTTACTTGCATCAGAGATCAACTTTACTCGACAGTTTTCTCACACCTAGAGACACAAACACATCAAATATATACAAAGGTCAAAGGGCAAATAACTTGTACTCTCTGAGGTTTATAAAGAAGCAAAAAAAAACTTTGGACAGCTCGTTTTGTGGAAATTAATTTATTTAAAAGTTAACTTTATTCAGAGTTTTTCATATGTTTTACAACATGTTAACAACGCAAATCTTATTTATGTTGTTGAAATTAAACAGGGTGGGGAACCCTGATCTTTGAATCTCTGCAGATACATGTTAATCACCTACTGATATAATTCAGGTGAGTTGAAACAGGGAAACAACAAAAACATGCAGGATGGCGGGCATAGAGGGACCAGGGTTCCCTATATAGAAAACACTGAAAAGCAATAAGGAAAATAGTAAAAAATTTCCTACAAGTCAATTTAAATTCAAACAAACAACACCAATTCAGAACTGTGGGAGATTAATTAAGGAGTGCCCCAAGGGTCAACCCTTGGACATAAACTGTTCATATTATTCATTAATGACCTTGTAAATGTATCTGAGCTACTTGGTACTGTTTTATTTGCTAAAGATACAACATTGTTCTATTCAGTGTCAGATATAAATGAAGTAAACCAAGTGATAACAAACTGATCAAAATTGACAACTGGTTGGATATAAACAGACTTTAATTGCATCTTAATAAAACAAATGTATGTGGTTTAATGGCAGAAAAAATAAGGATGTAACATTAAAACTAGAGGGAATGGAAATTCAAAGAACCAAATCTTAGGGTTCATGTTTGATAATGTTCTCACCTGGAAGTCCCACATAGGTTATATCAGAGGTAAAATCGCCAAAGCCATCACAGTACTACCTAAAATAAAGAGTTTACTGAATAGTTCTGGATTGTTGATATTTATAACTCACTGATTGTTCTCATAGACCACTATTTTTATTGCAAAAAGACCATTACTCGTTGTCGTCGTCTTCCTCTGCTTATCTGGGTCTGAGTCGCGGGGGCAGCATCCCAACAAGGGAGCTCCAGACCGTCCTCTCCCCAGCCTTCTCCACCAGCTCCTCTGGCAGGACCCCAAGGCGTTCCCGGACCAGACTGGAGATGTAACCTCTCCAACGTGTCCTGGGTCGACCCGAGGGGCTCCTGCCGGCAGGACATGGCCGAAACACCTCCCCTGGGAGGCGTCCAGGAGGCATCCTGACCAGAATCCCAAACCACCTCAACTGACTCCTTTCAATCTGGAGGAGCAGCGGTTCTACTCCGAGTCCCTCCCGGATGTCCGAACTCCTCATCCTATCTCTAAGGCTGAGCCCGGCCACCCTACGCAGGAAACTCAATTTGGCCCCTTGTATCCACTATCTCGTTCTTTCGGTCATTAACCAAAACTCATGACCATAGGTGAGGATTGGGACGTAGATCGACTGGTAAATCGAGAGCCTGGCTTTCTGGTTCAGCTCCCTCTTAACCACGACAGATCGGCTCAGCGTCCGCATCGCTTCAGATGCTGAACCAATCTGCCTGTCTATCTCCCGATCCGTGATACCCTCGCTCGTGAACAAAACCCTGAGATGTTTATGTTTATGTATTTAGCAGACGCTTTTGTCCAAAGTGACTTACAAGTGATAATCGTCATATTGCCCTTGAGGCTAACAACAACAATAACAACAACAACATTGACATCAATCATGGAGAGTAGGGAACAAGGAGTGGACAGTAGAGAGGGGGGACGTGTGCAGGCAAGGTGCTAGTTAAGAAGATGCAGGACATGCCCGAAACATCTCCCCTGGGAGGTAGGACAACTTGAGGTAGGACATCTCTCCTGACCCGGAGATGGCAAGCCACCCTTTTCTGGTCGAGAACCATGGTGTCAGATTTGGAGGTGCTAATCCTCATCCCAGCAGCTTCACACTCGGCCTTGAACCTACCCAGCAAGAGCTGAAGGTCAGAGCTGGATGAAGCTAGGAGGACCATATCATCCACAAAAAGCTGAGACAAGATCCTCCTGCCACCAAACTCGACACACTCCACACCACGGCTGTGCCTAGAAGTTCTATCCATAAAGGTTATGAACAGAACCGGTGACAAAGGACAGCCCTGGCGGAGTCCAACCCTCACCGGGAACAGGTCCGACTTACTAACGGCTATGCGGACCAAACTCACGCTCCTCTGGTAAAGGGACTGAATGGCCCTTAACAGAAAGCCAACCACCCCATTCTCCTGGAGTGTCCCCCACAGGGTGCCCCTGGGCACACGGTCATAAGCCTTCTCCAAATCCACAAAACACATGTGGATTGGTTGGGCAAACTCCCATGCCCCCTCCATCACCCTTGCAAGGGTATAGAGCTGGTCCACAATTCCATGGCCAGAACGAAAACCACATTGCTCCTCCTCAATCTGAGATTCAACTATCGATTGGGCCCTCCTCTGCAGTACCTTGGGAGTAGACCTTTCCAGGGAGGCTGAGGAGTGTGATCCCCCTTTAGCTGGAACACACCCTCAGGTCACCCTTCTTAAAGATGGGGACCACCACCCCGGTCTGCCACTCCACAGGAACTGCCCCCGATGACCACGCAATGTTGCAGTGACGTGTCAACCACGACAGCCCTACAACATCCATAGCCTTGAGATACTCAGGACAACTCTCATCTGCCCCCGGGGCTCCACCGCTGTGAAGTTGTTTGATTACCTCAGCAACTTCTGCCCCCGAGATTGGACCATTAGTCTTTTAGTCAAATCTATCAATCCTGCAAAATACTGAAAATAAAATGAGAAACTAGCATGTGGCATTATACATACCCATTGTTGCTAGTGGGACAGACAGGTGCAATTTGCCATGGAAGTTCTCTAGTGGGTCTTGAGTGAAAATGTGTCCAACTTTGTCTTCCAGTACCTCAGAAACTAATAACTAAACAAGGTTTAGCACTACCAACAAGAAACTGAAAAGTCCCTTCCAGCCCATAACAGGCTGACCATGGCTGAAATTATTAGACCCGAGCAGCGAAAGCGCTGCGAAGGCCTATTGTATCTGCTCTGTTTATTTTTCTTCCGCCAAGTAAATTGGCTTTTTGGAGGCCTTAACATACCTGAAAACTCAGGAATTTTTGCACACATGTCAGGCGTGGTGTAAAATGTTGTATTTTAAAGGTCCACAAAAAATTGCAACAAAACTAGCTCCACAGCGCCCCCTAAAATGTGAAAACTACCCCCCCCCCCCCCTCCATAAACCTTAGTTTGTTGTACGGTTATGAAATTTTGTACACTTGTAGCACTCAACAGTCCGCACAGAAAAGCCTCTTGCAACCAAGGTTAACATCAAACAGGAAGTTGGCCATTTTGGGTTGAAATGGCGATTTTTACCCGTTTTGGCCGCTTTTAGGGTCTGCTTCTGATTGATTTACTTGATCAATTTTCACACAATCGTCTAGACATTTGTGTGAAATTGATCAGAAGGGATGGCCAATCAAATATAAAAAATAAAACTGACTTTTCGTATATGCTGAGGGAGCGGGGCCAGGCCTCGAAGTTCGACAACTCGCCAAAAAATGTAAATGGCTATAACTTCATAACAAAATAAAGTAGAGTTACAAAACCTTCTGTGATCATTTGGCATCTGGCCTTCAATAAAAATTAATGGTTGGATGATGACATCACACAAGACCCGGCCCCTCAGGACCAAAAAGGTCACGTTTTACTATGATAGGTACCAAATCGCCCCATTTCACTTAATCACCACAAATTTTTAGCTGGTAACTCAAGACAAGTGGGGGTTGCTTGACGTCACTTTATGGGAGTTTTCAAAAGAGGGTGGGGCTGTGGCAGCGCGGCGAAGTCAGGTGTACCGCCGTGGCCATACGCTTGACTCCCATTTCATAATTTCTAAAGCTATCGCCATGAAACTTCTGGTGAGCGATCCAAAAAAATCTAATGTGAAAATTTGGTGGGTGTGGCCTATTTTCTTAAATAGCGCCCCCTAGGACCATTAAAACTGTCAGCCCAAAGCCATGTTTTGACCGAGGATTACAAAATTTGGTACACTAATGTAGTGTCTCAGGATCTACAAAAAAGTCTCTTGGAGCCAAGCGCGAAGTCGTACAGGAGGTCGGCCATTTTGGTACAAGAACTCGATTTAGTACTTTTCGCACACGTTGTTTGGAGAATGATGCCCCATTGCCCTTTTCACTGATCACCTTCAAACTTCTGCTATATACTCTTATGCTATAGGGGAAAAATTCAACCATCTGATTTTTCAAAAGTTGAAAGGTGTGGGCGTGGCTAAGCCTCAAACTTTGACCTGTCGCCACACCACTCTTTTTCACAGCTCCCTATTGGACTCCTTTCACCCAATCACCGGCGCTCTCTGGCAAATAGCAGTAGACATGTTGAGGTCACTTAGGCTCCAGTACTGGCAGGTTTCGAAAAAAGGCGGGGCTTTGGGAGCATGGCAAGATTCGCCATCACGCCATGGAAATGCGTTTGCCTCTCATTTCCTCAGTTATCGTGATATCGCTACGAAATCTCTGATGAGTGATCCTAGTCTGACCACCAATAGAAATGGACATGATACGTTTGTGGGCGTGGACTTTTTTCTGAAATGGTGCCCCCAGGACCATTAAAATTGTCAGCCCCAAGCCGTGCTTTATCTAAGAACTACAAAATGTAGTACACTAACGTTTGCTTTTGTACAAACTTTTGCTATCTACTCTTAAGACATAGGGGGGGGGGGGGGGGGATCAACCGTTGGATTTTTCAAAAGTTGAAAGGAGTGGGCGTGGCTAAGCCTCAAACTTTGACCTTTCGCCGTTACATTACTTGACATAATAACTCCCATGCACATGATCAAATCTATATCAAACATTTTCTGTGTGATCACTGACCACATCTCAAGACAATGACAATGTGGATAGCTGACATCACCTAAGCCCCGCCCCTGACAACAGGAAATCTATTGTTTTATGGTTAAACACTCATATTTGTCCCCTCTAATTTAGTTAACATGACACTAAGGCCATCCACTGTCTTCATGATGATGTAATGGCCATTCAATTCTAATAACTTTCCAGAAAGGGAGGGGTGTTGATGCCATGGCGAATTCTGGCGTGACGCCGTGACCTTACGTTTGACTGTAACTTCCACAAACAGCCTCTGATCTGCATGAGACTGAACATGGCAATCAACAATCCTGCCCTGTAGCCAACGAGGCACAAACGGTTGGTGAACATTGTATAATATCACCACAGCGCCCCCTACATACCTTTAAAACTGTAATAACTCCTACAAACGAGGTCGCAACTGCACCAAACTTGCTATATGCCATCACACAAAGGCACCCAACACAATCCTGTGGTCATTGGTTGATATCACCTTAGCTCCGCCTCCTGACAGACATTAGGCTCTGAATAACACATGCATAATGCTATTTACACCAAACTACATGCAAATGATTGTTGTGAACCTACAAACTTCTCCATGGGATATTTTCCTACATTTGGGACAGCGCCCCTAGATACAACAAATCCTTTGTAACTTTTACATAAAAGCTCCAAGCTATATCAAACATGGTGGGAGTCATCATGCAACTGCAATCAACACATGTATGTGCTCACTCGTTCAAATCACTTTAACTCCGCACACTTACAGCCTTTTGCCTCTAGATGACCCGTGCAACGTTTGATTAATGCCTAATTAATAGAAAACCATCTTTGATGACAAAAGATGACCTCTATGGGATTTAGTTGTAAATGGTCACAGCACCCCCTAGATAGGTTCAAACTTTATTAACTTCTAAAGACAAGGTCAGAATGTCCTTATACTTGGCTTGTGTCATCACATGACTGCACCGAATACATTGATGTGGTTGTTGGTTCAAACCCCTTTACCTCCACCCCATTTCGGCTCTCTTGCTCTAGTTAACACACACAACATCTGATTTATGCCAAAATAACAGAAAACCACCTTTGTCAACCAAAGCTGACCTCAATGGGATTTTTCTGTAATTGGTCACAGCGCCCCCTAGATAACTTTAACCTTCAATAACTTCAAAAACGTGGTCAGAATAGACTTAAACTTGGTCTGTGTCATCACACCACCAGTGTGGTAAAGATAGAGTATGTCCTAGTGGTGAGATGTGTAATTTGTTGGTGGGCTCAGAGGAGATGCTGAGTCAGGGTGAAGTGCAGATGAGCAGACCGTTCGCGGTTTCTGGTGTTGGGGTGGTCGACGTTTATGTTCTGCGGACGTGACCGGGTGCACCGGGCTGCTAGCCAGGCCGGAGCTGCGAGGGCCGAACGACGCTGCTTGCAGCTTTAATTATTAATATTGGTCTTCATAGGCAGTTGATCTAATTATGTGTATTTGAAGACATTTAAGGTCTGCTAAAGACCTGATTAGTTTATGAAAGTGTAGCCCTATTGGCCATACAAAATTTACCTGACTTCCTTTGATTTTAAATAACATTTTATGACTGATTGGAAGAGAGGGACATGCTTTTTCATCCAATAATGCAGGAAAAACATAAAGCACGTGATTTTGTGACGTATGATGAACTCAATATCCAGATTAAACTGTCGTCACAGCAGTGGATATCATTTGTTTTTGTTATTTAACCATCAACTTCTGACCTTTAACGCATTCAAAAAAACAAGCACCTGATGCATCATGTGAACCTTCTTCCACACAACACATTGACTTCAGTAAAGGTCATTAAATTCTGGGATGCTTCCTTAATGAAGCAAACATTGGATTTATTGTAGTTTCTTTTCAAATCTTAGTGACACCGTTTGATTTACAGATTTGAATTTTCAAGCACAACATTAAAAATAAATATGGCGTAAAACAAAGTTGCATGAATGAAAGGAAAGAAAAAAATACTCATTGACTTTATGTTCATCCTGTTTCATTAAGGTTCCCATGGCAACAAGAAGGCAGTTTGTACGATCTTGCTTCAGTAGTTCAACAGGTCTGCATCTGTTACGTAGGTTTATTGTTGGATGAAGAATCATTGAATCTAAGGCACTTCAGTTACCATGGTGATCTAGCCTGGCTAGAAAATGGCTGTTTTACAATGTACCAGCAATTTCATATTCAGTGACAAAGAAAGTCTCAGATAGGCCTGATGTTGGTTTGCTGAGTTAATATAATAAGGGGGTCAATGCTCAAATGCAGCAGAGTCACATGTTGCAGAAGAAGTTAAGATCCGGAATCAGCCTAAGAAATAAATTTGCCTCTGGCATTTTTTAGTTCATTAGTGTTGAATCATGTTCTCGGATAACTAATTATTACTTACTGTTCTTGAAAGGAAATTATTTAAATAATAGACTCTGTAGATTAAATAAGTATTAGTTTCTTCCTGCTTCATTCATTATTTGCTCCAGGATGAACTGTTCAAACCAGTGCAATATAAAACAATGTATTGTCTTAATGGGTCTGCTTCTTTTTTGCAGGTTGAGCTGACACTTTTTGGCTTTCAGACTTCATGTTGTGTTTCTGCTAGTACAGTATGCACCACATGGTTCTTCTTCAATCATGTATTCAATCTGTTATAAAGCACAAGCAGGCTTAACATAAGATGCATAGTCTCCGTGTCCTGGCAGTAGCCTGTTGAGTGTTTCATCTACAGCAGCAAGGCGTGCTCTCTCATAGTTTTCCGATAGGGACTAAAGCCTGTCCTTGTTCTGTTGTTTTCTCCAATAAAAGGCAGTAATCCATAAACCAAGTAGGCTGGATTCAGGAGAGGTGCCATACTGAGACAGATTATACGGTGCTAACAGGATTGCCAAAAGTGGATGAGACCAGGGAAGAAAATAATAAAGGAAAAGGACCTGCTATTGATTGTGCTCCTCTTTAGACATCCGTGTTTTTCTCTGAAATTCCTCAGTGGTGCATTTTTATCTGAGCTGCATGGATATTTGTCTGCCATTTTTTCCCCCTTCTAAGGTTGAAACATGATTCACAGGGCTTTTCCTTAAAGATGGACAGTGTCGTTTAAGTCAACGTATAACAAGAGCAAACGGAAAGTTCTGTTCATGTGGTTAAAAGCGATAGATTACATGTCCATAGCTCCACAGTTGAAGATTTACCCTCAGAATGATTCAGTTTGAGGTAATTTTTCATCTTCTGAAAATATAATGATAATAATAAATAATAATAATAATAATAGTTACTATTATTATTGTTATTGTTATTATTATTATTATTATTATTATTATTATTATTATTATTATTATTGGTAACTGATGTCACAGGGTCAAGGAGCTGAAGAGATGCTTAAAATTTTCTGAGCAAATTTGCACCACTCAATTTATGAAATGTTTCATGCATTTTGAAAAATGTGGCAAGACTGTGTTTTGTCAAAACTATCAAACTGAATGCATGCTAAGTTCACACAGCTTCCACTCAGAGTCAAATGACTCTGAATGGGAGACAAATCTTACCTTTCACTGAGTATCTGACACAACATTTGGAGGCAAAGGCACTAATCATTTTACTGCAACCATTCAAAATGTGTGGACCACTCTGATATTCAGAGAAAGGGACTCAAAGCAACAGTTACTCGTAAGAAAAAAAAACATTATATTTTTAATCTCAAGAATTGCATTAAAACACAAGCCTCCCTGCATTTTGTATTACTTTTGAAAACAAAATCGAAATTTAATTTTCAATTACAGACATAATAACACTGTTGATCAAACATTCTTTCAATTTCTCTAATTGAATCATTTCACAAGCACTCAAATTTGCTTTGACCACTAATCCACTGAACAGAACAGTGACTTCGTTCCATGCTTCTGGTTTCTGGCAAACATGCTTCTCTTGATGCTTTCACATAAACAAGTTTTCATTCAAGTCGACACTCAGTGCTAATTAGATTCTCTGCGCAGGGCGCCTTATGGAAAATTACATTTTAATTCTAATCAAAATCCTCAGTAATATTAAACCTAGAGATGTAAACAAAATTGAATCAGTTCTACAAAAGAATAACTGCTACTTGTTGATGATTGATCATTTGATGAATGAACATTTTTACTTATTATTTATGTATTTTTAGTGTGACTTTGCAGGGTTTTATTATTATGACGGATAAGTCACATAAAATAGCTACTCAAAAGCTTAGCTAAGTAAAAAAAATATATAGTTAATAAAACTTCTGATTGGATTTCCCCCTCATCTTCAGGCTTACAGACCAAGAAAATACCCTAACCTGAATGTCAGCATTTAGAAAGAGAGAAAACCCCACTCTTCCTGCAGGGAGGATCTCCTGCAGAAAACTACAAGCAATTCAGTAAAAGCAATGTCTGATGTGTTGGATCGTCCACGGGCATCAGCTAAGTTGAAAGTCTTCATTTTTACCAACAACTTCTTTATTTATTTTTGGCAGTGAGGGAAGGCAGGTCAAGGTGTTCCATTAAACGGTAGCAATTTAGAAAAGTGGATTGAGCCTGGATTTCTGATGGCCTGCATGGCAGCAAAGAGCTACAGGGAAAGTAGTTTAGAGAGTCTTGCTCTGCAAGGGTCACCTTCACCTCCACCTCACTGTGTAAAATGAAAGGTGCCAAAAATGGCTTTTTGGTGATACCTAAAAAGGCTTACAGGCTCAAAAAGTTTCTCGTTTTAAACCAAAAAAATACAGTAAATTAGGTTGTAATGTAAAAGCAGATTCAATATAAAGTTTGCAAAGGTAAAACATTCATGTATGAATAACAGCTTGTGGTCTTTTATGCGGAATTGAAAAAAAAAGTTTTTTGTTATTTTTTGGGGGCTGCATAGTGGCGCAGTAGTTATCGCCTTGCATCAAGAAGGTCCTGGGCTCAAATCCCAGCCCGGGGTCTTTCTGCAAAGAGTTTACATATCTCCCTGTGCACACGTGGGTTCTCTTTGGGTACTCCCTTCCACAGTCCAAAAACATGACTGTCAGGTTAGTTGGTCTCTCTAAATCAGGGCTATTCAATTCCGGGCCTGGAGGACCGGTATTTAGCATGTTTTGGTTTTGTCTCTGCTTTAACACACCTGATTTCAATCAACAGGTGATTAACAGGCTTCTGCATAGCCTGATGAGCTGCTGCACAGGTGATTCAGCCACTGAGTCAAGTGTGTTGGACTAGAGAAACCATGAAATCGTGCTGGAAACCAACCCTCGAGGCCCGGAATTGAATAGCCCTGCTCTAAATTGTCCTTAGGTGTGTGTGTGTGTGTGTGTGTGTGTGTGTGTGTGTGTGTGTGTGTGTGTGTGTGTGTGTGTGTGTGTGTGTGTGTGTGTGTGTGCGCGCTTGGTTGTTAGTCCTGTGTGTCTCTGTGTCACCCCGAAATGAACTGGCAACCTGTCCAGGGTGTACCCTGTCTGTTTGCCTGGAGATTGACAGAGATAGGCACCAGCCCCTTCCACGACCCTGTCTGGACAAGCAGGTATCGAGCATGGATGTATGTTTATTTATTTATTTTTGCTAAAAGCAAACAGATTCAATCATTGCATCAAAGATGTCATTGAGATGGGGAAAAAAGCCCAGCGGATGATGAACTGAGAAGATGGTCCTCACCAACACAGGTGTCAGGTCTACCAGGCTGAGTGTAACACCTGCAGTGAAAAGAAAGTTGACAAAGAGCTCACAGCAACATTTAGTGATACATCCATGGAAGACTGCATTTTGCAGTTAGAAAAAAGGTGTTTTATTTATGTCAAAACAAAATAATCCAATCACAATAATTTGGAAAAAGACAAATGGATCGTAATTGAATAATTATTAAACATACACACACGCTAGCAGACACTAAACATAATTTTACCGGTAAAATATAATTCTTGGTGCAGCTCTGACTGACTAAAATTGTTACACCACAAAGGGTCAATGTGATTCAGGTTTAGCTTTATTTGATAAAATGCCAAATTAATTCAAATAACACAATTATTTCAGCTTCAGCTCCCTCGGTTCCTAAAACTTAGTTCCTATTCATTTGAGCAGTTTGCATTCTTCGTCTGCTCCATCTAAAGTGTAGAATAAACCAAATGTAATTATTTAGAATATTGGATTGTGGAGAATTAAGATTAAAGTTGATAAGGAGACTAGAAAGGTCAGTCCAACAACACTATATTTTGAAAAAGGTCCATTTAGAGAATTCAAGGCATTTCATTAAAAATCTGTATCTATTTTTCTTCCTCCATGCTATTCTGTTTGAGAGGCAAAATGCAAAGAGCATGCATGGGTCAACATATTTTATTCCCCCTACTCATTGATCCATTTATTTATCTTTTAACTATAATTTTCAATAGAAGACTGAAGCTGGTGCAGATCTCACAAGGCAGTCATTTTCATTCAGCTGTGGAAGGTTGGTAACATTTACAAATAGCTGCTGCCTGTTCAAGAGGATCCAGGGATGAAAATACGCCTGAAACACTGCAGGGGGGATGTAAAATCGCATTCATTGCAGATACATCTAGTCTCATGCTAAAACGCCTGAGGTAAATGAACGCAGAATGATTGCATACTAGTCAGTTGAGTAATACCTCCATCACCACATGGGCAGCACATGAAGTTGGGTAGTTTATTTCTAGACTTTATATGCTTACATTCTGTGGCATTTGCAGTTAATCATTTCTCAGATTTAATGTGGAAGCATGATAAATAGAATAACCACAAGGTTTGCATGCATAAATGCGGTTTAAGTACGTATTAGTTCTCAGGATTAATTGCCGTGCCATAAATTGAGAGAGCCACGGTTTCATAATGAGAGGTTTCAGGCATAAAGCAGCGGTGAATCCTCCTCTGAGGAAACACACCTGCAATCTATCTCATTTACCAGAACTTGACAAAGTAAGAGAGGCGGGGGACCTTGAGATAGAGGTTTTGGGAGATCCTAGATGCATAGAGATTGAAGGACTATAGAGAGATAGGCAGGCAGATAAAGGAAGGCAGAATGAAAGAGACTTCTCTTGGAAGATGGACGACAGGTTTCTTGTACAGGAGAGGGGTAGCCACTGAAGCAGACGAGACGTCCTCTTTCCTTCTCCTCCTGGAGCTGACACCTCTCCTCAAAGGTCACCCTCCTTTTCCTACTTTTCCATCTAACTGGCTGTCATTCAAAAATGTCTTCTTTAATACTGTCCAGCTCTGCAGGACTCTGTCAGCCACTTACATTCATATACAAGAACAAATGCAGTAGGTAAATATGCATTGCTCAAAGGCATTGGCAGTTTTGTCAATGCTGCTAATGTCACCTTCTCCAAAGAACTGAAACTGTGATGTCTACGATGTAGCTCCAAAGAAATGTTTGTCACAAAAAAGAACAAAACTTATTAAAGACAAAGTTTTCACAGAAAAAGATCCAGTGTTGTTCTGGACGGAAGCTTTAAAGGTGTGGAACACTGAAAAACATTTTTTATGAATATTTCTGATTGGAATCGGTCACTGAGGTATTCATGCAGGCTGAACATGAAAATAGTCTCCTACACCTATCTCCTGCATCAATTTCTGAAAGAATATAGACGGTGAATATCTAGGATGTGAAAAGCCTGACAGATAACAACTGTAGATAATGGATCACAGCTGACCCGTCTCACCCTGAACAAAGTCTCTTTGACTCGCTCCCATCTGGCAGGTGGCTCCGATCCAGTTGGACCAGAACCTCTCGCCACAGAAACAGTTTCTTCCTCTCTGCAATTGGACTCATGAATGTCAATCATAGACCTGCCCACTCCAGCTGCTTAGTTTCAGTCACATGACCTGTGTTGTGTTAGCACCTGAACCGACCCGCTCTGACCAGTACCTATACTGACTTGTAAACTGCTTCGCTAATTATTGATTCCCTATATTATCATCATTCCATTGTGTTTATTTTTTAATTATAATGAAGCTTATCATTTATTTTTTCTTGCACCAAATGCCGCAGCGATTTCCTAATGTTGTGATTCTCGCACATATGGCAATACAACCCTTCTGACTCTGAGTCTGATTCTGATCTACGTCTCATTGTCACGTAACATTCATGGGCTCACCCATATTGGCTCACGACACGGAAGGCATGTATTAGTTGTTGTTTTTTGCTTGTTTGTTTGTTTTACAATCATGTCTTGAATAAATAAGACCAATTTATGGTTTGAGTGAACATTAATATGATTTATTAACACTGGCTATTCCTGGGGGGTGGGGGGGGGGGGGGGGAGCAATTTTCTAGGGCTGGCCATGGCCACCCCTGGCCACCCCTTGGGGGAGCCCTTGATGGAAGTGTCTTTGAGTGTCCTAAACTTTGATGTATGATAATAATAACAATTATTATTATTATTATTATTATATTATTATTATTATTAGTAGTAGTAGTAGTAGTAGAAGTAGTAGTATTAGTATTAGTATTATTAGTAGTATTAGTATTAGTATTATGAATCTCCAAATTTTTGTGAAGGAAATAAGTATTAACATTAAACCTTTGTTTTCCAACAAATTGCAAACATTGAAAGCATTTTTGGGGCTATACATGCATTTTTTAAATATATTGCTATTATTTTACTATGTTTTTTCTATCAGCAGATCAGAAAACAAAAGTGTTGACATTTTCATGTGGTGTCACCAAGAGGTGACTACTGGGTTAAGATGTTCCTAAAATTTCTGTATAATATATGTTTTTCTTTTCTCACCATTTCCCTTTAACCCTTTCTCTTTGCAGAACACACTTTTTAAGGAGTTTTACAACCGAAGTGATCAGGAGAAAAAAAGCTGTTCTTGTGTAATAGAATCTGTGAACTGAGGAGCTACTTTACCAGCAGAGTTGGGACTCAAGAAGCTGCAAAATGTGAAAGAGTGTTGTTTAAGGAAGTTATCAAACAATAACTCCTCATCTCCTCTTACCATCTTCCACCTTTCCTGAATGCAGGGGGCAACAGCCCTGTAAGGAGGCCCAGTCAAGATTCAAATCTCAGTGTGGGTGTGCTGACAGCAGGCAACAGGAGATTATTTAATTGCATCTAATTATGCTTTTTGCTAACATGCAACCTTTTGCTGGGACAATTTGTCATCATAATATTGTCTAATTACAGAGCCAAACTCACCCACCAGCTCAGGCAGTCCAAATGCTGGATCAGGCACCAGCAATCTGTTCATGCTCTGTGAAATTATTCCCCTTGTAATCAAAATACCTTTAATCATGGACATGAATGCTGTGAAATGTGTGAGTCTGTTTACAATCTTCTGGGTTAGGGGGTGGGTGTTATTGATTGTCTGATGTTGTGGTGAAAAGGAAAATATTTAGTATTTTTGTTTTAATCATTACAACAAATTAAAAGGCAGATTAGGGACTGATAATGGTGAGTGGAAAATACTTGGTTCAAGCTACAAAAACAAGATATACGTTGCATGGCCAGAATATTTTGCAAAAGTGCATGGAGACATGAACAGTTGCCCGGAAAACTAATTTTATTTAACTTCAAATTGTGATTTAAGATGCGATTACACAAATTCAAAGATTTTTTTAGCTTTATGTTGAAATCACTGATGTTGTTTGTCCATGCAATGAAAAAAAAAACTAAAATAAAAAATATAAATTTCCAGGCAGCCATCAATGAGCATTCAGTTGGCAATATTTTAAATCAATCTGCAGAATGTGAGCATCACACAGAGCATTTTTTTCATCTTGATTTCATTTTGGTTGTCACAGTTAAATGATGACTGGATTGTTGCTTCAGAGAATGGTGGTCTTAAACTTCTCAGTGTTCTGTATTCAGGAATGCTCTGACATTTCATCTTTGGGCCTGTAGCTAATTCAACTTTGTTTTCCAGAAATGTCATTTGTATTGGTCTCATTCGTTCTGGTAAATACAATTTACAGCAAATGTAATTATTACTGGATTATTTCCCTGGGGAACATTTGTTTGAATGACCTCATGGAAGTCCTGTTTGGAGAGCTGGGGAGGACTGGATAAAGGTTTAAAGTAGATATAGGGGATGCCCATTTTGGAGACAGCCTTGTAGGTGAAAAGCTGTGACAAAATGAGAGAGAACTTGTTCAGAGCCAAATATAGTCAAATATAAATGTGGGCCATAAATGGTTGCAGTAACTAAGGTTACTGGGCGTACTTGCGCCTATAGGCTACCTGGTTTGTGTGTTTTTCTTCCAGTCTGAATCAGGTCATGAGTTTGTATAATTTTTTTATTGTAGTTTAGTTTCTTTTCTTTTCACAATGTTCAGTCAAATGTTTAAAAGATTTGAAAGCCAAAAGTTTATGTTTAATTTTATTTTAATTATTTTTATATTTTTTTATTGTGCTTGTGAAACAACTTGTGATTTTTATCTTAAACTGTGTTTTTCTTCTTCTTGAAGAAGGTTCAGTGTTCTGAAACCAAGGCAGTCCACAACGTGCAGAACTTACTACTGCTTAAAAATCTTCAAGGCAACATATATTTATGTTCATCCACATGAGACTGTGATTAATTTTTAGCTAGTTACTAAAGACCAACAAGCATAGCAACCTATGAAGTGTTTGATCAATCAGCGTAAATCAACATGTATTTTCTACACAACACTGATGACCAAACTGCTGAACAAATATAAGAACAAAAGATAAAATACCACTAAGCTAAAAATGATAAAACATATGAGAATAAAGAAAAAAACAGTCATTAGTGACATACAACAGTCAGGTAGTCAGTGGGCCCTAAAACGGATCTAAAACACCAAAAGTGAGGAGGCCTGCCTCATACTAACAGGAAGTTGGCTCCAATAGCTGATCACCCCTGAGCTTCAATCTCGGCCCTGGCTCTACCAGTAGCTGCCGGTCAGCCGTGGTGAATTAGAAGGTCTGATGATATTTGTTAACGAGCTGCCATCAGCTTCAAACGCTGCCGTGTATCCGGTGATCGGCCATCAGCGCATGCTCACTCCTCACATTCACCCTCGCCGGGTCCTCTTTCCGCTGCGTAAAAAGTTTATCCAGGATGGGAAGAGAGCTGTCATCTCGGTGGATAAGCTTTATGTGGACAATAAACTTTACAAGGAGCGAGGAGTGACTGACTGGCTGTTTTAGCCCAACATCAGGTCAGACATTTATTATTCTTATCAGGATTCACTGGGTTTGATCACGTCAGGATTAAACAGCTGCTAAATCTGTTTTGTAGATGATAAGATCACCTGTTAATCACCACCCCACACCCCTATTACCTTTTCTTTTTAGTTCTTACTTCTTTTTTAACCGATATCTGTACCTTCCCTTCCTTTTTACCTGCTTCTGTACCTTTACACCTGTATGGCACAACCACACAACTTTCCAACACTGCGTCAGACTCGACACACACACGCACACGCACGCACACACACATGCACACGCACGCGCACACACACGCACACGCACACACACACACACACACACACACACACACACACACACACACACACACATATATATATTTAAATTCACAGCACAATATCATAATTTATGCGTCAAATAATACAACGACAAACACTGTTGGATCTTTATTATTATTATTATTATTATTATTTACTTTTTTGTTATTTATTAACATACTATTTATACATTTATATACTTATTCCATCTTATTCACATGAAGGCGTCATATTTTAGCTACTCACACACACATCTATGGGTGCACTAAGGTTTGTCTCATGGAACGTACATGGGGCTGGCTCCATAGAGAAGAGATTACAAATTTTTGATCAGTTAAAGAGAGTGCAAGCAGACGTAATATTGTTACAAGAGACTCATAGATCTGCCACATCCGCAGATGAACTTAAAACACCTGAGTTTCCCAGCATGTTCTCTGCCTGCTATAACTCTAGGCAAAGAGGTGTAGCTATTTTAATACACAAAAACATCAATTTCACAGTATTGGACACAGTTTCTGATCCAGAGGGTAGATTTATGATGTTAAAATTATCTGTACAGAACCAACGCTTATGTATCGTCAGCATATACTGTCCAAATATTGATGACCCTCCATTCTTTCATAATTTTTTCTCTGTACTCTCCGAACACTTGGACTGTCCACTTATACTTGGAGGTGATTTTAATTTTTGGATGAATTCCTTAACAGACTGGCTCAGTACAGCTGGGACTCAGCGCAATTGGCAATCCACTAACATAGTTAAACAGTACATGAGTGATTATGGGCTTTGTGATGCATGGCGATCTCTTCATCCTAACCGTAGAGAGTATACTTTTTTTTCGCACGTCCATCACTCTCATTCATGTTTGGATTATTTTCTAGTCAGCAGCTCATTGTTGGCTGACATTTCAGACACTGAGATACACCCCATAGTTGTCAGTGACCATGCTCCAGTTTCTTTAACTCTGGTAAATAAAAAGACAATCCCACCAAGCAAAAACTAGAGGTTTAATACATCACTGCTTAAAGACGAAGGTTTTATAGAATTTTTTAAAAAGGAGTGGGGTTTATATTTAGAACATAATGACCTGCCTGGAACATCAGCATCTATTCTTTGGGAGGAAGGAAAGGCAGTGATGAGAGGTAAAATAATCTCTTTCTCATCACATAAGAAAAAAACGGAAAACAAACGTATTCAGGAGTTAGAAGAAATCATCAAGTCTTTAGAGGCGTCCACAGAAGAAGAGTTAATGAGCAAATTACGTAAAGCTAAATTAGAACTTCATGGAATTATTGACAAAAAGACACAATTTTTAGCACAAAGACTACGAATAGAAAACTTTGAACATAGTAATAAATCAGGTAAATTGTTAGCTAGCCAGTTAAAAATAAATAAAGAGAAAACTACCATATCTGCTCTTAAAGACTCAACCGGGAATATAGTATATGACCCTGAAAGAATAAACAACACCTTCAGAGACTTTTACCAAACGTTGTACTCACCACAGATAAACCCATCAGATAATGAGATCAATGAGTTCCTTGACAGGATAACACTTCCTAAATTATCAGACAGCCAAGTTACAGTCCTGGACTCGCCACTAACATCAGCGGAGCTCCAGGAAGCCCTTAAATCCATGACGAATAGGAAAGCTCCAGGTCCAGAAGGGTTCCCAGTAGAATTCTACAAAGAATTCTGGATCATTCTGGCTCCAATATTTTTCAGAATGGTGAGGGAAATCGAAGAGAGCAGCAGATTACAGCCAAACATGAATTCAGCCAATATTAGTCTCTTGTTAAAACCAGGCAAAGACCCGGCATTTCCTACCAGCTATCGCCCAATTTCTCTTATTAATGTTGATCTCAAAATAATTTGTAAAGCCCTGGCCAAAAGATTAGAGAAGGTAACCCCCTTCATAATACACCCTGACCAAACTGGTTTCATTTAGGGTAGACAATCACCCACAAATTCACGTAGATTACTTAATTTGATAGATTTCTCTTACAGTAGAAACATAGAAACTAGTATATTATCTCTAGATGCAGAAAAAGCTTTTGATAGAGTTAACTGGAAGTTCTTATTTGCAACTTTACATAAATTTGGCTTTGGGAACTTCTTCATAAACTGGCTACAAACATTATACAGTTCACCAACAGCACGTGTCAGGACGAACGACCAAATGTCAGCTAGCTTCTGTCTTCAGAGGGGGACCAGGCAGGGATGCCCACTCTCCCCCTCACTATTTGCTATCTTTATTGAACCACTAGCAGCAGCAATTAGGCAAACAACAGATATTAAAGGGATAAAGTGTAAGAAAATAGAACATAAGATCAGTCTTTATGCAGATGATGTTTTACTCTTTCTCCAGAATTCTCAATCCTCTCTCTCCCAAGCAATAGAACTGATAAACTCTTTTTCCAGAGTTTCAGATTACTCTATAAACTGGTTAAAATCCACAGTTCTACCAATTAATTTCTCATTTGTCATTTTGCTTAATACACAATTGGAGTCAGGGAATATCACATACCTGGGATTCGGAATTAATATCTCTCCCAAGTTAGCAGATCTAACCAAACTGAATTACATCCCACTTTTAAGGAAAGTGGAAGATGATCTTGCAAGATGGAAATCCTTACCAATATCACTCATGGGGAGAGTTGCTACAATTAAAATGATGGTCTTACCCAGAATAAATTACTTATTCTCGATGATCCCAAACAAACCTCCAGCTGACTGGTTTAAATCTCTGGACTCCTCAATTACTAAATTCCTTTGGCAGGATAAACCTCCACGAATTAGCTTAAAAACGCTTCAGAAGACCAAAGACAGAGGAGGACTGGATTTACCCAACTTTTATTATTATTTCTTAGCCAACAGGCTGCAATATATACCAAGATGGTTGCAAGATAACCCATTAGACGAGTCCTGGTTAGATATAGAACAGACACTTTGCAATACGATAGAGCTTTCAGACTTACCATTTATTAGCCCAAGCATAAGAAAACATGAAAGCTTCAAAAGTATTAGTATCAGCACCTCTCTGACAGCATGGTGGGAGTATCTTAAAATGACAGAGTCTTCACTAGTACCATGCAGACGCACACCTATCTGGAACAATCCTGACATTTTGCAAAACAACAAAATGATGAACCTTCCGGACTGGAAAAATAAAGGAATCCTATACCTGGAACACATATATGAAGGATTGGACTTCATCACATTTAATCAAATAGTTTCCCAATTTGGAATGGATAAGAATAGCTTTTTAGAATATCACCAAATTAAATCTGTAGTCAAACAAAAATTTAAGCTCAATAAAATAGAATTACAAACACCACCAAGGGTATTAGACTTTTATAATCTCAAACCCCCCAAACTACTGTCTAAAGTATATAAGACACTGTCCAAAATAGACGATAAAATTGCAATCCCTATTGAAAAATGGGAGGTGGATCTATCAGTTAGCTTTGACCAGGACTTCTGGTCCCAAACTTGTTTAAAAACTTTTAAAATGATCAGACACCCCAATTTACAATTAATTCAGTACAAAATTCTACACAGAGTACACTATACAGGTCATCGGATGGTCAAGATGGGGTTTGTGTCGTCTGACACCTGTACACACTGCACAAACAACATTTCTGACAATTACATTCATGCACTGTGGTCCTGCCCACCTGTCCAGGAATTTTGGGGTAGAGTATGTGAGGATCTGTCAAAATGTCTAAAATGTCATATCCCAACTTCCCCCTCTCTTTGTTTACTGGGACAGCTGCACGATGTCCCGATTGCAACATCTTTGGTTCACGTGGTTCTGACTGCCATATGCATCGCTAAGAAAACTATCCTCTTGAATTGGAAAAATAGAGAAAGTCTCTGCATTAACCAGTATAGAAATCTTTTGTTAGATCATATTGCACTTGATATAGCCTCTGCTTCCACTTCAGATGAATCTCTCTGGGCTCCTTTGATCGGTTCCATCACATAGCGAGGGTGGGGGGCCATTGATGTTGTCCTGCGGGATGGTGTGGGTGGGGGGGTGTGGGGTCTGAGTTTGGAGTATCCGGATGTTCCCTGGAGGTGGGTTCACTGGGGGTGTCTGGGACTGGGGGGCTGTTGCCCCCCTCTGGAGGTGCTTGGGTTGCCTCGGGGGGTGGACTACTGGCGGTTGTGAGTGGGGCCCCTTGGGGATCTTGGCGGCGGCCATGGGTCACTGCCTGGCGGCTGCAATACCCCTGGGCGGGTCTGGGTGGGGGCCTGGGGGCTCGGGGTTTGGGGGTGGCCGGCCCCGTGTGAGGATCTGGGCGGGGCCTTGGGGGTCGGGTCCTGACATGTATGCTGCCGGGAAGAAGGCAGGAACACTCAACAGTGCCTGGCCCGGGTTCGGGGGCATCAGGTGGACCTTGGCTCCTCTGCCGTTCCATCACAGGGGAGGGGGAGGTCCAGGACGGGGAGGACCAAACCTTACCTGGATGTCCCATGTCTTATATATTCTGGAAGTTGTGCAAATGCAGGGGTGGGCATAGATATTCTGCTGGGATGGGGCTGGGTTGGTGCCCTCGGACTCCGTGAGGCTCTGTAATGCTGCTGCTTTGGGCCCTGGCAGGATGGGCTGGGGTCTCCATGCCCTGGGTGGCAGTTTGACAACAGAGGTGCCTATTGGGGCCAGTAGGGGAGCTGGCTCCCTGGAGGGCTAAGCCCAACCAGCCATTCCTCCCCATCCCCGCATATTTCTCTCCTCCTGCTCCCTCACATCATCACACAAACATACACATAGGACCTTGGGGGGTGGGCAAGTCAGGGAGTGCGGGTATGGACCCCATTTCCGCATTCCTGTGGCAACCTGCCCCCCAATTTTATTTGCACCTTATACACTTCCACTGATGAAATTCCACACAAACACACACTTAGGGCCTTGGGAGTGAGCACATTCAACGGCATTTGGCAGGGGGATATTTCAGCCTCCTCCCGAGTGCCGGTGCCCACTTCCAATTTTAAACCGCACTTAGACACTGATGGCTGAGGGTGTAAGTGGGGTGGTGCGGTGGCATCAGCTGGCATATGCCGGATGATGCCCGCACTGCCCACTCACCACAGCCATGGAATACACCTCATGATCACACAACACTATATTGGAGCAGGTGGAGGTAGACTAGGGGTCTTAGCCACCTCTGTTGTTGCTAGGCTTCCTGGGGCTGGAGGCTAGGAGGGAGATCTGGCCGTCTGGTTGGGGTCTGGGGTGGTGGGTTGCTGTGCTCAGCGTTGGGCGGGGGAGCCTGCTCATCAGCACCCCAGCAGAAAGGGTCAAACTCTGGTTACCGGTGATGGTTGTACCCCATGTGCAGCAGTACCGGGACCAGAGTTAATAGGGTGTGTATGGGGAGCATGAGTGAGTGTCCGGCGTGCATTTTTGTAAGTCTTGGGTTGTATGTGCATGTGTGAGCATGAGGGAGGGAGTGTATGACTGTGTTTGTGTATGACTGTATATGTCAGGTGGGGCCTTTGGGTCCTCCCCTCTCCTGGAACTTCTCTTGATGATATAGATCTTTGTCCCCCCTCCCCCTGCCACACTTGGTGTGGGGGTCCCATGGTCTGCCTGAGTGTTCGTGGCAACCGGGTCTGGGGGTTTAAGATTTTGGCATCTGCCTGATAGATCCCGGTGGCTGCCTGGTGGGGTCTGGGTCCCTGGGCTCTGCTGGGTCCCCGGCGGGGGTGGTCACCCCTGGGTCCCGGGTCGCTGGGTCCCGGGCTCGGCCGGCTAGGGGGTGGGAGGCTGCGGGCGGGCCTGTGGGCTTGCCGCTGATATCTCCAGGGACTCTGCGGCTGCTGGTTGTGGCCCCCCGGGGCGATCCTCTGTGCCTCTCGAGGGGGGCGGGGGCCTTTCTGGTTGCAGTCTCCTTGGGGTTCCTGCATTCTGGGGCAACGCCTGGATCTCTGGGACTTGGAGCTCCCCCCGTCTCCTGCGCATCTTTGGGGGGCGGATCTGTGGTCCCTCACACTCTCTGTTGGACGCTCCTATAGAGAAACCTTAAATAAACAAGCGCGTGTACACACACAGGTGCTCACATGGTGCTCTCAAAAGTATGGGCTTGGGCACGTTCAACACATTTCTTAAGACTATGGGGGGCACTTAATGCATTGTGATTTATTATCGTGATTCTTCAGTTAAGCAATGTTGATTAAATATATATATATATATATATATATATATATATATATATATAGTTTTTTTTTTGTTTTTTTTCATCAAGTTGACGCAGTGATAGATAGATCTTGTTGTATTGTTGTTGTGTCCCTTTTTTGTGTCCTTTTTTTTTTTTTTTGTCTTTTTCTTCAGGTTTAGAAGCAGACTCTTGTTCATTGTTTATTTTTGTGGAACCCCCCCCCCCCCCTCCTCTCTCTCCACCTTTTCTCTTCCTTTCTCTTTAACCTCTGTCTCCGTGTCTGGTCGGAATTACAAAGCATTCAACAACAATAACAATAAAGTTTTAAGTATCAGGCGTGACATTAAAAGCAAACGCTTTGATGCTCCACCTGAGAATAAATCTGTAAGGCTTGTCACCAGCATTCAGACATCAATTCTGCTTGCTTCACAGCCAGACAGGACACGGTAAAAAAAATAAAAATAAAATAAGAAAGAAGGTCTGATGATATTAGATAGGTAAGGCAGTGCTTGCCCATTCAACGCTTTCTATGTTAAGACAATAATTTTGATTAAGTGAAGTGAGACCAACACCAGGGATGTATGGTCAGACCTGCTGCCAGAATACCTGTCAGCAGGCGTGCTGCAGCATTCTGCACCGATTGTAACAGAGACAAACAACCCTGAGTCAAACCAAAATATGAACTCACAGGTGATGAAAGCATGGCTCTAACTTGCAGCATTTGGCAGATGTAGATTAGGTTGGATCACACTCACATTAAAAAATAACCAAATATTATTTATTTATTTATTGTGGTCCAGATCCTTGTGTGAATTTGATTCAAACAAATGAAACACCACAAGTGAGACACACCTGCAGTGGCCTTTCAATGTCGAGACGGACTCAATTGAACTAAAAACATTTATCAATGTTTTGGAAAATTCCCAGCAGGAAGTGAGCCTGAATGAAGTCTGACCATCAATAGGACTCTGAGATAGGGGATCTCTTCACCTTACATCTATGTTGGTAGGCAGCTTTTGTTTCACAGCTGTCTGATTATTTTATATTAGCTAAATATTTTGTTAAATAATATGACATGCACATTTAGATTCCAACACTTCAGTGTGACTTTGGATAGATTTTTTGCTGTGATTTTAAAACATTAATATTTACCTTTATGTATTTAGACTTGAACAAGTGAGCAGTTTCCTCCCACTGGAATAACAACGGTCGTAAACAACCCTGCTGCAGCTAACACTTGCATGAGCCAACTAATATTAAAATAAACCACAAAGCAAAAAGATCCACTCTGTTAGACAAAAAAATACTATCACTTACAAGTTCAGTTGCAACAAAGCCGGGTCACAATCAGTCTGTGATTTTTTTAGCCTCCTTTAGCTTTCTGAAACTGCGTGTAGGCTGTTCCTCCAGTTTACTCCAGTTTTAGCTATTTGCTTCGCCTTCAAAGACATTCCTCTCTTACTTTTACTTCTAAGCTCCACCATGATGACAAAACAAAAAAGCAAACTTCTTTCTCTTCTCTTCAATTATTTTATTTTTTTGTTGACGATCAGTGAACTGAAAATGCTAACTGCTAGCACTACAGCTAACAGCCATAAAGCAGGTAAAGAGCGCCCGCTAGAACACCTACTCGTTCCACTAAACTATTTAGTGTGGTTTTTGGTCAGCAGAGGGCTGCAGAGTGGTGGCAAATATGAAAAGGATCAAGTTTCTTACCCAACAAACACTGAGATTAGTGTTAAATATCTAGTTTAAAGTTTTAAAAACAATCTATTGTTACTTTAAATGTTTATTTCATACATATTTTCATTTATATTATAACATTCATAAATGACATCAGTAATCCTAAAAAAAAAACTTTGGTTTAACAAAAAGGACTAAATATCTCATACAATTTTAATTGTTATGGGGATCCAAATGGGATTAAAATAAAGCAGGTAAAATCCAAATATATTCTGATGTACAAAGTGTTAAATTTTTACTCTTTATTGAATCTGCAAATATTTCATTTGTATAAACTTTGGAGGTTTCTTCTTGATAAAAGGGAGTTTGCTTCTCCACTGTGGCTACATGTTTGCTAAGGGATTGGGGATTGCTGTAAAGACACAATTCAGTGACTCAGCGCAATCAGCTAGGAAACTTTTACTGAGTGGCTTAATGAAATGAACTGTATTAGAATGTTTACTTTGTGAAATGCATTGAGACGACTCTTGTTGTGATTTATTGCTATATATATAAACTGAATTGAACACGCATGAAGATCAAACATAAGCTGCTGATGCACCATGACTTTAAATGAGAATTCCTCTTCAGATTAGGAATTACTCGAGGCCAACCTGAGGCGAAGTGAAGCCTCAGGTGTCTCACTTGAAGCCCGAAGCCACATTCATGACTCTTTAGTGAAAAATAGAATTCCTGTTTATCTCACCTAGAGCATGTTTCTTATGATGTGGAAAAACCTGTAGGAAAGTAGATGATCATTAGTTATTTTTCCTTTTATGTTCTTGATCATTGTTCTTTTACCCTTAGAGCTCTGGTACATATATTTCACTATATATTTCATTCTATATAGACTATTGAGAAGAAAAGCACTACACATTGTAAATTGTAACATCAAAGACAAACCATCTGTTTTTGTTCATATTAACATACTTTGTCTGGGGTTATCTTGACATGACATGGAGGTAATGAAAAGGAAAATACCATTTCTGAGCAATGTGCCTGTGAGAGGATTGTGGTGAACTCTTTGAGAGGTGGATTAGATTTTATTGTATCCTTCAAGAGCTGCTGTTTTCATGTCCAGCCCTTGCTTCCGTGCATCTATGCAGAGTGCATATATTTGTGAAAGTGTGTTCACATGTTTGTGTGAATGCCAAAGTTATTTTGGCCTGTCAACCTACACCCTTCCTTCTCCCTGTCATCTCTTCAGGCGTGCAGGCGCCGGGGCGTGAAGACGAGCATAGCTTCCCTCATTGAGGATACCTGTCACTTCCTCTAGTGTTCTGCAGGCACAGCAGCAGCCAGCAGATGCCAAAGAGAAAGATTTCGAACTCATGAGAAACAACGGTGGCAACACATTTTTGATGTGAAGCACAAGCTGGACCATCACCATCACTTACTTTCAAATGTTAGGTAGCTAAAGGACTTCTTCAGGATAAAAATCATAAAAAGGGATGGCGAGAGGGAAAGACAAGACAAAGGGGAGCTTAGACTCAGCATCGGTACCCACAGAGGGAAAAATATTTTAATATTCCTTTCTTACATTATAGCTACTACTTTTCCTTTAGAGACGTGGAGCGTCTAATAGAATTAGTCATGAATCTCAGGCTGATCTGTTTGGTGTGATGAACCAGAAAAGAAAATCACAGCAGCTATATGCACTTTGATAAGGAATCCAAAAGGAATAATGAAGTGACAAAAATCAGCCTGCTGAATGTAGGAGTCTTGTTATGTGTGCATGGCAGGACTGGCTCCATTTGCAGGAACATGACACAGATATTCTCCATCTTTCATGAGCTCATATTTCCTAGCTGGAATTGGGGAGGAAAAAACACAGTAACACAAACAGAAGACATTTGTAGCTGTTTTAAGACCACAGAGAGGGGAGTTGAAAGCAGAGCACCGCTTTGTTCTTGCAGTATGTGCATTAAAACTGGGAACCCCTGTTCTCAGAACTCCACCAGAGAATGCTCTGACCCTGTCTCCACATCAGAAGCCCTCCTTTATCACTTTTACCCTCTGCACTCTTTTTTGCAGGTGCTTGAATTAATAATAATCTCTTTCAGCTGACAACAGCCATAGGCTAATCAGATGCATGCATTATTTGTAAAAAGCATGCTTTTTATCTGGCCCCCCTTTTCAGCTTTATCTCTAGTACACATGAACTCAGCTGAAGATAATAGCGAGCAAGGTTTACTTTCTTCTTATTTTTTATTCCCTGCTGCCAGATTTCTAAAAGATATTAGTACCATTCTACCTTCCCTCTGATTCTCTCAGAGAACTGGGAGTGATCACACAGAGTTTCTGCAGTATTTGTTTTCTCGCTCCCATTTCTCACATCTCAGTCCAAGAACTGAGAGCAATGGTGGAGGAACTGGGGATTGAACCTGGCACAGAAACTCAATCACTACAAAATGAATTCAGCCAAATCCATTTATTTGAATACGTTTCAGTCGGTCTTTGAAAACGATACAACTGACAAATGAAGCACTTTGCAAGCCATTGTGAACTTGGCAAAAAAAAAAAAAGTTTAATTAAAGTTGAAAGCAAGGGTAAGAAAACCTTATTGATCAAAAGTTTAAAGTTAAAGGAGCTAGATCATGCTATTTCAACCTTAGAGAGCAAAGGTAGGCACAGGATGTGATGAAATATTACTGTCGGCACTATTGAGATGTCAATTTATCTTAAGTATGAGTTGTTTTTGTCATCCTGAATTTATGCTTGGAAATGAAGAAATCTGTTTCATAGAAGCTCCGCCCATGCCCGCTCTGACTAAACATGCTTGCACTTTTGGCCTTGTCAAAGTGTCAGTCTTGTTTTGCCCTGTCCGGTTCGACTCCCAGTGTCGGCAGCAATTTATTTAGCCAGCTGAAGCAGATTTCAACTTTCAAAGTTCAGTATGTTCAAAACTCAGCAACAAGAGATCACATAACCCTGATCCTAAAAAAAAAAAAACAAAAAAAAAAACTTCCTTGGCTTCCCATTCAGCAGTGCATTATTTTCAAGATCTTACTCATCGCCTACAAGGCCCTCAATAATCTTGCCCCTTGTTATCTATCTGACCTTCTGCGTCTCCACCGCCCTTCTCACTGTCTCAGATCTTCTGCTTCCAATCTCCTCTCTCACACAATAGCTTCAAAACATCGCACCATTGGAGACAGAGCTTTCTCTGTGGCTGCTCCCACCTCATGGAACTCTGTCCTCCAACATATTTGTACTGCTGATTCACTTCAGAAATTTAAAAAACTCCTGAAAACGTACCTGTTTAATCAAGCATTTAAAGCCCATTAATTTATTTTACTGTCTCCTTCACTTTGTTTTTAAATCGTCTTTGAGTTTCTCTTTCAAAATTTCCCATTAACCATGTTTGAGAGGAACAATACAACAAGAAACAAAGTTTTGCATGCACAACTGGGTTAAGGTTAGGATGGGGAGGTGAAGGTTAAATAGCATGAGGGTTAAGGTCACAATTCGCTAAAATCTCAGTTTTACCGTGGCATCAGAAAACGAAGCTCTGGTGCAGCACGCCACCTCCCTATGTGTTGGGGCTCCCAACGCATCAGAAACAAAGGCTTGGTCACCCTTTGTCAGTTTTAGCCGCTACGAGTGTGGGAATGTTGACCTCCAGGGGAGACAGATACCAGGTCCAAGACCAGCTTCAGGGGGAGAAGCGTGGCATAATTCACTTTGTTCCCATTGAGGCTTTTGCAGGGTTTTCAAAATAAAATTCAAAATTTACATCTGTGACAGGAAAATGTATGAATGCAGCCAAAAGCAGGTGTGGGGGTATTTTCCATGAGGAAATAAAAAGGTCATATGATAAAAACTCCAAAAAGGGGATTTCCCATGATATGGCCCCTTAAAAATTTTCTGAAATGTCAAACTTACATATAGTTGTTTTTTACATACATTTTATTTGTATGGCAGCACATTTCTAGGCTGTAACTGTAGTTGGAGCTTTTTGGGCAAAAAGTTCACCTGATGAGACAAAAACAAGGTATATTATTTCCACATGATTTTCAATCCCATTTTTTTACATGACTAGTATTGTGTCCCTATATCACACATTATGGACTTTGTTTTATGCCAGAGATAATTATGAAACAGCGCAAGTGCTATAATGAACTGGATATCTGAATTGCTTTATTCTCACTAGGTTTGTGGGGCGCTGGAGCCTAAATTCAGCAGTTATCTGGTCAGTGGAGGGGGGCATGCTGCCAATCCACCAAAGATCTACACAATAAGCCTCTTTTATACAACAACGCAGTAGCGGCATCAGGGAGCCTTAGGTCATTTATAAGTGATCAGACCTTAATGTAGCACGATCATGTCCGTTTTACAAAAGATTAGGCAATGGTGGCATAAAGGGGTATTGGGGCGGTCTCTGTGCTGCCGCAGACTTCAGTTTATCATGAACATAACTTGCTTTTCATTGCAATCAAAGCCGTGCTCATTAAGTTTTTTTCACAAGCTGATCCTAAAGGGGTCTGCCCTCCCCAGTCTCTGTGCTGTGTCTGGAGATCTGTCCTCCAGCTCTAATGGAGAGAAGCTCCTGCAGCTTTGCATCACTCTAGTTCATCATCTGAGCTGGTTCTGTTAACAAAGTGAAACTTACTGTCCGTGTTTACTAGTTGCCGTCCGGAGCTTGGCAGTCAGGCGTTGTGGTAATATTACTGCAAGCATGGCGGCACAAATGCCTCAAAATTCCCGCAATGCCATGCCGCCACAGCACATTTATAAGACACACCATGGCGGCAGTGTTATGCTGATTTGCTGGATTAGTATGTCTTCTAAAATAGGCTAATAACTCACTCACAACTGGTGACAATTTACAGCTATGGCATTACATGTTTTTGGTCTGCAGGAGGAAACCAGAGTACACAGAGAAAACCCACGCATGCATTCTGAGAACAAACAAACTCAACCCTGCAACAGGGATGGAGAGTTTCACAGAGCTGAACTGGTGGTTTATTCCTGATGTTAGCAATGCGACGGCACCGGTAGCTTCAGTGTGCATCAGTTACAACTGACTGCTATATCGTATAGTATCTTTCCATGCATGTCTCTTGCCAGTAAAATCCATGGTTACGTTGATTATTTCTAAGTTTACCAGCTATGTCTTCATTTTTGGAGGTGCATTGAATGCCTCATCTCTTTCAGCTCTCAACAGTGGTTCAGAGAAGTTCAATAAATAGCTGAGATAAACTCACATCTTCCTGCATCTCCAGCATTCACATTTCTCTTAAAGGAACAGTAACTTTAGGCTACAACAGCTCTCACAATAGCCCCTTGTGAATCATTACAATATTTTAAAATTATGTTCAGATGCGCACAGTGTTACATAATTCCTAATAATTATAAGATGATTGCTAATACTTTTCTGATTCTGTTGGTTTATTTTTTTGAGCAGAGGGACTGTCTAAACCTCATTTCAACCCTCCTATTTCAACAGAGTATTGCAACAATAAAAATATGTATAATATGTAAATATCACTGATGTCTTTTCAAGTGGAATTCGATAAATCAAACAATAAAGCATCAAATACATCCTTCATAGAGGAGTGGGAAAAACATTGTAATAAAGTTTAAAAACAGATGTGTGCTTGTAAATTCTTTTTAATGTGTTGAATCGTTTCAAATTGCATCTTGAATTGTATTAAATCGAAAATTGTTTTCAAATCAATAATGAATCGTGAGCAGGGATGAATTGTATTGAATCGTATCAGCTCAGCGTTTCACCGTATCGTTAATGTATTGTATCACTGGCAGCGCATAGAGATACAAACTGAATCGGCCTCAGGGGTGGAGATTCACATCTTTCTGTGAGGCACCAGTGCTACCTACTGCTCCTCTATGCAGCCCATTGTTTCATGTTGAAACATCACTTCAAGGTTACTGCTCTGAAAAAGTCTGTTCATTTATCTGTGTGTGTGTGTGTGTGTGTGTGTGTGTGTGTGTGTGTGTGTGTGTGTGTGGGGGGGGGGGGGGGGGGGGGGGGGTCTGACTGTGGTCCGTGCTTGTGCACCAAACTACAGTTCAGACTACCCACCCTTTTTGGAGACCTTGGAGAGGGTGCTGGAAAGCCAGTGACTCCCTCATTCTGCTGGGGGACTTTAACGCTCACGTGGGCAACAACAGTGAGACCTGGAGAGGTGTGTTTGGGAGGAACGGCCCCCCTGATCTGAATTTGAGTGGTGTTTTGTTACTGAACTTCTGTGCCAGTCATGGATTGTCCATAATGAACACGATGTTCAGACGTAAAGGTGTCCATATGTGCTCTTGGCACCAGGATACC
This sequence comes from Nothobranchius furzeri, assembly GCF_043380555.1. Taxonomy (NCBI): domain Eukaryota; kingdom Metazoa; phylum Chordata; class Actinopteri; order Cyprinodontiformes; family Nothobranchiidae; genus Nothobranchius; species Nothobranchius furzeri. Next base: position 42,870,009 of record NC_091746.1, on the reverse strand, counting down.
TTAGGCCACAGCTCGATGATCGACTTTGTTGTTGTTTCATCTGACCTGCGGCCACATGTTTTGGACACTCAGGTGAAGAGAGGGGTGAAGCTGTCAACTGACCACTACCTAGTGTTGAGTTGGCTCAGATGGTGGGGGACGATGCCGGTCAGGCCAGGCAGGCCCAAACGTACCGCGAGGGTCTGCTGGGAACGTCTGGCAGTGTCTCCTGTCAGAAGGAGCTTCAATTCCCACCTCCGACAGAACTTCCAAAATGTTCCGGGGGAGACGAGGGACATTGAGTCTGAATGGACCCTGTTCCGTGCTTCTACTGGAGGCGGCCGATCAGAGCTGTGGTCGTAGGATCGTCGGTGCCTGTCGTGGTGGCAATCCCTGGGATGCTGTCAAGCTGAAGAAAGGGTCCTATCAGGTCTTTTTGGCCTGCAGGAGTCCAGAGGCAGCTGACGGGTACCGGCAGTTCAAGCGGAACGCAGCTCGGGTGGTTGCCAAGGCAAAAACCCAGGCATGGGAGGAGTTCAGTGAGACCATGGAGCAAGACTTCTGTATGGCTTCAAGGAGATTCTGGTCCACCATCCGGCGCCGCAGTGCGCTACCAACACTATCTTTAATGGGGATCGTGTGCTGCTGACCTCTACTTTGGACATCATGGATTGGTGGGCAGAATACTTCGAAGACCTCCTCAATCCCACCGACACGTCTTCCAGTGAGGAAGCAGAGTCTGGGGACTTAGGGTTGGCCTCTCAAATCTCTGGTGCTGAGGTCACTGAGGTGGTTAAAAAGCTTCTCTGTGGCAAAGCTCCAGGGGTGGATGAGATCCGCTCGGAGTTCCTTAAGGCTCTGGATGTTGTGGGACTGTGTTGGCTGACGCGGCTCTGCAACATCGCGTGGACATCGGGGGCAGTCCCACTGGACTGGCAGACCGGGGTGGTGGTCCACTTATTTAAAAGGGGGACCGCAGGGTGCTTTCCAACTACAGGGGATCCCACCCCTGAGCCTTCCTGGTAAGGTCTATTAAGGGGTTCCGGAGAGGAGGGTCAGTCGGATTGTTGAATCTCAGATTCAGGAGGAGCAATGTGGTTTTCGTCCTGGCCGTGGAACACTGGACCAGCTCACTTCCCTTAGGGGGATCCTGGAGGGTGCGTGGGAAGTTGCCCAACCAGTCTACATGTGTTTTGTGGATTTGGAGAAGGCGTTTGACCGCGTCCCTCGGAGGGCCCTGTGGGGGGTACTTCGGGAGTATGGGGTACCAGGCCCTCTGATACGGGCTGTTAGGTCCCTGTATGACCATGTCAGAGCTTGGTCCGCATTGCCGGCAGTAAGTCGGGCTCATTCCCAGTGGGAGTTGTACTCCACCAAGGCAGCCCTTTGTCACTGATTCTGTTCATAACCTTTATGGACAGGATTTCTAGGTGCAGCCAAGGTGTGGAGGGCATCCGTTCTGGTGGCCTGAGGATCAGGTCTCTGCTTTTGCAGATGATGTGGTCCTGTTGGCTTCATCAGAACGTGATCTTCAGCTTTCGCTCGAGCGGTTCGCAGCCGAGTGTGAAGCAGCTGGGATGAGAATCAGCTCCTCTAAATCTGAGACCGTGGTCTTGATTCAGAAAAGGGTAGAATGCCTTCTCCGGGTCAGGGATGAGGTCCTGCCCCAAGTGTAGGAGTTTAAGTATCTCGAGGTCTTGTTCACGAGTGAGGGAAAACTGGAGGATGGATGTATGTTCTTTAAGGTTCGGATATTGACAGTAACTTCCTGTGTTTAGCAAACTAAACTGAACTGTTGCTGCGTAAGTAGAAGTTGCATTCCATAAAAAGTATTTTTAAAAGCGTGTCCTCCTTTTGAAAATGATTTAGTAAATAAACTCCTGTTTGCAAGTTCGCATTAGAGGTTTGAACTGGCTGCTGCAAGTGCACATCAGTCTGTGACCTTCAGTAAACACATTCCCTTCAATAAACGTGACTGGAGATCCAGTCTGCTAATGTCTGTCTACTTGTTGTTGTTTATCTTTCTATGGGTGTCTTACAATTTTTGGGAGGTTTGATTCTTTTAAAAACATTTGTTTGTTGTTGTTTTGCTAACAGGATTGCACTCTGACTCAAATATAAATATTAATCATATTTTCTTTCTCATGTTTTATATCTTCCCTTCTGTGAGTGCGAAAGAAAGGAGCCTACATGTTGTCCCGCTTCTCTGCTGGATTCTGCTTTTTGAGTAATGGAGTTATTTGAGCTAGTTGACACAGCTTTAGCGCTCTGCTTCCAAATCCTAACCAGATCACCAGTGAGTGGTGAGGCCATGAATCCCATAAAAGGATTCTGAGGGGAAGATTTCAATGAGATCTGAGGCCACATGCTGTCACTCTCACAGCTGTAGTGGTTCCTGTCAGGGGGGCATGCCCTTGTTTCTACTCAATTCAGTACTGTAATTGGCTGAAGTAATTTTTTCATACAGTGCCTCAGATGATGACTTAATGGACAATGGCTGCTTCCTACTGTGGACTAATCTCGGTAATAAAAAAGAGAAACAATCAATCCTTTTCAGTAAAGAGGGGCTTTGTGTGTGTGTACCGTATGCGTGTGTGTGTGTGCGTGTGTATGTCAGTGGGGGTGTAATAAATTAGAGGTGTCATGGTGTTAATGAGGATTATCTGTCCTAAACAGCAGTTTGAGGGAGCAATGCAATAGTTTATTGTTGTGCTAATTAATTAAGCTTAGTTGTGATTTCGTTAAGTGTAAGTAAAGTCCATTTGACTATAACGAGATGGCCAAGGATGATGCAAACATCTGCTCTTTTTTAAATAAACCTTATAACCTTATCATGACATATATACATGTAAAATACCCACATTTCAAGTGTTGAGATTTACCTTAAAAATTAGCTTGAAGAGATGTATAATATTTAGAAAAATGATGACTTGTGTGATGGAAGAAATATTAGTGGTAAGTGAGCAAAATAATGCCACTAGTTCCCCTCCAAGGGAAAAAAACCCCGACATATTTATTTTTTTTAAGCAGAAAAAGCAAGCCCACATTTACTAAAGAAATGTGCAGATTTGTGCATGCAAATGAATTGTTTATGCATCTGTTAAAAGTTCTGTGTGCTTGCAAAAAAGTACTGTACACACCTGCAGTAATAGTGTACATACATGCAAATTTCCCCGGGTCAAGCAGGAAATCCTGTTTAAACTCTCACGGTCAAACATGACTTTGGAGTAAACAAACATAGCGGAGGGGAAGCTTGCAGCGTGCTTCCATCACTTCTCTAGACATCACATTCAACAGGCAGCAACCTTCATAGCCCAAGAAATCAGACCAGACAATCCAACATGTTTGATATCACTGATTTATGATAGAAGTGGTTCAAAATGCTGCCAAGCAGACCAGAGCACTCTCCACACACCACACATGGCATGAATATCTGATGGAACTCTGTGGCAGTGCACCCCTGTGTGATCACCCCTGGGATGCCTGCCCATGTGTACCTGAAGCTGATGGGCAATCAGCTTGAGGAGGAACATAAGCACAGGCGCCAATGCAGACGGAGCAGACTGAAGGAGGACGTGAAGAGTCTGTCTGGCTCTGAAACCGTTGACGGGCGCTGAGAGTGCACAGGTCCACAGAGAGCCTAAATAGAAATAGCCATAGAAAAGATATTTTCTTCTTCTCCTTCTTCTTCTCCTTCTTCTCCTTCTCCTTCTCCTTCTCCTTCTCCTTCTCCTTCTCCTTCTCCTTCTTCTCCTTCTCCTTATCCTTCTCCTTCTCCTTCTTCTTCTTCTCCTTCTCCTTCTTCTCCTTCTCCTTCTCCTTCTCCTTCTCCTTCTCCTTCTCCTTCTCCTTCTCCTTCTCCTTCTCCTTCTCCTTCTCCTTCTTCTTCTTCTCCTTCTCCTTCTTCTTCTTCTCCTTCTCCTTCTTCTCCTTCTCCTTATCCTTCTTCTCCTTCTTCTCCTTCTTCTTCTTCTTCTTCTTAATAAAAAGTCATTGAAGTCCAGCTGTGTGGTCCGAGTGTGTGAGAACCCTGGTGGCTCGCTATAAACTGTTTTCAGAGCAATAGTGGTATACATTCATCACTATTGAGACAGTGGAATAATGCAGAAGAAAAGCTTAAGGATTAACTATCAGTTTCTAAACCAAAGTTAATATTTTTGTCATTTGATATTTTAGACACTTTTTTTCCCCAAATACTCCTTCATTTGTTTATTCCATCTGTCATGTTTTCCAGCCCTCCCAGTATCTCTAAAACACGACAGTGTTGATGCATTAATTTGGTAGATGGACTTGCTGAACAGTTTGTTAGTGAATGTTTTTGCTTTTTATTATTTATTTATTTATTTATTCATTTATTTTTACAACGACAAAGCTAAATCATAGTGCAAAACTCAAATTGTGTCTGGGAAACCTAGGCTGAACCAAACAATTCTCCAAGTCTTTCACTGATGCTGGTGTTCAATTCAGTTTAAAAGCATTTTTATGATCCATGTAAATAAACCCAAAGCCAATGAGCCAAAACCCTGCAAAGAAAGTTCTAATTAAAGTGAGACTGTCACCAAACATGCTGCCAGGCACACAATACACTTGATTAGTATGAGGAACTGATACTGTCACTTCACTGAATCTCCATGCTGTAGCCTTGGACGGAACTTTATAATCTCTTTAGATACAGTCTGGCTTTCTGTAGTTTTTTTACTTGAGTAACCTGTTAATAGTCCTTTTCCTGCAGCTAAGAGGCAAACAACCAATTATCAAACTGTCTGAAATGACCTCTAGCAAATATTCACTCAGAACAGATAAGACAGATTTTTTAAAGGCCACATAAAGACCATAAATTGCAAAGCTTTCCCATTTTGCAGACCCAGCAGGGCTGCATTTAGCTCACTCAGACACAGTGGAACCTGCAGCTTTACATTGTCTTTGCAGCGGACCTGTAGGAGATATATGGAGAAGCAGGTGTGTTCATCAGATCATTATGGTAGAAATCTTAGTAGAAGCTGGTCACGGGATTCCTACTCTCAAAATAACCTCAGATAACTGTCAAATTCAATGTGTCAGAAAATATCAGTCAATTTAAAATTCAACAGAAACAGACATCTGTCAATAAAATATCCATTAAGTGAAACTTGACACTTGACATAATACTTCTTGTCTGGAAACTCCCAACTTGTGAATTTGTTGCATTGTACTGACTGACGGCTGTGCAGTGGAGCAGTGGTTAGAGCTGTTGCCTTGCAGCGAGAAGGTCCTGGGTTCTATTCCCGGCCTGGGGTCTTTCTGCTTGGAGTTTGCATGTTCTCCCTGTGCATGCCTGGGTTCTCTCCGGGTACTCTGGCTTCCTCCCACTGTCCAAAAACATAACTGTTAGGTTAATTGGTCTATCTGAATTGTCCTTAGGTGTGTGTGTGTGTGTGCATGGTTGTTTGTCCTGTGTGTCTCTGTGTTGCCCTGCGATGGCCTGGCTCTCTGTCCAGGGGGTACCCCGCCTACTTGCCCGTTTACTGCTGGAGATAGGCATTCCATTCAGATTTGAAGATCCATCTTAATAACAGCTCACAGGGAGATATAAAAGCTTGAGGGTATCAAGAAAGGTGTGGGGCAGGAGAATACACACAAAGATTTTGTGTTTAAACGTTGTCGGTGATTTGTAGTTTCAAGTAGAAAAGCAGACTCGTCAGATGATGTACATGCATCCTGGTCTGTGAGCATTTCATCACCTGAATGCCCTGAGGGTGCTGTCAAAGGCCTAGCTGAATCTATGAACAGCTTTAAATTTGGGCAATAATGTTCTTCTTTAAACAGCTGAGCTTACTTGGTGTCATGAAAGATTTCATTTTTCATTCAGCCTCTCAAGTAGCACAGTGCTGGCAAAGTCAACAAAGGTTTGTTTTGGGGATTTTTGTCATCTTAGGCATTTTCAAATCATTTTGAATTATTATTTTTATTTTTTTTTTACTTTTTATATCTCATATTACTCACCTTCATACAATAGATCACTGTACAGTAGTTTGTTCCCATTTCTTCACTCCAGTCTGCTGGTGGTGGTTGGAGGGATCGGTGGCACCAGTGCTTGGCAGCTTCGCCTCTGTCAGTGCGCTCCAGGGCAGCTGTGGCTACATCGTAGCTCATCCCATTCGGGGTGTGAATGTGTGTGTGAATTGGTGAATAACTGATTGTGTTCTAAAGCACATTGGAGAGTTCCATGACTCTAGAAGGCATTATATCAAATAGAGGCTATTTACCATTTACATGCAGCATATCATAACAAAAACAGTTTTCACTTTACCAATGTGATCCCTTACACTATATATATATATATATATATATATATATATATATATATATATACGGAAATTACAGTGTATATATATTTCCGGACTACAGAGCACACCTCAATATAAGCAGCACCTACTAAGTTTTTAAAAACACATGGAACTGTACTTATATAAGCCGCACCGGGCTAAAAGCCGGAGATATCTACCGGATATCTACTGAACTGAAAACATAGTTTAACTGAACGTAACTGAACTGATCAGTATCAAACAAAACAGAAAAGTTATTGATGAGTTTATTCATCATCCTCCTGTGCACTGAAACCACTGAAGTCATCTTCAACCTGTGGAGCTACTGCTGCCCCAGTAGCGGCTTATAGTCCGGGAAATACGGTGTGTGTGTGTGTGTATATATATATATATATATATATATATATATATATAGATATATATATAGATATATAGATAGATAGATAGATAGATAGATAGATAGAGAGAGAGAGAGAGAGAGAGAGAGAGAGAGAGAGAGAGAGAGAGAGAGAGAGAGAGAGATTCACTCTTGCAACAGAGGGGGTGGAAGATTTACGGTAGCGTTCTCTTTTACCCCTGGGCTGTCCTAGTCTGCTTCTGAAGGAGCTGTCCATGGTCTCCATAATGGAACGCAGTGGGTGAGAGGGCTTTTTTGATGGTGGTCGTCTTCCCCAACATCCTCCTTTCACACGTCTCCTCGTCTGTATCCAGTGAGCAGCTCAGAACCGAGCAAGCTTTGTGAACTAGCTTGTTAAGTCTCTTCTTGTCTCGGTCAGAGGTGCCTGCATCCCAACAGACCACACAGCACAGTGGATAACAGAGCCAACCACAGAGTGATAAAATGACTTTTGCAGCTGGGAATCAACTCCAAAGGACCTCAGCATCCTCAGTGAAGGTGGATGCAGATTTGGCCTTTCTTGTACAGAGTATATAGATATATACATACTGGTTCAACCCTACACCCCCGTGTGGGCTCTGAGGAGTGGGAATCTTAATCTGCTTACAGTTCCTCGCACTTACTATCACACTAGAGGTGGCCGTTCATTTGAAGCTGTAGCTCCTAAGCTCTGGAATAACCTACCCCTCACTCTGCATTCTATCGATTCTGTCGACAAGTTCAAGAGTGAGCTTAAGACTCATTTATTTGTCCAGGCATTCGTCTAGTTATTTTAGGGCTGTTATGTTTTCTGTGTGGTCTTGGCCTTTTATGATATGTTTTTATTTATGTTTATTAATTGTTTTATTCACCGTTTGTATTCAGTTTTTATTTTCTCATTTATTGTTTAAACTTTTAAAATGTTGTCAAGCACCTTGTGGCTTATGCCTGGGAAAGGTGCAATACAAATAAAGTTTACTTACTTACTTATGTATATCCAGACCGACAAAATGGTGATCACGAATCACATTGTGGTGGTGGACAAACAAACAACAGAGGACAGCTGTTGTGGTTGATGTAGTAAGTGATGGCAAAATCAGGAAAAATGAAAACTAGAAATGTACCAGGACCTCAAAGAAGAACTTGAGAAAGCCTGGAGAGTGAAGACAGCTTCAGCTAAAACGTACTTTAGACAGGAAGGTGTTTTCGGCTTTTTGTTGAGCTTTGCTGTGAATACCAGAGAGCAGCTGTTCTCATAGAGGTAGGATATGAGGAGAGCCTTTTGCAACACACTCTGAAACTTCTACTCCAAAAATAAACATGGATTTTCTGACAGCTAACGTGGTTATTCAAAGCTAAAAAAGTGGTTTGTTTTTTAATTATTTTTTACTTTTAACCAAAGTTTTTCCTTTTGTGGTTTTCAAAACGATGCAATATATTATTGTTTGGCATGCAGCAGCTCTGCAAAGAATCAGTTCAAACCCAACATAACTAAGAGAATGTTCTGGCCTTTTAGAGAACATGATTTTGTAAACTCTTGACCCAGAAAAGTAATATCTAATAATTATTTATGCCCAATGTGTATCCCAAATATGTCCTGCTTGTTATTTTAGAAAGACAGTAAATATGATCTTTAAAGGCCAACATTTCTCATATAGGCTTTGTTTTCTTCACAACGTGTCCATATCTGTGGAATCCTCTTGTGTTAAGACCCCAGCAGAGCCAGAGGGGCTAATAAATGAGATAAACAGAAACGTGGCCAGGAGGAAGAGCAGGGTTGTGACATTGTCCTGAGAGGCCCTGCAGCTATGTCGTACATTCACTGATTTTTTTTTCTCTTATCCTCCTTTTTTGTGAAAGCTCTGAAACTGTGAGCTCTCAGGTGCTTCAGCTTCACCACTGATTGGACTGTCCTCTTACTAAGCAGCCTCTGGGGACAAGCTTCTGGGCAGCTCTTCTCTGGCCTGCAATAATGTTGATCCTCTGGGCTTTCAGCCAATCCAAGGGAATGTTCTATACTTAGAAATTCCATCATATGCATATCTGCAATAACATAATCAACAAAGCAATGGAAAATATGGCCAGACAAAGATTTTAGGGGTAATTCAAGCTTAGAGGAACAGTTAAAATCTGCTGTCTGATCTGTCCCAGGGAAATATCACATCACAATAATGAGGACTGCTAGACTCCAGCTTTGGAGACCCTGCAAAGCAGTCCTTAAATATATTTGCCTTGAAATATAATTTATTCAGTTAACTGAGGACAATTTTCTCAATGAATATTTGTCACTGAGGAATAACTCATGTAGAGTGGGAATTCAGGAGGATTATAGATTGACCAAACCACTTCAAAAATCATTTTCAAGATTGGGAATTTGGCAGAAATAAAATCCAAGGACATCATTCATCATACGTTGGTAGAAGTATTTTTATATTCCTTCCTATGGACAAAGTTTAATCCTAATTTATGAAACATGCGGAGGCCACTCGTGCGCATGTGCCTTTGCAGTCATCTGATAAATCCCACCTGTGCGTACCCAAATGCTCGTATTCGTTTACTGTAATTTACATGCAGAAACGCCCTCGAGTAACCATAGTTGGTCACACGACATTCTCAGCTTTGAGGGGAATCCCTGTGTTCCTCCTGATTAAAAAATAAATAAAAAATACTTATTGACAACGAGACTGAGACACTGGCTGCCGAAGTGCAAGAGAACCAAACATGTTGCAGAGGTTTTAAGTGTGGTCAGGACAGGGGAGACCTTCCTGCCAGGAATATTCAAAAATGGTTCCACATAAAATGAAATCGTAGCGTAACGAGCTGTCATTTACATTTTTCATTTAAGGAGTCGTTCTGTTTGGAGTTAGTCTTATTTGGAAATGAGAGTGCAGCCTCTTCTGAGCTGTCATTCAGTGTGGTTACCTCGGCAACACATGTATGATCAGGGAGCAGAGGAGGTTCTGGGGGGTTCTTGTGGTTGTTGAATAGAATGTGGACTGGAATTGGATTTGTGGTGTTTGTCGGTCGTTCCAAAAAGGGTTACAAGTCACAGCATAGCTCCAGACGGATCTTCTTCAGGTATCAGATCAGTGCACTCACGGATGATGCGTTTACTCCGGTCCACCAAATCCTCCAATAACACGAGATCAGCCATGCTACAATGTCAGATTCCTGTTGGTCAATGGCGTCTTTCATAAGTTTTAGCTCCAGTGATGTGACACAGCTGTTTTTCCATCAAAATGATTATTTAATGGGTAAAATAAGTTGTGGTTGAGTAACATATGTGAACAACCGATGCCCATTCTCAACACTCACACTTGCACACTTGCACTCTTCAATTGCGCATTCTCGGCCAAGGGTGAGAGTGCGTAGAGTGTCCCGATTCTCAAGTGCAGAAGACAATGTTTTAGCAATGAAGTAAAATTTATTTCAAATAATTGCTTTGTTGTTTGTTTGAAAGTTTTTAATAAAGATTTTTGAAAAAAGTTTCACAGCGACCAGCATCCCGGCATGCGTTGTGATCGATGACACAATGCTCCCCGTATCAATTTGGCAATTATTTGCACAATTGTGTTCTACGCACTCAAACCCTACTGCGCACTTTTTCCAGTGTGAGTATTGAGAGTGGGCCTGAGACCTTCAGTCTTGCTGTTCCCCTGTTCTACCACTAGATGGTGGTAGTACACATGGTCTGAGATTTTCTTATATTTAGGGACATACTCATGCACAAACACAAAATGATGAAGACCACACAATGTGTAAATTAGTTCTTATGCACGACATACACAGATCTGCGCGTATGTATGGTTGATCAATAAGGCCTCTGCAGGTTTCAGACTAGTGTTCTAAATGGTTGCCTGACCAAGCTAACTGTTCACTAACAACATTTAAACTACATTTCTCCAAGCTGAGGTCCTTTTATGTACAGTAAAAAAAAAGATGATCCTTAATCGTTCTACAGAACTTGTGTTCTAAATATTCAAACGTTCTTGAACTGATCCACATAACAGAGACTTTATGTTTATGTGATCATGAGGGATTGCAAAGTATCTAAATGCAGACCAAATATATGGGGAAAAAACAAGTAGAAACAAATATTGCTGAGAAATTAGCTGATGTTGCAGCAAGAATAAAACAAAATCTAGATGCAAGCTTAACCTAAGAAAATAGCAGGTGATGTGTCACAAAACAGGGAGGTGAAGTAGGAATGACAGACTATTTATACAATGTCATGTTCTGTGGGTGGAGATGGCAGACCATGTGTGGTGGTGGGTTTCAGAAGAGCAGGCAACAGATGAAAAAATAAAAATGGTTTTAATGGTGGAACGGGAGAGACGGGACAAACCACGCATGAACAAACAACAATGATCCGACACAGGACATACGAGACGGGAGGTATAAATACCCTGGGGAAAATCAGGAACACATGGGCATGTTAACAAGGGCAGGTGAAACCAATACACAACTAATCAGGGAAGGAGAAAACACAGTCAGGAAGGCAGGGGCAGATTGTGACATACAAGGGAGCGGATTATTACTGAGTAAAGGCAGCTGGTCTGATTAGTTGATAGAAACAGATGAGAAGTGAGCTGAACAGCAATAATTCAAAAAACACATACGCATGAAATAAACTTAACACATGGAAACAAAAACAAAATGATGACTGGGACCAAAGTCAAACTACAAAACCCAAAATTAAAACTCAGCAATGGTTTAACGTGTCACACAAGGAGCTTAGCCAGAGGATTGACTTCATGTCACTGATTGTGTATTTGTGATAGGAGCATAACACTACCAGGGCCATTGCAGGGCGACCCCAGCCAGGTCAGACCAGTTGAACTATGAAATCAACAAATCCAGCTTGTCCACCCCTGAGACACATTTCTGTCAGGCTTCTAGTAGCACTGCCTTTTGATGCTGCTGGAGGCAAGCGGACACCTGGAAGAAGATCAAGGGCCTGATGTAGGAGATGTTAAATTAATTTTGAAGGCAAATGTGAAGGAAATGTGTCATTGGTTGAGTATTTGTTCTTTGCAATGTATCTTATATTGTTGCCATGCTTGATCAGTCACTTTTACTTTGAGGTACACATTGTGCATCAATGGAATGAACAATACAGCGAAACATAACATGCTGGTATGACTCTTGCATTTGAAATATTTGCCAAAATGCCCTGAATTTTCCTCCTTTTCTGACATGTTTGGTGAACTGGATGATTGTAATTCCTCACAATAAGTAAAAAAAGAGCATTTATAGGCCATTTTAAACAATTTATTTGACTAATTTAGGGGCTTCAGTAGTATGTGGAAGATACTTGCACTTGCCTATTTTGAGTTCTGCAGAAGTCTGTTAAGCCAGAAAACAGCTAAAAATCTAGAGACTGTTTCCCTTTAGGACTGAAATGGTGATCTCTTCCTCATATTATACGGAATGCCTAAGCTGTCCAAGAGCTGACAGTCAGGTATCAGCCATATACCTGTCAGTGACAGACACTTGGCAGCTGTCAAATCCCAAAACAAAAATAAAAAACAGGACAAAAATGTAGACTTTATGTACTTGCTGAGGGAGCTTTATCCAGGGCAGAGGGCAAGGTATTTAGGACCACAAGCAGTCTGGCATTCTTTCATAGTCATCATCATCATCATTTATTTGTTTCCAACATGCCATTAACATCACAATTAACAACAGGATATAAATCAATAATAAACCTCACAAGGTAAATCAATAAAAAATCAAGTTGACATTGTTGTAGGCAGGTTTGAAAGGGAGTGGGTGGAAGCCAAGCTTATTCAAGCCCACCCCTATTTTTCACTAACAGTTTAACATTCAATATGTGGAAAAAAACTCAAATTCAACAACCTTATGACCAAAGAAAATCATAACAATAATAATAATGGTAGTCTAGACAATTTAACAATTCTTGTCATTATCATTAATTATATATTCCCATACACCTTTACTCTCACCATTGCCCATTCTCATTTGTAATGTATTTTAACCAAACTGTTCTTCTGTAGTGTGCTTAAAAAATCTGAATATTTTGACATTGTTTGTGATCAGTCTTTAAGTTGTTCCATATTTTTATCCCACACACACAGACACACAAAAACTTTTACGTGTTGTTCGCATCAGTGGTAATTTAAATATTGTAACTCTCCTTAGGCTATGTGACAGCTCTTTAATTATAAATAGCTTTTGTAAATTATTCTAGATATTTCCAGTACATCCTGGAACATGAATGATTCTCCAACATCCTTTTTAGTTGTTTTCTTCACATCCAGCAAGGATGTTTGCAGTAGCTCAAGATAGCGTTGTTCTACAGTTAGTATCACCGTAACCAACGTTTACATATTTCTGGGTTTGAACTTGGGTGGGTCATCTTCATTAACCTTATGGCATGTTACGCCAGCTTTTACCAACCTTTTGGCTTATCTCAGAACCACAATTTCTCAGTGGCCATCACAACATTACTAGTTTGCATAGGAAAACAGTTTATTTGGTATACATTACACACCCCAAGTTGACTACATTGAACTAAAACAAGGTAAACGTGGTTTTAATTCTAGGACACTTTTAATGATTTCTCAGAGACCTTTATGGGACAAAACTATAATTATGCACCAAGGAAGAGACAGTTAGTTTGATAATGTCTATGATAGCTGGAAATTCAACATTAACTAGAAGCTGGTTTTGGTACAACAGCATTGCTGAGAAACCACAGGTGTGTGATGGTCTACAGAAAAGCAGCAAAACTTGTTGAATCCCCTTTAGGTCTGAAGAGTTGCAGGAGCTTCTGGTAAACAACAATATAGGTCAGATTTCAGTGGACAGCTGTTATAGTATGGAAGCTAAGTTAGGAGCTATTGAAACAAAGCCTGCATGCTCAGCAAATTTTCCTAAAATAGAGAGAGGAAGACATGTGACAAAGGCCATGAGACAGATTTCACGATCTTGCAAGTTCACAGTACACACCTACACCAGCTGAGACACCAAGGCAGCCCATTAAATAGAATTTAATATAAAGAAAGAAACAATATTTCAGGGGCAGAAGCCAAGGCTTTGGCAGGGAGGAGCTGCATTTCACAGAGTGCTGTGCAACTTTGTCAGGTAAACGTGACTGTTAGGGACAAGTGAAGATTGATGGGATCTTTTTTCCCCTTGGCTCAGCAGTCTTTGATTTTCACAGCACAAGCGAGGAAGAAGGGGATGGCGGAGGGGGGAGGGATGATAGATAGGAATTCATGTCATTTATATCCCCTTGGTCAGTCTATCACACAGCTGACTGGGAAAGAAAGGGAGCCAGAGAGAAAGAAACATGGTCAGACACAGCTGAAATTCAGAAATTCTACGTCAATATCAGTTTCCTCTAAGAAAGGTGCAGTAACAGGTATTTAAGCTCACCTGTGATTAGAGTGAGAGAGCAGTGATTTAAATGTTTTCAATTAGCATTTGATTGCTTAGTTTGATTTAAAGAAATAAAGCCGGCTCGATCCTGGAAGCATTACTGTGTAGTGCTTTGAAATTTATGCCTGTATCTGCTTCATCGTCCAGCATTTCCTAGGAGGCAATGCATGAAGATAAATTTGGATTTACATCAGTCAATTCTCCTCATAATTGTTTTAATATTGATTTGGGAGTTCCAAGCTCACCTAAATGAGATGCTTCTTTAAAAATCAAACTGTTTCAATCATAATGAAAAAAATACATAATAATATTCATCAGCTCAACCAAATCATTTTGATTTCTAGAATGAATTTATCTTGGTGCTGATGCTGTTCTGTAGTCTTGGCAAGCGCTTAGCTTCTCTGTAGCCCTCCGACTCTTTCCTCCACAGCAGTTTTCAGTCCTTGATATTTTAATATTTTTCTTTTAAAAAACAATATTCCCTAATTCTAACACTTGAAGAGCCCTTGTGCCTAAATGAAATTTGGAGGGCCATCATTCAGTCGTATTTTGTGGTCTTATTTCTCTCTTGTCTCTAGCCCCAGTGAGCCCCCCTCTGTGTTTGTAAACCTTGCTGAGTTGCTCAGTTGAGTGACATGCCTTTCAATCTCTGATGGATTTATTTTGATTTCTTTCTCTCTCTCTCCCTCTCTCTTTTTTTATCCATGCTTCTCTCCTCCCACACACACGCACGCACGCACGCACACACACACACACACACACACACACACACACACACACACACACACACACACACACACACACACACGTTTTGCTCTGAAAGCTGCAATTGTACATCTCACCATAGTCAGACACCCCTTCAGCTCTGTTATCCATCCGTTCCATCCACAGCAAACACAGAACACGCATGCAGCCCATCCAATTAATTGTCCAGTCCTTCTGTGATTTGCTCACACAGATTTACACTTCAGACTTAGGATGCTCTCTAGTTAACATTTGCACATGCAAGTGCTCCACAACATTACATAGCATGTTGAAGGACCGTTGGCGTCTGCGTCAAATCCTATAGTTCCAAAGCCAGGCTAATTCTATAAAAGCCCATCGTTTCAGAGCCACGAGAAGCAAAATCCACGAGCCGTTCATCCATGTGCTCATCCACAAGACACATGAGTCATCTGAGGGTTCACCTAGACTGTTGGCTTCAAGCGTTTCCCATAAGTGAAGTCTTTGTTCACATGCAAATATTGTTTTTCAAATCCTTTATTATTCTGCATTTGCATGCTGTTCAGAAAATCCCCTCACCCTCCACCTGCCCCTCATTGTATAAAATAAAGGTGTTCACAAGGCTCCATGCAATAACTGCAGCGAGATATTTCTGCAGCAATGCAAATTAGACACAAGCACAATTCTGTCCCCGCGTATCTATTTTCTATGCATATTCACACTGTGCCATTTATTTCTTAAATTAGAAAAATGTCAGAAACAAGAAAATGTACAAAACCCCTCAATATGCACCAAGCTAATTTAGTAGATATAAGGCCCTGTCCACACGTAGCCGGGGATCTGCCAAAACGTAGATATTTTTCTACGTTTTGGCCTGTCATCCACATGAAAACGGAGTTTTTTTAAAACTCCGGCCAAAGTGAAGATCTGCGTTTTCTCCGTTTTGGGTGTCTGCGTGTGGACGGACAAAACCGGAGTTTTAAGGTCCGCAACGTCACTTTCTGCGACAAAAAATGCTGACATCACGTGTGCGACCTGTGTTTACACTAGCCGGCATCATGGAAGCCTTCAGAGCTGCGCTCTGTCACTACCCGATCCATCAATTGTCCAAGCGCTTTCTGCTTGTTTGTTTTTGCAAGCGGAATTACTGCTCCTTGCGGAAGACCACAGACGAAGGATGAGGTTAAGAACGGGGGAAGTACTGCTGCCTACAGGTCTGGCATGTCCTTAACAACGTATTTATCTGGGTACGTGTGGACAGAGTTTTTTTTAAAACGCGGTGGTGTGGATGCAAGTTTTTGGAGGGGCGGATATTTGTTTTTAAAAAACCCCGGCTACGTGTGGACTAGGCCTAAGAATAGTGGCTAAAACTACGACTTTACAATGTTCAGGTTTTAATTCTAAACATATTTGCTTTTACTCATCATTGCAGGCATATCCTATTAACAAAATACAGCCAAATGATTTTCACATCAGACAAAGTTAATAAAAGCATCCAAACAGTGTTGTCTTATGAGATATTCATTTATATGTTTTATTAGAAGTAGTTTCATGGATGTTGTTTGAGTAACTGGCTCATATATGTTGTTTGTATTTGCTTGGCATTCTGTATAAGTAAATGTTGCTAATTTTCCATTTCATTTAAAAGGTTAACAGCAATGTTTCAGAAAAGAAAAATAATCACTGTTGTACATAAGGTACTGATTTATTTTTCTTATTTTATTTATTTTTTTTTGTATTTTGTGAATGTTTTGTGAAACAATATAAGTTCTTTATTTTGTATCATAAGTATCCCATAAATAGTATGGTACACATACACATTTTTATGCTGCAGACTAAAATTGAATTAGATTATTATTGTGAGAATTCTGAATTTTCACTTTTCTCTAATGCTTGTACAACATTTCTCTGGGCACCCACATTTTAATAGTTCAACTATATGCATGCTCAACTTAATTTGGAGTTCAAATTTCTTGTGGATTGGAGTGTGCATGGTTGTCTTGGCTATGTAATGAACTGGTGACCTGTCCTGGTTGTAACCCAGCTCTCACCTGTAGACAGGCACCAGATTCCATGACAATGAAAAGAATTAAGCAGGTACATTGAAGGTATGTGTGACAGGTCACCAATAATTGTATCTTTCAAAAATTAACTGATTTTGATTTGTTTGTCAATTTTCTAATAAAGATAGTTTTATAATCAGAGCTGTTAGCCCCTTGAAGATGAAGTATTAGGATTAGTACATTGGAAACAGATCAATCCATGTCTTCTGACTTGTCATCGATGATCTGCAGGTGGCAAGGGACAATTTTATTTCATTATTAAATGTAATGTTGTTATATAATTAGATAATGAAATATAACACTATTATGTAATTCTTATATACATTTTACATGTATGACAAAATAACCCCAGAAAAAGTAAATGAAGGGCATGAAGTAAACCAACTATTAAATTAAAATGAGTTGGGTAATGCTCCACCAAATGCCAAACAACCTAAATCACACGGAGATCTAAATGTTAGAACTCATTTAACAACAGCCGAGAAAATTGTGCAAATGGAACACTAACAAAGCTCTACAGCTATACTAACCAACAAAGCTATGTGGATAATAAATAAGTAAACACACACGCAGTTGTTCAAAGCATTGAGATATTACAACAGTTGGATTTAACAGGTTCAGTTGCATGGCTAATCGGTTTGTTATGGGGCATCTGCACAGATCAAAGCCCACGGAGCCACTGGCAGCCTCAACGTTTTCTGGAGCACCACTCCTTAGGTGTCATCAAGGTCATTCCGAACAGCTGTGCTGGCTACGTTGAGGAGGGAGGAGTGGAAGCCCATTCTTCGGTGGTGCTGTCCGGGGTGCTGAACAGAACAGCGCAATCTCCAGCCCCTGGGATGGTAATGCAGCAACCATAACAACTTTATTTAGCATTTGATTGTTTATGTAAGTATCTTTTCTCTGGTATTCCTAATATCCTATTTGCTGTCTTTAAATATATTTTATTTTAATATGGCCAATTGTCTGATAATGTTGTCTTTCATACTCTTTCAGATATTTTTCTTTTTTTTTTCTGGAGCATTCTAACAGATCTTTTTTAACAGTGATCATATCCTTCCCATGTCTTTTATTTTAATATGCTTTAGTTAATTTTAGTTTAATTTAGTTGCACCATCTGAAAGTAAATCTTAAATCACATAATTAAAGATTATATAAATTAGCAATGAAGATTTGTCTTGCAGTACTGGTTATACATATGTATTACATATTCATCGTAAAAATTGATTTGGTTTAATGAATCAAAATGTCCTTCAAGCTACTGCCCTGCTAAACATTTGTCCTGTGAGAGGTTTTTTCCATTGGTTAACACAAATCAAAGCAAATCACCCTGACATGCAATGCCCCCCAAGACTCAATTCTGGGACCACAGCTTTTCAATATCTACATGCTCCCACTGGACCAGATCATGAACAATGACAACATTGTCTATCATAGTTATGAAGATAACACCCAGATCTCCCTAGCTCTATTGCCTAATGAATCTGGTCCCCTGGACTCACTCTGAGTGCCTAGATCAAGTTAATGACTGGATGCAATCAAGTTTACTCCATTTAAACAAAGACAAGACTGAAGTCATTGTCTTTTGAAATAAAAAGGAAAAGATGGAAGTACATTTTTTTACACACAACTTACACAGTTTGGTGTACAGTCAGTTCTAAACTGTGTAAGAAAAGAATCAAAAACATAATGGATTACAGACAAAAAGGCAGTTGGGACGCACAAAATAGTATGGAAGTTATTTCTAAACTTAGCTCCAAAGGAACAAAGACAAAGACTCGGGTTAGAAAACTTGGTGTTCTTATTGATTGAGACTTGGGTTTCACTGGTTACATTAAAGCTATACCTAGATCAGCATTTTATCACCTCCATCAAAGGTCAGAGGTCTCATGTCAAAACAAGACCTAGATAAACTAATTCATGCGTTCTTCTTCAGCAGGCTGGACAATTGGAATGGTCTACTAAGTGGTCTTCCAAAACCAGCTGTAAAACTAATGCAGCTTATTCAGAACGCTGCTGCTAGAGTCTTAACAAGAACCAAAAGAACAGAGAACATCACTCTTGTTCAGAAATCTCTACACTGGTTACCAGTAAACTACAGAATCAATTTCTAAGTACTTTTACTCTAAATCTCTCAATGGCATTGGGCCAAAGTACATGTTGGATCTCCTTCCTGTAAATACACCCAGCAGGGCTCTCAGATCCTTGGGAAACAGTCAGCTGATAGAACCTCGGGTCAGAACCAAACAGGATGAAGCTGCTTTTAGCTACTATGCTGCACACAGATGGAATCAGCTTCCTATGACCTCAAATGTGCCCCAACTCTAGAAACCTCTAAATCAAAATTAAAAACCTTCATGTATTCATCAGCCTTTGAATAAATGTTTATTATGCTGTCCTTTCTGCACTGTAACTGCTACCCTTTTGACTATGCCTTTTATCTGTTTGTTGAATCGGAATTTAATATCTACATTTCTTTGTTTGATTTACTGTGTTTGCTGTTCTGGCTGCTGTAAAGCACTTTAAATTGCCTTTGTGTTTGAAATGTGCTATACAAATAAAGCTGTCTTGCCTTGTTTTTGTACATGAAAATCAAAAAGTTGAAGTTCCAGGTTGGGAAGGTCAACTGAGTTAAAACTCGGACTTAGAAAGTCAGAGGTTCTTGACCAGCCCCAACCTCGGGATCTAAATGGTTGCCTCACTCATAAAAAGTGACAATAGGATAAGTAATAAACTTTTCATTAGCACATCTGCTTTTTTGCATCTCTTTAAATCACTCAACACAGAATGCTTTACAGTCTCTGCCACTAAGCCTGCTGCTACAGTGCTGCAAAGCATACAGTGCCCAGAAAGACAATGTTAGCAACTTGAATAATAATAGAAGTAGTGAAAAGTGTATGAATAACATTCACAGATTCGACTTTTTAATGGGATACGTGCTAATTGATATGGATATTGCCCATTAGCATCATTTAGTAAAGAACAGGCTACCCTCCTGCTTCCAGTTCATGAGGGTTTGGGCTTTCTTTGCTGTTGTACTTAAAATTGATCCAGAGTGACAGAAAACTGTTGCTGTGTTTCTATCCTCATGTCATCTTCAGCAGGTGTTGCTTTGTGTTCGGAGTTACAGTTTCCCGTCAGACAGTTGAAAGGGGAAAACTTGGCAGAAAGAAAATATTCACCCTGCTGATTTGTCATCCGTCGTGTTCCACTCACTTGGCTGGGATGAGAAAGGGAATCGGGAACAATTGGTAGAACTCTGGAAAATCCTTTTAACATCCTAATTGGAAATGACAAGCACAGTGGTGCATTCAGCTCAGCTGGGACTTTATAGAGTTGAAGCTCCATGAAAGACAGAGGTATGGATCAGAACCAAAATGATCCCCTTGCGTCTCAAATAATTAACACCTGGCTCTCTTTAATTGGATAAAACCACAGACAGTTTTTGAAGTTCCTTACACTACTAAAATAGGTAACACAGTGAGCGATTACATTTGGCCCCCAGTTGTCTCTCTAGAGTCCCTACCTGTCTGGAGGTGCAAATGTTGGAACAGGTGTTCTGTTCCTGCCACTCTACTAAACAGAGCAGCAGATAAAACGAAAGATGTAGATTTTCTAGTGTTTTCAGTGCAAGTACTGCATTTTGAAGCCGTTATTGTATTGACCAGACTGGAGAGACTCGTGAAGACAACCGAGACACAGTAAGGCACTTAAAAGTTATTATGGAACACACAGAGGAATGCTATCAGTCTGAAGGAATAGTTGTAGCAGAGGCTTGGTCAGGAGGAGAGTGGGGGGGTCAACGCCGGGGAGATCGGAGTAGTTCCAAGATGGGGCAGGCAAGAGGCAGAGTCCAGGATCCTGGTCGGAGGTCAGAAATCCAGGTAATCAGATGCACAAGATAATCCAGGCAGGGTGTAAGCAAAGGGGTAATCAAAATGTCCAGAACAGGGTAGAGATGCGAGATTAGAGAGTCAAGAGTGCTGGAGAATCTACTGGCAAATGCTTTCAATAATTTGGCGCTGGCTTGGTGTTGGACTTGGTGTTTTATAGGGAGTGTTGCAGGTGGAGCTGATGAGGAGTTCATGTGAGACAGGTGGCTTGGATGAGGTTGATGGTGAGCTGATTGTGGTTGCTGGGGAAACGGGGCTTGGCTGGAGCAGGAGCATGACAGGT
Source organism: Nothobranchius furzeri (assembly GCF_043380555.1). Classification (NCBI taxonomy): domain Eukaryota; kingdom Metazoa; phylum Chordata; class Actinopteri; order Cyprinodontiformes; family Nothobranchiidae; genus Nothobranchius; species Nothobranchius furzeri. Next base: position 42,848,983 of record NC_091746.1, on the reverse strand, counting down.
ATAGCAAATTTGGAAAATGGATTAGCTTAAACATTTTTCATGCCTCTAAACAACCCTCGAACATAGTATAGCCATAAATATATTGTGGAGATTAAAAAAAGTAATACTGAAGTGATTCTCTGGCATTTGTCCAAAAACCTCCACCAATTACGAGTTTTCACCAAAAAGAGTTGGTCTCGCCGAACCACTGCTCTTCCCTGAGTCCTCCACTCATTACTCACATTTTTAGGAAGAGAACACCACTGGTGCGAAAGGTTCTCCACTCAGTAGTAACAGAAAAGGAGAACCAGTTGGTTTTACTTAAATTTAGGATAAAGTAACACAGTCCTCCTGTGACGAAGTGGTAGGGATGATTTCCCATTCGTCCCTGTAATTTATTTCTGTAGTCTGCTGGCACTGTGATGGGGGATATTTTAACTGAAATGTGCCTTAGTGTGTCTGTATGTGAAAATGTTTTTTTGTATTGTAAAAACAGTTTTGTCTTTTGTTTATGTTAACATTTAGGTACCTTAATGTGGATGTTTATTTCCCTCTGGATTTAATGTTGGAGCACTGATTGGGGTGGATTGTTTGCAGGTGTGATTTGCTGGGGTATTTAAAGGAAGCCAGGTGGAGGCTTGAGGAGTTTTTGTTTTTGTTATGTGGTGATCTGTAAAAGGAAAGAGGTGAAATAAATGCAGGAGAAGCATTTTGGCTCTCTGGAAAAATGTCCCTGTGCTGCAGTTTGCTTCTACTTCTTTCAACTTGAAGACCTTCTGGCTGCTCTACATTCTCACATTTGGTGGCAGAGGTGGGATCCAGGCCGGTAGCTGAAAGTGATGCAGAAGGCAACTCGAGCAAAGAAGCAGCAAGGGCTGTGTGAGGGTCTTGAGGAGGAGGCCCAGGAGGATCTTGGCCTGGCCGGAGCTGTTGGTGAGCAACACACAGAGGAGCGAAGTTTGTCTGAACTGATGACTTTATTTAAAGGCCTGATGCAGCAGCAAGCTGACCGAGATACCCTGATGGAGCAGGACAGACGACGACAGGAGGAGCGGTGGCGAGAACTGCAGCACCAGTTCACCCAACTTCAGCAGGAGGTGCAGACGGAGCTCCGGGGGCAGCAGCAGCAGCAGGAGCTGGAGGGTGCAGCTGGTGGCTCTGACGTACCTCAGAGCCCTGCAGCCATATGGGCTGTGCAGCAACCTCATCAACAAGGAGGAGTTCCTACTGCGGGGCACCAGGTTCTGACCTCGTCCGGTTCGGTGAGAGGACAGGGTTGGGAAGGCCCAAAGATGCAGCCGTATGGTGAGGATGAGGACATTGAACATTATTTAACCACTTTTGAACGGATTGCGACTGGGTGCCGATGGCCACGAGAAGAGTGGGGGCTGCATTTAGCTCCACTCCTCAGTGGTAAGGCACGGGCTGCATATGTTGCAATGGACACTGAGGATGTTATGGATTATGATAAGATAAAAACTGCTGTTCTCGACAAATTTGAAATTAATGCAGAGACTTACCGGTCGAGATTCCGTTCAACGGAGGTAAAGGAGGATGAGACACCCAAGGAGCTTCGCGCACGCCTAAAAGACCTGTATGAGAAGTGGATGGATCCAAAGGTGAAGACAAGGGAGCAGATAGGTGATGCCATCGTGCTGGAGCAGTTCCTGCGGATCTTGAACCCGGATCTTCAAACCTGGGTGAGGGAGAGGAACCCCACCACATCCCAACAAGCGGTGGAGATGGTGGAAGCTTTCCTGGCAGCTCGACGCCCACAAAAGGGGTACTTGACTCACCAGACTGTAACTCCTTTAATGTGGGGAAATGTTGGGGAAAATGCGTTTAAGGTTAAAACTGTTAATTCAGGTTTTCAAGGTGCTACCCAAAACCGAAAGAAGGAATTTTGGCCTCGAAATGTGGTGTGTCATGCATGTGGTCAAACGGGTCATATTAGAGCAGACTGCCCAAATCGGGCTGGGGTTCAGACATTTCTGTGTTTTTCACCTGAGGCTTTTGATTTGCCAGAAAAGCAGTTTGTTGCGCCGACTAGTGGTCATGAGTATACAATTCCGGTTCAGATTGGGGGGAAACCTTTGATTGCGTTATTGGATTCGGGTAGTAACCGTACATTACTTAAGCAAGCTTGTGTGCCTCCGAATGCCACATTTTGTGGTACGGTTAAAGTCTGTTGTGTGCATGGGGATAACGTCGATTACCCTGTGGCAAAGGTTCCAATTATGGTTAAAGGACAAGAGTATTTGCTCACAGTCGGGGTTTTGGAGGATCTGCCATATCAGGTTGTCTTAGGCCAAGATATGCCAATCCTGGGTGATTTGCTAAATAACCCTGGAGAGACACCTGGTAATCCATGTGAAGGTCTGGTCGCCGTCACTAGGTCTAAATCTAGAGAGTCACCGTTAGACCCTAGTTGGGATGAGTTACCTTTCTCAGGAGAGGGAATTCCGGCGGTGGTAGGGAGAAGGGACCATTTAAGGAAGAGCAAAAGGTTACGGAGACAGGATAAAGTGAGGGGAACAAAGGTGACAGAGTTTCTTCCTGAGCCTGAGCTGGATGAGCTGCAGGTGGGGCCAGGTAACCTTGTTCAGCTTCAGAACCAAGATCCTTCTTTAACATCTCTTTTTGCTAAATGTGTACCGGATTCAACACAGCTATCAGATGGAGTGCGAGAGGTTTTTATTTTAAAGAACGAACGTCTGTACCGCCGCAGCAAGGTGGGTGACCAGTTAGTGGTTCTCGAAAGCTTGAGGGCAGAGGTTTTGAAGCTGGCCCATTCTATCCCTTGGTCAGGTCATTTGGGACATCATAAAACCTTTTCCAGGATGGTTTCTCGCTTTTATTGGCCACAGCAGTTCGCAGATACTGTTCGGTATTGCAAAGCATGTCCACAATGCCAGTTAACAGCGCCGGGTAGGAAAGGAGATCGAGCTCCGCTTATTCCTATGCCAGTGATTGATGTACCGTTTACGCGGATTGCTATGGACATTGTAGGTCCATTGGAGAGGAGTAGTTCAGGGCATAGATATATCCTAGTGGTATGTGATTATGCAACTCGTTATCCAGAGGCTTTTCCTCTTAAGAAAGTGAAAGCGAGACAGATTGCTAACTGTCTAATCCAAATGTTTTCAAGAGTGGGGGTGCCGAGAGAAATTCTAACTGATCAGGGCACCAACTTTACATCTAAGCTGTTGAGAGAGGTCTATGCTCTTCTTGGGGTTACAGGGATTAAAACAAGCCCCTACCACCCGCAAACTGATGGATTGGTTGAAAGGTTTAACAAAACGCTAAAATCTATGCTGAGGAAATTTGTGAAAAACTCGGGAAAAGATTGGGACCATTGGCTTCCCTTCTTATTGTTTGCATACAGAGAGGTTCCGCAAGCATCTACCGGACTCTCTCCATTTCAACTCCTGTATGGTCACCATGTCAGAGGTCCTTTGGACATTCTTAAGGAGGCTTGGGAAGGCGTCAGATCAGATGAGCTTTGTACATCACTTGCTTATGTGTTAAAGATGAGAGATAAGTTGGACCATTTGCAAGAACTGGCTCATAGTCACCTGGAGGTTGCTCAACAACGTCAAAAGCGGTATTATGATAAATCGGCCCGTGGGAGGTCATTCAGGGAAGGTCAGAAGGTGCTGTTGCTTCTTCCCACTTCTGAGAGCAGTTTGTTAGCTAAATGGCAGGGTCCGTTTACAATTTCCAGGAGGGTTGGTCCAGTTACATATGAACTGTTTCTGCCCGATCGTCGACGAAAACATCAGGTATTTCATGTTAACATGCTAAAAGCCTGGCTTGAACATCCAGCCCCCTCAATGCAGTTGTGGGCTAGAGTCGTAACGGAGGAAGAGGAGTCACAGGAACAGTTCTTCCCTTCCAAAGGGGAGGGAGACGTTTTTCCAGATCTTACTCATTTATCTGCTGAACGTCGATGCGAATTGTTGACTGTCATGCCAAAGAAACTGTTTGGCACTAAACCCGGCTGTACGCCGCTGATTCAACACGACATCAGGCTTCGGTCTCAGACCCAGATGCCAATCAGAGACACTAGTTCCAGGGTGCCAGCAAAGTTGGTGTCTGTACTGAAGCAGGAGGTGGACGACATGCTGGACACTGGCGTTATAGAGCCCTCAAGAGGGGAATGGTGTAGCCCTGTGGTGTTAGTACCAAAGAAAAATGACACTCGAAAACGGTTTTGTGTGGACTTTTCTAAACTGAATGCCGTTTCTGTCTTTGATGCTTACCCAATGCCTAGGGTTGATGAACTCATAGAACGCCTTGGCAAGGCTATGTTTCTATCAACGCTAGATCTATGTAAAGGTTATTGGCAGGTTTCACTGACCGAGTCCTCAAGGGACTTAACCACCTTCAGGGTGCCCAGTGGTCTTTATCGTTTTAGGACGATGCCGTTTGGACTTCATGGAGCTCCCGCGACGTTTCAAAGACTGGTTGATATAGTCCTGAGAGGAGCGGATACCTATGCAGCGGCTTACATCGACGACATCGTGGTGTTCAGCGAGACCTGGGAAGAACATGTGAGGCATCTGACTGATGTTTTTCAGAGGATTCAGGCAGCAGGACTGGTGATCCACCCTAAGAAATGCCATATCGCCAAAACAGAAGTGGAGTATCTGGGATATGTCATTGGGGGGGGGTCGTTCGACCTCAGGTGAGTAAGGTGGAGAGCCTTGCTTCCTGTCCGCTGCCTACGACCAAGAAGAAGCTACGATCCTTTTTAGGTTTGGCCGGCTGGTATCGTCGGTTTATTCCTGGTTTTTCTACAAGAGCAGCTGTTTTGAGTGATCTGACTCGCAAGTCATGTCCCAACCGAGTGGTTTGGACTAGGGAGAGTGAGCATGCATTCAATGATCTGAAAAACTGTTTGTGTCATGCGCCTGTGCTGCAATGTCCAGATTTTTCTCTCCCATTTACTGTACAGACGGATGCTTCAGGAGTAGGACTGGGCGCTGTATTGCTGCAAGGTGATGGGGAGGTCCAGAGACCTGTGCAGTATATTAGTCGAAAGCTGTTTCCCCGGGAAGTGAAGTATTCCACTATTGAGAAAGAGGCACTGGCCATTAAATGGGCCTTGGACTCCTTAAGGTACTACCTGATAGGGGGGGGAGTTTCTCCTTGAAACAGATCATCGGGCATTGCAATGGATGCATAAAATGAGAGAGTCCAATGCCAGAATCACTAGATGGTATTTGTCATTACAGCCCTACCAGTTTAAGATTCGATACAAGGCAGGGAAGAAAAATATTATTGCAGACTTTCTTTCTCGTTCCTTTGACGAGTAACGAGCTTAAGGGGTGGGGGTGGGGGTGGGGGGGGGGTGGGGGGGGGCTGTGATGAAGTGGTAGGGATGATTTCCCATTCGTCCCTGTAATTTATTTCTGTAGTCTGCTGGCACTGTGATGGGGGATATTTTAACTGAAATGTGCCTTGGTGTGTCTGTATGTGAAAATGTTTTTTTGTATTGTAAAAACAGTTTTGTCTTTTGTTTATGTTAACATTTAGGTACCTTTATGTGGATGTTTATTTCCCTCTGGATTTAATGTTGGAGCACTGATTGGGGTGGATTGTTTGCAGGTGTGATTTGCTGGGGTATTTAAAGGAAGCCAGGTGGAGGCTTGGGGAATTTTTGTTTTTGTTATGTGGTGATCTGTAAAAGGAAAGAGGTGAAATAAATGCAGGAGAAGCATTTTGGCTTTCTGGAAAAATGTCCCTGTGCTGCAGTTTGCTTCCACTTCTTTCAACTTGAAGACCTTCTGGCTGCTCTACATTCTCACATTTGGTGGCAGAGGTGGGATCCAGGCCGGTAGCTGAAAGTGATGCAGAAGGCAACTCGAGCAAAGAAGCAGCAAGGGCTGTGTGAGGGTCTTGAGGAGGAGGCCCAGGAGGATCTCCCCAAAAAAAGTCAAACAAAATTTGAAGTCATGGACAACAAAAGATATTTTAACTTGAAAACAGTGACTGGTGTTTAGCAGTGGTGGCTGGTTATTTATTTGTTTATTTATTTTGCTGGGGTACAGTTTAACAGGTGTTGTGCCGAAAAGAACATGCAAGCCGAGAATTGCATGACCTGTAATGAGAAAGTGCATATGAATAACGAGGGTTTTTAATAAATTTGTACTATCAACCTGTTTCTTATCTATTTGCATCCTTAAAAAATATGGTTTATGGGTAGATAAAAAAATGGCTTATTTGAAAAAAAAATCTATAAAATATTTGTATTTTCGAGTCACATTCCTTGTTTTTTAAACCAACAGCAAAATAGTTCAAGCAGGCAGAAAAAAATATTTAAAAATACTCACTAAACATTAGTCTGTAATGTGTTTAAATAAAATGTGTCAAAAATTAAAATATTTAATCATTATTTCATCATATTTCTAGTCCAAAACAAAAGTGTTTTGGGAGAGACACGGATTAGCAAATTGTTCACATAATGAATACATTAAAAATAGCCTCATCGCGCATAATTCTAATAATTACGTCTGAAATGTGCGATTGTGATGACTGAGCTGATTTCAGATGTGCTATCCACATATCACCACCAAGCAACACAAAATTACCATTGTTATGAGTCACAACGACAGACAGCAGCAAAATTGTTCCAAAAATGTGCTTAATATTTACCAATATATGCTAATTCAGCAAAAAACAAAACAATGCTAAATTCATTGAGTTAAAAGCATTAACCCAGTATACCTTTGCCAGTTTAAGGTTTTAATAACTCGTGTTATAGTAAAAAAAAATCCACTTTTTTACATGCAGGAGAGTGGAGAGTGTTCAAAAGTCTCTGATGCCACATTTAATCATTTTCTGGTTCTTCATAATAGAAAAAAAACTCCACGAGGTGTACTCAGCTGCTCTACAACAACGCAACTAAGTACACATTCTCCCTCTTCAGACCCTCTCATGCCACACCTTCAATAACTCACGCTGATTAATCAAACCCCCCTCCCTCTATAACGTCACCAAATGGACTGATTTTGAGATCCCACAGTTCATATGCACGGCCAGAGCAATTAACCCTGGCTACACAAGTTCTGCTGTATTTTACCCGGACAGGAGATGGAATGTCTGCACGCTGGCTCTTTAATTAGATGACTTCATCAGCTGAACTGAAGCTTCATCAGATAATGAAAGATGACAGTAGCATTCTTTCCCCAAGGTTCCTCACAAGAGAACTCCTAAAATAAACTTTTATTCCCAGAAGAAAAGAAGATTTCATAATATAAGTAATAATTTTATATTTCAGAATAATCCTTGAAGAAAAGAAGATCTTACAATTAATAATCACTAAATAATTCCATGTATAATTATAAATGATGAAAGGTTTCACGAATCTGTTCAATGATGATGAATTTTCACTGGATTAGGTCACTCACACCAGACAAAAAGTAAGGCTAAATTAAGAAGCATGGCACATAAACTAACCTTGTTTCACAGACTCAGCGGCTCTACATCACAGAGTGTGCATTCTGAGAATTTTTGATAACTTTGGTAATAGATAAACAGCAGGCTATAAAACCAGCCACTCTGCCTCCACCCTGAGACAAGTTCAAACCTCCAACAGAACGAGGGTTGGAGAGCAAAGCTGTAAGACTGGCCATCTTTAGCTGAGCTACCAAAGGATTTTGACACACTGTCAAAAGCTTAAGCGTTTGCACCTACAAAGCTGAGGACAACAAGAGATTTTTCCTGCAGAACAAAGCTGATTTTGCAGCACTCCTTCAGAGTTGTTTTGAGACACTTGGTTTCAGCCAGTCCACATGTGTTACCTGGAGCTATCCTGGACTGACCTGGTCATACTAGGAGTTAGTCTACGGACTTCTGTACCCGGGGTCTCCAACCCCCTGACATCTCGGATCAGCAAGGGCATCTCAACTTGGGTAGGTAGAACACAGTGAGATAGTGTCTGTATGCAGTTTGATAAGAACAGCTTACAACTCAGATGCAAACTAAATTCTTTTATTATCCAGAACTCACCTCTCTCTGAGATGTGGAGATTTTGACTCTGAAATACTATATTCACACCTAGTTCCAGATACCCATCTCTTAGTTCACATCCACTCACAGTAAATGATAGTTAAATCATTCGTCAAGGCTTAAAATTGTTTGTAAAATAAATTCTTATTTGTTTGCAAACACTGACTGGTTCTTGAATCAAAGCGAAGTGGGACGATCTCTGAATAATTAAAATAATCCTAGAACCTTCTAATTAATCATCCTAAAACCAAGCAAGGTGATATTCTATAATAATAGATTATTACAGCTATTGGTCACAAAGTAATGAGAATAGAAATAAATAGCTCTTAAGCAATTTATTTGATTCAATTTACCCTCTATTGACTTCATGACACCCCCTTCCCCTTGCTTTGCCGGTCTGTGAACAGGGTGACATGTTCCGTCTCTAGCGCAAGGTTTCCTCATGTGACCATGATCTCCAAACCATATCTGACTTAAACATACACACAAAAACTTGTTTAGCCACTTATTTTTTTTCTTCCTTTTGTATCAGATTTTTTTTTTAGTCATAACTGAAATTTCATGACCACATGTGAGGTGCGGGACCCTTTGCCTTTCAACAACACAGAGAAATGGTCCCATTACTGTGGATGAAACACCAGTCAGTCCATCTTACATTTCTGAACAAGAAACAAAAATACCTGAACTGATCCACTTGAAGGCAAAGTCTCACCTCAACACAAAATGAGCATTCCACTCTTTTCTGGTTTAGAACCATAGACTCAGATTTGGAGGCCATTCTGCTGTGTCAGACTCTATGAAAAACCATCCCAGGGCACACCGAAGTCATTCATCCATCAATTTTCATCCGCTTATCCGGAGTTGGGTTGTGGGGGCAGTAGCCTAAGGCGAAAGGCCCAGACTTCCCTCTCCCCAGCCACTTGGGCCAGCTCCTCCAGGTGAATCCCAAGGCGTTCCCTGGCCAGGTGAGAGACATAGTCCCTCCACCGTGTCCTGGATCTACCTATAGGTCTCTTCCCGGTTGGACGTGCCCAGAAAAACCTCAACAGGGAGGCATCCAGGAGGCATCCTGACCAGATGCCCGAGCCGCCTCAACTGGCTCCTCTCAATGTGGAGGAGCAGCGGGTCTACTCTGAGCCCCTCCTGAATGACCAAGCTTCTCACCCTATCTCTAAGAGAGAGCCCAGCCACTCTTCGGAGAAAACTCATTTCGGCCGCTTGTATCTGCAATCTCATTCTTTCGGTCACTACCCAAAGCTCATGACCATAGGTGAGGGTAGGAACGTAGATCGACCGGTAAATCGAGAGCTTCGCCTTCTGACTTAGCTCTCTCTTCACCACAACAGACAGTACAACGCCCGCATCACTGCAGATGCAGCACCAATCCGCCTATCGATCTCACTCTCCAGTTTTCCCTCACTCGTGAAAAAGACCTCGAGATACTTAAACTCCTCCACTTGGGGCAGGTCCTCATCCCTGACCCGGAGAAGGCATTCTACCCTTTTCCGAATCAAGACCATGGTCTCAGATTTAGAGGAGCTGATTCTCATCCCAGTTGCTTCACACTCGGCTGTGAACCACTGCAGCGAAAGCTGAAGGTCACATTCTGATGAAGCCAACAGGACCACATCATCTTCAAAAAGCAGAGACCTGATCCTCAGGCCACCAAAACGGATACCCTCCACACCTTGGCTGCGACTAGAAATCCTGTCCATAAAGGTTATGAACAGAATCAGTGACAAAGGGCAGCCTTGGCAGAGTCCAACTCTCACTGGGAACGAGCCTGACTTACTGCCGACAATGCGGACCAAGCTCTGACACCGGTCATACAGGGACCTAACAGCCCGTATCAGAGGGCCTGGTACCCCATACGCCCGGAGTACCCCCCACAGGGCCCCCCGAGGGACGTGGTCAAACGCCTTCTCCAAATCCACAAAACACACGTAGACTGGTTGGGCAAATTCCCACTGTAACGTCACAAAATGGCCTGATTTTGAGATCCCACAGGTCAGATCTACAGCCAGGTCAACTTAACCTGGCTATGACACAACTTACAGTATTTTCCCCTTACAGGAGACTGGAAGTCTACACGTAGTACCTTTCTCAGTGGCCTAGTGGTAGAGTGTCCGCCCTGAGACTGGAAGATCAGGGGTTCGATTCCTGGTCAGGTCATACCAAAGACTTTGAAAAAAATGGGACCGAATGCCTCCCTGCTTGACACAGTATTAAGGGGTTAGATTGGGGGGTTAAACCACCAAATAGTTCCCGATCGCGGCTTTGTCTGCAGCTCACCGCTCCCCCAGGGGATGGGTCAAATGCGGAGAACAAATTTCGCACACACACCTGTGTGTGTGACAACTAATGGGACTTTAACTTTAGTCCCTTCAAATCAGAGCCTGCTTCCTCACACCAGCTGGAATCAGAGGCTGACAGAGATAATACAAGATAAACAATAACATTCTCCGCTCCAAGGTCCATCACAGAGGAACTCTTTTAAATTAACTCCTGTATTGCCAGAAGAGAGAAGATTTTATAATTAAATGCAATGAAATGTTCATTGATCTGTTAATGATATATGCTTAGCATGTTTACTGGATGAGGTCATCACCATTTGCACTCATACAAGACAGAGTAAGGTTAAGCTAACACATGACACATAGTTAACCTTTTGCCCAGATTCACAGTCTCCATATCGAAGAGGGTGAGTTCTGAGATTCTTGGTAACACCTCTCAAACTTGTCAGCCCCTGATTGGCTGGCCAAATCATAATATTGATTCCTTAAAAAAAAGATGGCTTTGAGTAATTTGTGAGTTCTAGAGCAAGTTTCAGACCAGCCATCTTCAGCACCTCTTTAACCAGAAGGATTTTGACACGTTGTCAAAACCTTTAACCTTTTTCGCACCTGCAAAACTGAGAACGCAAGATAGTACCTGCAATACAAAGTTGATGCAAACTCCTTCAGAGTTATTTTTATGACACTCGGTTTCATCTAACGAAGTGTGTCCCTTAATGAATAAAAGAATCCTAGAATCTTCTGACTAAAACAAACAAAGACCAGGCAAGGTGATATTCTATATTTAAACAGAGTATTAAAGCTTGTTGGTCTCAAGTAGTGTTAATAAATAATAGCTCTAAAAGCAATTTACTTAACCAAATATACTATTTATCTAACATTACATAATGGCAATTACAAGCCAGATTTATTAAAATCACTCCGTGATGGTTTTTGAATCATTAATTAATATCAAAAATCTATTTTACCCCACAAAACAAGCTTCCCGCAGGTTTTAGTGGTTTTGAGCATATATTTTGACTTTAAATGTGAAGAAGCTATCTCTACGGGCCCGTCTGCCATTTTGGACGGCGGCGCTGTGCGTAAAGGAGTGACGTCATGGGGTGAAGCACACTACCCCTCCCGCACTTGCCCAGAGCTCAATCAGTCCGGTACCTTGGCCGGGTGTCGAAGTACCCCTGCCATTCATTTTGCTTCCTAACCTCGACTCTCACTGCCTTGCGATTGGTGACCCTGAATACGGGGAAATTGCATGCTCATTGCTGGGTTCAAAGCCTAAATCAGAGCCATCCTCTGATGTGTTAAGAGTGACCAGTCCTTCCACAGCCTCCAAGGTCAGTGACACCCGCAGAGCCTGTGTCGTCGCTGCAGCTGTATCACTTCAACCTGGGGTGGGAAAACCACCTGCTCCAGATGAGGTTGATGGTTGCAGTGACACTGCACCTCCACCTGAAACGCCAAACCCTGCGGTGGGGACACCACCTGCCGAAGGGGGCTGATGATATCACTGGCCCTGCTCCACTAAAGCTGGTGCTGGTGACCTCTAGCTCTGAGGTTGGTGACCCACCAACCAAAGGGGGGCTTGACTGTGACCCTGTACCACTAATGGCTGACCCTGTTCTCTCTGACTGCACCTGTGCGTGGACCGAGGGCTCTACAGAGCGCTCACCTGCGCCGACCCCTCGAACAGCCGCACCTACACCAGTCTACGGTCCTTAACATTCTTTGTTTCAGTTTTCAGGACTGACAAAGTATCTTTGGCTAGTAGTGTGTGCCTGTCTGATGTCCAACGCAGTTAAACACTTTTTCAGCTACATCAGTGGACAAAAAATCATCATTGAAACTCGACATCAGCCAGTGACCTTCCTTAACAATCAACGCATCAGAGATGGGGTGGTGACAAATGCACGCATTGCGTCATGACCGCTTGCTCTTCAGAGCTTTGAAATCTAAGTACGCTACGCACCGAATCGCTGTAGTCCTCTTGGCATTGGTCTGGCTGCGTGCCAGCATTTCTCAGACGATACTATAACATTGGTCCTACCAGCTAACCCTCCCCAGACTCTGCTGAACCTCAACCACCACTACTTCGACCAGGCTCTCTGTGTGGACTTGCCAACTGTGTACGTTGATGGCAGTTCCTTTTGACACGGCGCTGAACCTCGTTCAGACGTGGGTGTTGTTTGGTTACACGCTAACTGGAAAGAATCTGAGTGTTACCAGTTGGGTCCTAAGACCTCACAGTTTGCAGACGTGGCTGGGATCTTGATAGAGCTACAACTCACTGCCGATCGTGGTGTCCTCAAGCTGGTGATCTGCACAGAATCGGACTACGCACGTCTCAGTTTCATTCGTCATCTACCCTCTTGGAAAAGTATTGGGTTCTTAACCTCTAAATGGAAGCCCGTTAAGCATCAAGAACTCTTCATGGCTTGTGATGCCTTAGCGACATCACATGACATGCAGATCTATTGGCGAAAGGTCAAAGGTCTATCTCATGCACCTGGAACGGATAAGGATCTGAACGATCTTACATCACGCACCCTCCAGGATCCCCGTAAGGGTATAGAGCTGGTCCAGTGTTCCACAGCCAGGACAAAAACCGCATTGCTCCTCCTGAATCTGAGGTTCAACAATCCAATGGACCCTCCTCTCCAGAGCCCCTGAATAGACCTTACCAGGAAGGCTCAGGAGTGTGATTCCCCCGAAGTTGGAACATACCCTGCGGTCCCCCTTTTTAAATAAGGGGACCACCACCCCGGTCTGCCTGTCCAGTGGGACTGCCCCCAATGTCCATGCGGTATTGAAGAGCCACATCAGCCAACACAGCCCCACAACATCCAGAGCCTTAAGGAACTTCGGGCGGATTTCATCCACCCCTGGAGCCTTGCCACAGAGGAGCTTTTTAACCACCTCAGTGTCTTCAGCACCAGAGATTTGAGAGGCCAACTTAAAGTCCCCAGATTCTGCTTCCTCACTGGAAGACGTGTCGGTGGGATTGAGGAGGTCTTCGAAGTATTCTGCCCACCGATCCACAATGCCCTGAGTAGAGGTCAGCAGCACACCGTCCCCACTATAGATAGTGTTGGTAGCACACTGCTTTCCCCCCCCTGAGGCGCCGGAGGGTGGACCAGAATCTTCTCAAAGCCGTACGGAAGTCTTGCTCATGGTCTCACCGAACTCCTCCCTTGCCCGGGTTTTTGCCTTGGTGACAACCCGGACCGCGTTCCGCTTGGACTGCTGGTACCCGTCAGCTGCCTCTGGAGTCCCACAGGCAAAAAAGACCTGATAGGACACTTTCTTCAGCTTGACAGTATCCCTTGTGGGTTACCACCATGACAGGTGCCGACGATCCTGCAACCACAGCTCCGGACGGCTTCCTCAACAATGGAGGCACGGAACAGGGTCCATTCAGACTCAATGTCCCCCGCCTCCCCCGGAACATTTTGGAAGTTCTGTTGGAGGTGGGAATTGAAGCTCCTTCTGACAGGAAACTCTGCCAGACGTTCCCAGCAGACCCCCGCGATACGTATGGGCCTGCCTGGTCTGACCGGAATCCTCCCCACCATCTGAGCCAACTCACCACCAGGTAGTGGTCAGCTGACAGCTCCGCTCCTCTCTTCACCGGAGTGAACCATGCGGCCGCAGGTCAGGCGAAACAATGACAAAATCGATCATCGAGCTGCGGCCTAAGGTATCCTGGTGCCAAGTGCACATATGGACACCTTTATGTCTGAAAATGGTGTTCATTATGGAAGATCCATGACTGGCACAGAAGCCCAATAACAAAACACCACTTGAATTCAGATCGGGGGGCCGTTCCTCCCAACCACACTTCTCCAGGTCTCACTGTCATTGCCCACGTGAGCGTTAAAGTCCCCCAGCAGAACGAGGGAGTCACCGGAAGGAGCGCTTTCCAGCACGCCCTCCAAGGTCTCCAAAAAGGGTGGGTAGTCTGAGCTGTAGTTTGGTGCATAAGCACAGACCACAGTCAGAACCCATCCCCCCACATGTAGGCAGAGGGAGGCTACCCTCTCATTCATTGGGGTAAACTTCAACGTACAGGCACCAAGATGGGGGGAACTAGTATGCCCACCCCTGCTCATCGCCTCTCAGTGGGAGCAACTCCAGAGTGGTAGAAAGTCCAGCCCCTCTCAAGGAAACTGGTTCCAGAGCCAGAGTCATGCATTGAGGTGAGTCCGACTATATCTAGTCAGAACCTCTCAACCTCACAAACCAACTCAGGCTCCTTCCCCACCAGAGAGGTGACCTTCCATGTGCCAAGAGCCAACTTCTGTAGCTGAGGATCAGACCACCAAGGTCCCCGCCCTAAACATCAGTGTTTCAAATATACTAACAGCAAATAATTAGCAAAAAGCAGAGATGAGAAGCTAAAGTTCCAAACTGCTTTTTCCGAACATGAACATCAAAAACAGAATTGGAGAATTAAAGTTAAACTAAATTAAAGGTAGAGCCCTTTTTTATTAACTACATTCATTGAGCTATTCAGTGCATCTTAACAGAAACTTCCAAGGACACAGAAGACAGGAACTTGCTGCAGCAAAACCAGAATAATGTGCTCAGATTCCTTAGCAACTAGAAAACAGTATGTCAAATGACCTTGTCTATATTAAAATTCTACCATTATTTTTCATAAATCGAAAAATAAACAAATACCTATTCAAAAAGAGAAAAGAAGAATGCTGAATACTTGATCTAGATCTCCACTATAACCTAAACTTAAGAACAATATTAGACCTGTCGGTTTTTCCTGGGTTCGTCTAGAGAAGAAAACTGATGTTCCCCTGCAACAAAAACATCATGTCAAACCCAGTAACTGCAAATTAATTTTGTCAGACTCAGCTCTGCCAGCGACGTCTTCTCACCATTTTGCTCAGCTGTTTAAATTCAGAGCCAGTGTTTACGCAAGGGAGGATGATTTGTCTTAGCTTTCATATTACATTATCACACAAGCAGACAGTGTGAAAAAGTCCACCGTAACACTCACATTTCAGGTAATGAGCAAAATGACAGAGATTCTGTTGTCTATTACAGTCAGTAATTAAGACACTGATCTTGTAATTAAGCAGTGGCAGGTATACTGTGCTCAGAATGCATTATCTGTTTCTATTCCATGAGGTAGAGTTTTTCCATTACTTTTTTCCGCCAGAATCTTAAGAAGGAATGATTATGTTTACTGAAGAGATTTAGAATTCTGGGTGTCACTCCTTCACTTTGTATCGTTCATAGGGACTCCCATTTCTAGTCAATCTGTTGAGCTGTTTATTCGTCTGTCTTCGTCTTGTCCGCCTCATCCTCTTGCTAATCTTCTCTCTCATTTTTCCCTCCCCCTATCTCACTGTTTCTCTTTTCTCTGCTGCATTTTCTAAAACACCTCAACTTGGCTTTAGGATCTGCATAAAGAGACGCTTCTACTGAAACTTTGCATTTTGGAGGAAAAAATATCAAACCTGTCAAATACATCAAAAGATGTCCCCTGCCGTCACATCTAGGGACAAAGTTTCAAGCAAGATCAAGATATCTCAGATTAGCTAGAACAATTTGTTTCCTTGTAATTAGCAGATGTGTCGCTCTCATCGCTGTTCCTCTCAGTTGTGGGATGTACACTCTCAAGGGCTTGAAAAGAACAAAATTATTCAGTGGTAAAAATAGAATTAGTAGAATTATTTTTCATTTGTTTTGGCGGAAAAACGATTGTTCTGCAAGACTTTCCAGTGGTGTGCGCTATAATTTAATCAGTTGCAATCAAAAATTAAATTGGATTGATTTTTTTTACTAAATATATTTTGCTTCTCAGGCACAACATTTCTCTTTTTAAATAGAAGGATGCAAAACATCAGTTTATTACAATGTTTAAAGTGACAGTGTGTATTTTTCCTGGCGACTGGGGGCAGTAGATGCCTAAATCTTTGCAAGCAAGCAGTATTTTTGTGTTGGAGTGAGACCTTACCAACAGATGCCCATTATTTTTATTTATTTATTTATTTATTTATTTATTTATTTATTTATTTATTTATTTCATGTTCTGTCTGGCTGTGAAGCAAACTGAATTAATGTCTGAATGCTGGTGACAAGCCTTACAGATTTACTCTCAGGTGGAGCATCAAAGCATCCGCTTTTAATGTCATGCCTGATACTTAAAACTTTATTGTTATTGTTTTTTGAATGCTTTGTAATTCCGACCAGACACGGAGACAGAGATGAAAGAGAAAGGAAGAGACAAAAGGTGTGTGCGTGGGGTCCGCAAAAATAATCAATCAATAATGAACAAGAGTCTGCTTCTAGACCTGCAGTAAAGGGACACACACCAATACAACAGGAGCAAGCTATCACTGCGTTAACTTGATGAAGAAATATAAAATCAACATTGCTTTACTGAACAATCACACGATAATAAATCACCATGCATTTAGTGCCAACCACAGCCTTAAGACATGTGTTGAACATGCCCAAGTTCATGCTTATGAGAGCACCATGTGAGCACCTGTGTGTGTGCACGTGCTTGTATATGTAAGGTTTCTCTATAGGAGCGTCCAATAAAGAGTGAGGTGCCACAGATCTGGCCCCAAATATGTGTAGGAGATGGAGGGAGTTCCAAGCCCAGAGATCCAGGAGCTGCCCCAGAGCACAGGGACCCAAAGGAGACTGTGACCAGAAAAGCCCCTGCCCCCCTCGAGAGGCGCAGAGGATCGCCCCGGGGGTCCACAACCAGCAGCCAGCAGAGTCCCGGGGGATATCAGCGGCAAGCCCACAGGCCCGCCCACAGCCTCCCACCCCAGCCGGCTGAGCCCGGGATCCAGGGGCGACCACCCCCGCTGGGGACCCAGCAGAGCCCAGGGACCCAGATACCACCAGGCAGCCACCGTAATTGATCAGGCAGACGCCAAAAATCTTAAACCCCCTGACCCAGTAGCCACAAACACTCAGGCAGACCAAGGAACCGCACTCCACACCAGGTTTGGCAAGGGCAGACAAAAATGTATAGCATCAAAAGAAGTCCCAGGAGAAGGGAGGAGTTAAAGCCCCTTCCTGACATATACAGTTACACAGACACAGTCACACACTCCCTCCCTCATGCTCACACATACACATACAACCAAAGACTTTCAAAAACACATGCTGGACACCCACTCATGCTCCCCATACATACCCTATTCACTCTGGTCCCGTTACTGCTGCACATGGGGTACAACCATTACCACTTCCCAGAGTTCGACCCTTTCTCCTGGGGTGCTGATGAGCAGGCTCCTCCACCCAATGCTGAGCAAAGCAACCCACCACCTCAGACACCGACCAGATCTCCCTCCTAGCCTCCAGCCCCGGGAAGCTAAACGACAACAAAGGTGTGCTAAGACCCCTAGTCTCCCTCCGCCTGCTCCAATATAGTTTTAGTGTGTGTTGATGAGGTGTATTCCGTGGCTGTGGTGAGAGGGCAGCGAGGGCATCATCTGGCCCAATGCCAGCTGATGCCACTACACCACCCCACTTGCACCCACAGCCCTCAGTGTCTAAGTGCAGTTTAAAATTGGAAGTTGGCACTGGCACTCGGGATGAGGCTGAAAAATCCCCCTGCCAAATGCCGTTGAATGTGCTCACTCCCAAGGCCCTAAGTGTGTGGTTGCATGGAATGTCACTGGTGGAAGTGTTTAAGGTGCAAATAAAATTGGGGGGCTGGTTGCCACAGGAATGCAGAAATGGAGTCCATACCCGCATCCCCTGACTTGTCCACCCCCAAGGTCCTATGTGCGTGTTTGTGTGATGATGTGAGGGAGCTGGAGGAGAAAAATGTGTGGGGATGGGGAGGAATGGCTGGTTGGACTTAAGCCCTCCAGGGAGCTAGCTCCCCAACTGGCCCCAATAGGCACCTCTGTTGCCAAAATGCCACCCAGGGCAAGGAGACCCCAGCCCATCTTGCCAGGGCCCAGAGCAGCAGCATCACAGAGCCTCACGGAGTCCGAGGGCACCAACCCAGCCCCACCCCAGCAGAATATCTACTCCCATCCCTGCATTTGTGCAACTTCCAGAACATATGAGACATAGGACATCCAGGTAAGGTTGGGTCCTCCCTCTCCTGGAAATCCCCCAACAGATGCCCATTAGGGACATTAGGCACATCAGACTCCCTTTCATCACTCACAACAAGTGAAGAGGTAAATGTGTTAAACAAAATTAAAGAATGACGAAAGCTTTTAAATGTTTGTTACAAATCATAAAATGCATTTTGTCCTCTTGGGCTCCCGTAGAAGGAAATATGACATCTAATATGGCGTCGCCCAGAGACTTGGACCCACTCCCATGTATTTTAGACCTAATTTTTAAGGTTATATGTTACAACACCACCAATATTTTTCAACAACTGGGCATCATTTATTTTATTTTCAACAACATTTTGATGGATATTTCCCAAAATTAATGGTAAAAACTACACATTGCCTCATCCCGAGTGCCGGTGCCCACTTCCAATTTTTAACTGCACTTAGACACAGAGGGCTGTGGGTGCAAGTAGGGTGATGTGGTGGCATCAGCTGGCGTTGGCCAGATGACCCCTGCACCTCCTTCAGCAATCAGCTGTGGTTGATTTTAAATCAATGTGGAGCTGAGTTTCAACATGAAGATGGAGATACAATTACAGTTTGGGGCTGAAATATTGCATTTAAAGTAATTTACACTAAACTGCCAAAATATTGATTACACGTGTAAAGCACTAGACACTCACCCATACAGTTTATCAACCAAAAAAGAGTAAATTTAGGTGTTACTCGCTCTTTATTCTAACAGCTGAAATGTCTCCCCAGCCTTCATTAGTGTGTGCAGGAGCGATTCACCACTAAATTAAACAAATCAGCTTTGTTCATGATCTGAAACATGCAGCAACTTGCTGGAACCAGACTGCAGCACCAGGTAAGAGTGGCCCGCCAGTCTGAAGTTGCAAGTCGAATATTCTGACCAGAGGGGGTGATAGGGGCTGGGAGGCCTTTCATTAGCCCTGTAGGGGTCATTTTAGCACCAACTGTCTCAAAAAATAATTTAAAAATATGAAAAAGTTGCAAAGTATCCCTTTTTTGAGCCTTCCACTCGCATCATAAATTATGTTAGTGTGCCTTTTCACAAACTCTTAGAACTACGGAATTTCACCCAAACAAGCATCAGATATCAAGCTAGCAGGGGTGTGTCCAGGGAGTGGCCTGGGGTAGCACATGCCACCCTTGGAATCTGATTGGCCACCCCAGGTGCCACCACACTAATTTACTTTTAAATAGGCTTTTCATTGTCCACAATAGGCTTGGGGGTAAAACAAAAAAAGCATAACCATTGGTGCCACCCATGCACAAAGCTGTGCCTCACCTGGGCCACCCCATTTTAAAAGATCTGGACACGCCACTGCAAGCTAGTCACAGTGCGGGGCTATAATGCGCTAAATATTGGTATGTCTGCAGAGCCAGAAAACTGCTCGGCCTCCTCTCTTGTTTACGGTCAGATCTCAAAAACTAAGAATGCTAGGTTTATGAAACTCGCACATCACAAGTTTGACTAGTTGTGCCGTCGTCATTGTCTTCCTCAGTTTATCCGGGTCGCGGGGGCAGCATCCCAACTAGGGAGCTCCAGACCGTCCTCTCCCCGGCCACCTCCACCAGCTCCTCCGGCAGGACCCCAAGGCATTCCCGGACCAGATTGGAAATGTACCCTCTCCAACGTGTCCTGGGTCGACCCGGTTTCCTCCTGCTGGCGGGACATGTCCAAAACACCTCCCCAGGGAGGCGTCCAGGAGGCATCCTGACCAGACGCCCAAACCACCTCAACTGGCTCCTTTCGATCCGGAGGAGCAGCGGTTCTACTCTGAGTCCCTCCTGAATGTCCGAGCTCCTCATCCTATCTCTAAGGCTGAGCCCGGCCACCCTATGGAGGAAACTCATTTTGGCCGCTAATACCCGCAATTTCGTTCTTTCGGTCATTACCCAAAGCTCATGACCATAGGTGAGGACTGGGACGTAGATCGACCGGTAAATCGAGAGCCTGGCTTTCTGGCTCAGCTCCCTCTTCACCACGACTAGTTGTGCTAAATAGGAAATATGTGTTGTAAATGTTAAACTCAATGAAGTTGGTGAAATCATAGTATGGAAATCAAACCTACCAAATTTGAGTACACGCCATGCACAAGGAAAAGACATTATGAATATTTTTAGATAAAATTGGTTGTTTTTTTAGACATTCATCATCATCATCATCATCATCATCATCATCATCATCAAGCTTTATTTATAAAGCACATTTAAGTGGCGACAACGCCAACCACAGTGCTGTGCAAGACAATACATCACCAAAATAGATAAAACAAATAAAACTATTTAAAAATAAATAAATAAATAATAAAAAAAAACACTCCTCCTTGAACCGTCACCTTATCGTGGTGGAGGAGTTTGAGTGCCCTAATGATCCTAGGAGCTATGTTGTCTGGGGCACTTAGTGCCCCTGGTAGGGTCTCCCATGACAAATTGGTCTTAGGTGAAGGGTGAGACAAAGAACGGTTCGAAGGATCTTTCATGGCGGTTAAAACGAAGAGTCGGAGTACCCGGCCCGGAGGGTTACTGGGGTCCCACCCTGGAGCCAGGCATGGGGTTGGGGCCCGTGAGCGAGCGCCTGGTGGCCGGGCTTTCGCCCATGGGGCCCGGCCGGGCCCAGCCCGAACCGGATACATGGGCTCGTCCAACTGTGGACCCACCACCCGCAGGAGGAACATGAAGGGTCCGGTGCAATGCGAATCGGGTGGCAGACCAAGGCGGGAGCCTTGGCGGTCCAATCCCCGGACAAGAAAACTAGTTTTTGGGACATGGAACGTCACCTCGCTGGCGGGGAAGGAGCCGGAGCTTGTGGCAGAGGTTGAGAGGTACCGGCTAGATATAGTCGGACTCACCTCGACACATTGCATTGGCTCTGGAACCCGAGACCTGGAGAGGGGTTGGACACTCTACTTTGCTGGAGTTGCTCCGGGTGAGAGGCGGAGGGCTGGGGTTGGCTTTTTGTTAGCCCCGAGACTCTCTGCCTGTGTGTTGGGGTTTACCCCGGGGGACAAGAGGGTAGCTTCCTTGCGCCTTCGGGTCGGGGAACGGGTCCTGACTGTTGTTTGTGCTTATGGGCCAAATATCAGTTCAGAGTACCCACCCTTTTTGGAGTCCCTGGGACGAGTGCTAGATAGTGCTCCATCAGGGGACTCCATTGTCCTGCTGGGGGACTTCAATGCTCACGTGGGCAATGACAGCTTGACCTGGAGGGGTGTGATTGGGAGGAACGGCCCACCTAATCTGAACTCGAGCGGTGTTTTGTTATTGGACTTCTGTGCAAGCCGCAGTTTGGCCATAACGAACACCATGTTCGAACATAAGGATGCCCACCGGTACACTTGGTACCAGGGCAGCCTAGGTCACAGGTCGATGATAGATTTTGTAGTCGTATCATCTGACCTGCGGCCGTATGTTTTGGACACCCGAGTGAAGAGAGGGGCGGAGCTGTCAACTGATCACCACCTGGTGGTGAGTTGGATCAGATGGCAAGGGAACATGCCACGTAGACCTGGCAGACCCAAACGCATAGTGAGGGTCTGCTGGGAACGCCTGGCAGAAGAACCTGTCAAGACGGTCTTCAACTCCCACCTCCGGCAGAGCTTTGACCACGTCCCGAGAGCAGTGGGGGACAATGAGTCCGAGTGGGCCTTGTTCCACTCTGCGATTGTCGAGGCGGCTGTTGCTAGCTGTGGTCGTAAGGTGGCCGGTGCCAGTCGTGGTGGCAACCCCCGTACCCGCTGGTGGACACCAGAGGTTTGGGGAGCCGTCAGGCTGAAGAAGGAGGCCTACAGGGCGTGGCTGGTCTGTGGGTCTCCGGAGGCAGCAGACAGGTACCGGATAGCCAAGCGGGGTGCAGCAGTGGCAGTTGCCGAGGCAAAATCTCGGGCGTGGGAGGAGTTTGGTGAGGCCATGGAGAAAGACTATCGATTGGCTCCAAAGAGGTTCTGGCAAACTGTCCGGCGCCTCAGGAGAGGAAGGCAGCAACTCGCTCACACTGCTTACAGTGGGGATGGGGAGCTGCTGACGTCAACTGAGGCTATAGTCGGACGGTGGAAGGAATACTTTGAGGAGCTCCTCAATCCCACCAATGCGCATTCCGAGGAGGAACCAGAGCTGGGAGGCCTGGGGATGGACTGTCCGATCTCGGGGGCAGAAGTTTCTGAGGTAGTCAAACAACTACACAGCGGCGGAGCCCCGGGGGCGGATGAGGTTCGTCCTGGGTATCTCAAGGCTATGGATGTTGTAGGGCTGTCATGGTTGACACGTCTCTACAACATTGCGTGGTCATCGGGGGCAGTTCCTAGGGAGTGGCAGACCGGGGTGGTGGTCCCCATCTTTAAGAAGGGTGACCTGAGGGTGTGTTCCAACTATAGGGGGATCACACTCCTCAGCCTCCCTGGAAAGGTCTACGCCAAGGTACTGGAGAGGAGGGTCCGATCGATAGTTGAATCTCAGATAGAGGAGGAGCAATGTGGTTTTCGTCCTGGCCGTGGAACTGTGGACCAGCTCTATACCCTTGCAAGGGTGATGGAGGGGGCATGGGAGTTTGCCCAACCAATCCACATGTGCTTTGTGGATTTGGAGAAGGCTTATGACCGTGTCCCCAGGGGCACCCTGTGGGGGACGCTCCAGGAGTATGGGGTGGGTGGCTTTCTGTTAAGGGCCATTCAGTCCCTTTACCAGAGGAGCGTGAGTTTGGTCCGCATAGCCGGTAGTAAGTCGGACCTGTTCCCAGTGAGGGTTGGACTCCGCCAGGGCTGCCCTTTGTCACCGGTTCTGTTCATCACTTTTATGGACAGAATTTCTAGACGCAGCCGTGGTGTGGAGTGTGTCGAGTTTGGTGGCAGGAGAATCTCGTCTCTGCTTTTTGCGGATGATGTGGTCCTCCTAGCTTCATCCAGCTCTGACCTTCAGCTCTTGCTGGGTAGGTTCGCGGCCGAATGTGAAGCGGCTGGGATGAGGATCAGCACCTCCAAATCTGAGACCATGGTTCTCGACCGGAAAAGGGTGGCTTGCCACCTCCGGGTCGGGGGAGAGGTCCTACCTCAAGTGGAGGAGTTTAAGTATCTCGGGGTCTTGTTCACGAGTGAGGGTAGGAGGGATCGGGAGATCGACAGGCGGATTGGTTCGGCGTCTGCAGTGATGCGGACGCTGAGCCGATCTGTCGTGGGGAAGAGGGAGCTGAGCCAGAAAACCAGGCTCTCAATTTACCGGTCCATCTACGTCCCAATCCTCACCTATGGTCATGAGCTTTGGGTAATGACCGAAAGAATTAGATCGCAGATACAAGCGGCCGAAATGAGTTTCCTCCGTAGGGTGGCCGGGCTCAGCCTTAGAGATAGGGTGAGGAGCTTGGACATTCGGGAGGGACTCGGAGTAGAACCGCTGCTCCTCCGGATCGAAAGGAGCCAGGTGAGGTGGTTTGTGAATCTTGTCAGGATGCCTCCTGGACGCCTCCCCGGGGAGGTGTTTCGGGCATGTCCTGCCGGCAGAAGGCCCCCGGGTCGACCCAGGACACGTTGGAGAGGTTACATCTCCAATCTGGTCCGGGAACGCCTTGGGGTCCTGCCGGAGGAGCTGGTGGACAAGGCCGGGGAGAGGACGGCCTGGAGCTCCCTAATTGGGATACTGCCCCCGCGACCCGGACCCGGATAAGCGGAGGAAGACGAAGACGAAAAAACACTGGTAACAGTAATAATCACAATAATGATATTGTAGCGGTCTGCGCCGCGCTCTAGCGGTGTGTGTGTGAAGCAGCAAAGAAGAGTCGACAGTTGGCAGACATAGAACACTTTTAATAGCCAGATGGCTCCCCTTTTCATCCCCCCACATACATTTAACTCATGGTGCCAACAGGCACCGGATAAGAACAACACAGCGTGAACTCCAAACTGAAACAAACAACACTAACATAACCGTGAACAAAGTAACCCTCAGAACACCACAAACTGAATAAACAACCCCGATTTACCATCCCCCTCCTGATTTCCCGGCTGCCGCCAGAGAGGAGTTAAGCCTGCACGCATTCCTACGAAGGCTAACACCGGAACCATTACGTCAACACGTCAGATTGTCCTTCCTCATCACCTTGGCTGAAGTGCTTAGGAGAGCTGAACAAGCGGAGGAGGTGATACCTATTGGAAAGTGTGGGCAATCGCTACTGGCGAGAGCGGCTGAACAACAGGAGGTGCTGGAAGAGAGGAGAGAAGTCAGTCAGGTCCGGCCGGAGCAGACCCAGAGACAGAGACCAGCCACCGGCCTCTGTGGGGAACCAGGACATCTAACCAGAGACTGCCCAGCCCCAAGTCCTCGGCCCAGGTCCGGACCGCGGAGGCTGCAAGCTGCGGGAAACGCCAGCGGAGTGGGACAGTAAGGGGACTCCCACCTCCCGCAATGTCACCCCTTGGAGTTAACCTGCCATGCGTCGGCCGCTGCGGGCCGCTTCATGGGCTATATGTGGACTGTGTTGTCAGAGGACAACGATGCCGAGCCTTGGTGGATACGGGGTCCACCATCTGTCTGGTCCGGAAGGGATTTCTGCCAGAGACTGAGGGTTCCCTCCCGGTAGGCTGGAGTCCCACCGAAACCACATTGCTGACCATGACTGGTGAAAACCACAATGACGGGAAAGGGACTGTTATCGGTGGTGGTCGGAACTCATCGAGCTGAGCAGGAGTTCTGGATCACTGCCATTCGAGATGATTGCATCATCAGGCTGGATTTATTAAGGTGCTGGGGCGCATGTGTTGATGTCTGAGGAACTGCTTTGTGCCTAGATGCTGAGAGGACTCCTCTCCGGGAGGGGAGGGACCCTAATGAGAAGCGACGAGGAGCCAGAGTCGCCCAGTCACTCGAAGACAACTGCGAAAACCTGAAGTTTGGACAGAAGCCAGTTCCTGCTACTGTGACCCCGTCACTTGAGGCCATGCTTGCTATGGAGGCATTGGAACAATGCAGCGGGGAACACCTCAGCTTAGAGCAACGAGAGCAGTTGGGCCAATTACTGCAAGAGTTTGGGGACATCATTGCTGCACGAGAAGAGGATTGCACCCGGACTAGCCTGGTCCAACACTGCATCGACACAGGAGACGCCACTCCTGTACGGCTCCGCCCTCATCGCCTGCCATTAGCCAAACGCCAAGCAGCAGAAGAACTAATCAGAGACATGGCAGCTAATGAGGTCATTGAGCCATCAGATAGCCCCTGGGCTGCGCCCGTTGTCCTTATGAAGAAGAAGGGGGGTGGATGGTGACCCTCTGTGGATTACCAGAGGCTTAATGCTTTGACTTATACCCCCTGCCCCGCATTGACGACACATTAGATAATGTAGCGGGATCGTGCTGGTTCAGCTCCTTGGATCTACGCAGTGGAGATTAGCAGGTGGAGCTGGCGCCGGAGGCTAAACCCAAAACGGCGTTCACGATTGGACAGGGACTATGGCAGTTTTGAGTGATGCCGTTTGGGTTATGAAACGCCCCGGCTACTTTTGAAAGACTGATGGAACAAGTTCTGCAGAAGATTCCTCGCAGCCGCTGTGTGGTTTATCTGGATGCTTTGCTCGTGCATGCTAAAGAATTTGAGCACGCTGTTCGCAACCTGAGGGAGGTTTTTGTCACCTTTCGCCAGGCTGGGCTGCAATTAAATCCTGCTAAGTGCACACTGCTCACTCGCCAGACCCATTTCCTCCGCCATGTCATCAGGGAGTAACAACAGACCCTGCTAAGGTTGTTACTGTGAAGGAATGGCCTGTGCCAAGAAGCTTCTGCGGAGCTTCCTGGGTTTGGCCTTCTACTACCGCTGGTTTGTGAACGGATTTGCTACTGTGGCTAGTCCCCTGCATCGGTTAGTTGAGAAGGGAGGGCGGTTTGAATGGAGTGAGGAGTGCACTGCGGCTTTCCACCAGCTCCAGACAGCGTTGGTTGACGCACCGGTTCTGGCGTATCCGGACCCCGCCCAACCATTTCTTGTGGATACATATGCTAGCAACGTGGGAGTGGGAGCCGTGCTCTCCCAAACAGGTAAAGATGGAGAATGAGTTGTGTCTTATTACAGCTGCAGTCTCAATCGGAGCGAGAGGAACTACTGCATCACCAGGCAGGAGCTGCTAGCGGTGGTTTTGGCTGTGAGACACTTCTGGCCGTACCTGCTGGGTACCAAGTTCAAGCTTCGGACTGATCATGCTAGCCTCACCTGGCTATTGAACTTAAAACAGCCGGACGGACAGGTGGCTGGAGATTCTGCAGGAGTATGACTTTGAGATCCAGCACTGCCCGATCGCCATCATGCTAATGCTGACACGTTGTCCCAGCACCCATGTTTAGTGACTGAGTGTCATACTGTCTCTGCCAGGAAGAGCGAGAACCAAAAACTGTTCCAGCAGCAGCAAGAGAGCAGCACCAGGAACCGTCGGCTGCAGCGGTGGAAGCTACCGGGGAACAAGAGAGGGAGTTGTTCTCCATGGAAGAACTAAAAGATCAGCAGGAAGCTGATCCAACTCTGGCGGAGGTGAGGACCTGGGTTCAGGATGCTCTGAGACCAGAGTGGCCCGCCGTATCCTCACGTGGGGCTGATTTAAAGAACCAGCACTCACAGTTTGACAGCTTAGAGCTGCATGGAGATGTGCTGTATCGGCGCTGGCAGGCACCGGGAGGAGGGCTGGACCGCTTGCAGCTGCTGGTGCCACGAAACATTTGAGCAAAAGTCCTCTACTGGGTTCATGGGGCAGCGGGGACAGGACAATTTGGCAACAGCAAAACGGTGCGACGGCTCCGGCGGAAGTTCTACTGGCCGGGCTGCCGTCACAACGCGGAACACCACGTTCACTGCTGCAACGTCTGCACCAGCCAAAAAGGGCCTACTCAGCTCTCCCGGGGGTCGCTACAACAGTACCTGGTTGGAGAACCGATGGAACAGGTCGGGGTGGACATCCTTGGGCCCTTTCCCACCACAGAGGCTGGAAATCGCTACGTTCTGTAGCCATGGACTACTTCACCAAGTGGCCAGAAGCGTGCGCGATGCCGGATCAAAGCGCTGCATCTACAGCTCAGCGGTTGGTGCACGAGATGTTCTCTCGTTCTGGAGTACCTGAAGAGCTGCACAGCAATCAGGGGAGAAACTTTGAGAGCCAGCTGTTAGGTGAGGTGTGCCGGCGGTTGGGGGTGACAAAGACAAGAACCACTCTGTTGCATCCCCAGAGTGATGGGCTGGTGGAACTGTTTAACCGCACTCTGGCAACTCAGCTGGCGATCCTCACCAGCAAACATCAGAGAGACTAGGATTTGCATTTGCCTATGGTGTTGTGGGTGTACCACACTGCGGTGCAAGAGTCCAGGGAGGCCGGTGCGCGCTCGGCACCGGCCGGACCGGTTCCAGGACTTTGAAATGGGAGACTGAGGGTTGTGGGACTTAACCCTTTTGGGGGGGTTGCCCCACCGAGCATACAGTTGTAAACCAGCTGCATAAGCTCCCAAGCTTTCTCCGTGGCTGCGTCGTCTGCCACTCAGTTGTTCTCGGCTTTGCTCTCCTGAGGCTTGCTTCCCAAAGCGTCGGTTCAGTGCAGCCGTGATAGCATCGGAAGAGCGATGCTACTGGCTAGCTAGGACCACCAGGCCCTGAAGTGCTCCTCCTTCCAAGGCCAGTGCCACCTGAACCACTGTCTCCTGTTGGCTCCATCCTTCATGTAAAGCCGCCAGCTCTACTCCGAGGAAGGGTGCAAGGGGTGTGGCGCTGCTGAATCTTGGAAGTTTTACCGGCATTCGATTGCCGCCGTCTCTCAGCGCTGTTGGTGCTGGGATTGTGGGTGCTTCTGCTGAGCGCATCTGTTGCGGGTACCGGGCTAACCGCGGATCGCTGGTTCCATCCGGCTGGCATGGTGTCCTCGCTCTAGTGCCCAGCCGTAGTTGTTCTTCCAGCTTGCTGTTCTCTCTGTCAAGTCGCTCGATCTCCTCGACGAGTTGCTGCATCTTTTCTGTCTTTCTTGACAACGCTAATCCCACTTCTGACACCAATGTAGCGGTCTGCGCCACCCTCTAGCGTGGTGTGTGTGAGGCAGCAAAGAAGAGTCGACAGGTGGCAGACATGGAACACTTTTAATAGCCGGATGGCTCCCCTTTTCATCCCCCCACACATACATTTAACTCACGGTGCCAACAGGCGCCGGATAAGAACAAGCCACCACAAAACATAATCCCGAACGAGCCCCCATATGTTACAACCAGGTGTCTAGGGGGCCTGGGGTAACATGGAGGACGCGTGACACAAAGGAAAATTAACAAAAGTTTTATTTACTTTTCTCTTTTTTTCTTACTCCAGAAAAGAAACCACCGTGGAGCAAAACCCATTTAACCAAAACAGGCTCAAACACTAAAATGTAACATAACTCTAAAGAGAGCACAAAATCTAAGGTAACAGATTACCCCTAAAGCTTATTTTTTCTTCAGTATCAAAGTTCTAAGTGGGAGACAACAGACCAGAGGAAAGGCAGCTCTGCACTATTGTCCCCCTTGGTGAGGAGCTCCAGCAGGTCCTTTAAGCAATTTGCGGCTGATGAAAACCCAGCTCAGCTGGTGCAGGGAGGAGCAAGGGTGAGCAAACAGGCCATAGTCTGCAGGCAGGCTCCTCAGATGCAGCATAAATGAGAGCATAAAAATGCACAGAAAAATGAAATCATAACACAAAAGGCTCCAGCCATAACATTTGTTAAATGTGAAGCAAAATATCTTTAACTAAGAAAAGCCCCTTTGCCTTCTTTGAACTAATAGGGGAGGACCCCAGAAAGAGTAGCTTGCTTGAATGGCAAGATAAACATCTCCTGTCCCACCTTTTACGTTACCTAAAAAAACACTAGGGGGAACAAAGGTCTTCAATGACCTTTGACCATGCCTTATAGCTTAAATGTTAAGAAAAAGTGCAACATGGAAAGTATATTACAAGAGTTATGGACTAATTCAATGTAACAATGACATCCAAGTTAACAATCTGGGCTCAAGTCTTCTTCATCTAGGATCAGTCTAAAAATGTAGAAACAAATAACTGAATGTGAAACTCTGTCCTTTCTGAATGGTGTTGCTATGAAGCTCCATGTAATGTACTGTCAAAATAAGTTTAAAAAAATCAAGCAAGTTTACTATTCACTCACAAAAGGGGCTTCTAGATCACGTTGATGGCTTATGAGATTGTGATATATTAAGACACTATTGTTCTTGACATCTGACAACCTAATTACAAAGCTTGTGGATTTTTAACACCACAGATCTAAAGTTCTTTGTGAGTCCAAAAAATAGGTGTTGTTTTCATATCAGTGTTCATTTTGAGCTTTGTCACAGCTTAAATTTGAAGTGATGACTTTTACTTGCAAGTCTCCAGAGGCATAATTTAGCTTCTTAGAAGACATTAGCCTTGATGCAACTAAGAGCTGTACCAAAAATAATACACTACGAACTTTCAAAGGCGACGTTTGCATCTCTTTTTCAGCAGATGTTCTGATCTATTTCCTGCACTCAGATTGTATATTCTCAGAGAAAATAGATTTTTGATGGCTAGAAAAGGGAGATGAGAGTTTAGGCGGCATAGACAGATTCAGGGCAAAATGAAAATTGAGTTCTGTGTGGCTCATAAAGAAGACCACGGACGAGTTGGAATTTTTGTAGAATCTGAAAAGAATTATCGAACGGAGTCTACAATTTATCTTCATTATATATATACCGTAAATCCTCTAATACAGGCCCGGGCCTGTATTTGACTCAAGCTCATCAAGCTCCAGGCCTTTATTGGAAGGAGGGCCAGTATTAGAGGCAGGCCTCTAATTCTATTTGAGCAAAATGAACTAATGGTTCGCTGGAGTTTTTGACAATTACAATTGCGCCCACATTTTCAAAGTTAAACACATTTCTTTTAACAACGGTAGTTTCTGCTTCAGCCATCTCCCCCCTCCCCCTGCGCAGTGGCCGCAAACTCACTGATGCGCCTGCAGCCTCTCGGAGTTCCTGCTGCTCTAAACATTAAAATAATGATTTCGTTTTCTGTTCCTCACTTCTGATGACCTTCAATGGTGTCTGTTTGTTGCAACAGCAGGTACAAAAACTAACTTGTTTTTATTTGACTATTTTTCTGTCCTGTCTGTTTATTATCTTCCTGCATCTCCTCTCAATCCTAAAGAGAAACTGCTACCTGGGTTCAAATATATTCACCTCATGAGTTACCTTTGAACTGCAGTTCTAAAAGATCTACCGACCGCAAAAACAGCGGAGCGCTCGTTGTTTGGCGGCCGTATCAGTGATCAGTGCGTCGGAGGACAAGGTGATGCGCGCAGCGCCCCGCTCCACAGCATGCAGCGAAACGCATCAGGCGCAAATAAAAGACAGAAAACATTAAAGGAAATGAACTGACATGAACGATCGCGTGTTAAATTAGTTTTTGAGGTGGCGACACCTGATTGTTACTGTGGCCGTGCTCAGGAGATAGATCTACCGACCGCGAAAACAGCGGAGCGCTCCCTGCTTGCCGGCCGCATCAGTGATCTGTGAGTCGGAGGACAAGGTGAAGCGCCCCGCTCCACAGCAGCGATACACATCAGGCGCAAATAAAAGACAGAAAACATTAAAGGAAATGATACGACATGAACGATCGCGTGTCAGTACCTACGGTCTGGCACAGAGCGTTGCCCCACCCCCCGAGCGCAGGAGCTTGTCACTTGCTGACAGCAGGCTGCTGTCTTTTCCGAGGGCTGCATCTTGCCGGTCATTATCACGTGACAGCGACTAGTCGACGACAGGCATAAAGTTGACTAGTTCATACACCCCCTACTGCTGCTCTCCAGAGTGTTCTGCAGCATAATCAGCACGTTCTCTTTGAACTTGATAGTGTAATGACCTGGCTGGGGTTGTAAGCCAGGTGCATTCTGGGTATTGTGTTATATGTGTTTCCTATCGTTCTGCTAGTTCCTATGTTTATGTTATGTTTATGTTTATGTGCTTAGCAGACGCTTTTACCCAAAGCGACTTACAATTTATTTATTTTTTTAACCTATAGGGCATGTTGTGATCTGTGGGGGAAACCGGAGTACCCGGAGAAAACCCACGCATGCATGGGGAGAACACGCAACTCCACGCAGAAAGGCCGCAGCCGAGTATCGAACCTGCAACCTTTGTGTTGCGAGGCAACAGTGCTATCCACTGCGCCACCATGTGCTGATTTGCGTGTTGTGTGAGTGTTATGTAAGCCACAGGGAAGGTGATGTGTGTTCTGTGGAGGGGTTGAATTAGCATGGTTAACTGACACCGTGACTCTGTGTGGTAGGAGCGTGATAGAGGATCGTGTCTGTAGCGTTACAAAGCGTTGAAGAAAAAGCCCAATAAAGGTCTGCGTGAACCTCTACTGCCTCCTGCTGGTTGATTTGGGGACTATACCCCTGCCGCTGGGATGCTCATACTTGCTTATTACCACATTCCACCCGGCCACAATAAGAGACCGGCCATTATTTACCTCCGTCGACTCCGACACCGGCCAAAATTGGAGACCTGGCCTTTAATTGAATACCGGCCTGTATTAGAGGATTAACGGTATATATATATATATATATATATATATATATATATATATATATGCAGTGGTAGAGTGTCTGTCCTGGCAGATCGGGGTATAAATCCCAGTTGGGCCATACCCATCGACATATATATACCTGTTACGGCTACCAGCCTGGCCAGAGAGATCCAGGAGCCAGGATCACCCATCCCCGGCGATCAGCCTGACACCACCCCTCCTTCTCCTCTCTTCCAGGCTGCTGAAGAGCACAGCTGAGCCGAATCTTGCTGATTACCAACACCTGTATAAAAAGGCTGTGCCTTCAGCAGTCTGGGAGGCAGCAGTGCAGGGGTTCTGCTGTCCTTCAGGTCTCGGTTTGGTTTAACCCCTCTAGTTGTGATGAGTTTTAAACTTTGGTAGTTTTAACTCAGTGATGAGTTTTTGGATGATCCAGTGGGATCTTGTGATGTTTGTGTTAAAGGTTAACTTTGTAGCAATTTTATTGACTTCGGTTTTAAACACCGTCGGTTCGGTAAAGCTTTTAATATAAGTTTTCACCAGGTGTTTTAGTCAGTAGATTGTTTTCAGACTTTTATCAACTTCGGGATTTTATGAACACCTTTGTTGCGGTAAAACTTTTAATAAAGTTTTAACCAGGTGTTTTATAGTTGATCTTGTAGTAGTAGTCTTGTAATGTTAACCTTTTTGAGGGTTTTGTTTGTTTTTGCATTATCTTTATAATGCGCGCCATCTGTTTGCTCGTTTTTAGAACCTTTAATTACAAATAAAACCATTTTAAACTCCACCGTCTCCTGTCGGGGACGTAACAATACCCAAAAAGTAAAGTCATACCAAAGACAAATGGGGCCCAATACCTTCCTGCCTGGCACTCAGTTTCAAGGGTTGGGGGGGTTAAACCACCAAATAGTTCCTGAGCGCAGCCACATACCGACTACACAACCAGTAGGCTTTGGTCACTGGACCTCAGGGACCTGATGGAGGTGTAAGCCTTCCGGCTCAGCTCTCACTTCACCATAACAGACCGGTACAACTCTTGCATCACTGCAGATGCAGCACCAATCCACCTGTTAGTCTCCCAATCCATCTTTCCCTCACTCATGAACAAGACTCTGAAATACTGGAACTCCTCCACTTGAGGACCTTGACCTGGAGAAGGAATTCTACACTTTTCTGATTCAAGACCATGGTTTCAGATTTAGAGGATCTGATTGTCATCCCAGCTGCTTCACACGGCTGTGAACTGCTCCAGCGAAAGCTGGAGATCACTGTCTGATGAAGCCATCAGGACCACATCCTCACCACATAAATTTTGCAATCATTAAATTAAATGCAACATCATCAAGATACATACAGTGGGGCAAAAAAGTATTTAGTCAGCCCCCGATTGTGCAAGTTCTCCCACTTAAAATGATGACAGTGGTCAGTAATTTTCATCATAGGTACACTTCAACTGTGAGAGACAGAATGTGAAAAAAAATCCATGAATTCACATGGCAGGATTTTTAAAGAATTTATTTGTAAATCAGGGTGGAAAATAAGTATTTGGTCACTTCAAACAAGGAAAATCTCTGGCTCTCACAGACCTGTAACATCTTCTTTAAGAAGCTTTTCTGTCCTCCACTCATTACCTGTATTAATGGCACCTGTTTGAACACATTATCTGTATAAAAGACACCTGTCCACAGCCTCAAACAGTCAGACTCCAAACTCCACTATGGCCAAGACCAAAGAGCTTTCGAAGGACACCAGGAAAAGAATTGTAGACCTGCACCAGACGGGGAAGAGTGAATCTACAATAGGCAAGCAGCTTGGTGTGAAAAAATCAACTGTGGGAGCAATTATCAGAAAATGGAAGACATATAAGACCACTGATAATCTCCCTCGATCTGGGGCTCCACGCAAGATCTCATCTCGTGGGGTCAAAATGATCATGAGAACGGTGAGCAAGAATCCCAGAACCACACGGGGGGACCTGGTGAATGACCTGCAGAGATCTGGAACCACAGTAACAAAGGTCACCATCAGTAACACACTACAACGGCAGGGAATCAAATCCTGCAGTGCCAGACGTGTTCCGCTGCTGAAGCCAGTGCATGCCAAGGCCTGTCTGAAGTTTGCCAGAGAGCACATGGATGATACAGCAGAGGATTGGGAGAATGTCATGCGGTCAGATGAAACCAAAGTAGAACTTTTTGGTATAAACTCAACTCGTCCTGTTTGGAGGAAGAAGAATACTGAGTTGCATCCCAAGAACACCATACCTACTGTGAAGCATGTGGGTGGGAACATCATGCTTTGGGGCTGTTTTTCTGCTAAGGGGACAGGACGACTGATCCGTGTTAAGGACAGAATGAATGAGGCCATGTATCGTGAGATTCTGAGCCAAAACCTCCTTCCATCAGTGAGAGCTTTGAAGATGAAACGTGGCTGGGTCTTCCAACACGACAATGATCCCAAACACACCGCCCGGGCAACAAAGGAGTGGCTCCGTAAGAAGCATTTGAAAGTCCTGGAGTGGCCTAGCCAGTCTCCAGACCTCAACCCCATAGAAAATCTGTGGAGGGAGTTGAAAGTCCGTGTTGCTCGGCGACAGCCCCAAAAACATCACTGCCCTCGAGAAGATCTGCATGGAGGAATGGGCCAAAATACCAGCTACTGTGTGTGCAAACCTGGTAAAGACCTATAGTAATTGTTTGACCTCTGTTATTGCCAACAAAGGTTATGTTACAAAGTATTGAGATGAATTTTTTTTGACCAAATACTTATTTTCCACCCTGATTTACAAATAAATTCTTTAAAAATCCTGCCATGTGAATTCATGGATTTTTTTTTCACATTCTGTCTCTCACAGT
Source organism: Nothobranchius furzeri (assembly GCF_043380555.1). NCBI lineage: Eukaryota > Metazoa > Chordata > Actinopteri > Cyprinodontiformes > Nothobranchiidae > Nothobranchius > Nothobranchius furzeri. The sequence continues at coordinate 42,814,222 of NC_091746.1, read as the reverse complement.
TGAAGTCTACCTATGATGAAAATTACTGACCACTGTCATCATTTTAAGTGGGAGAACTTGCACAATCGGTGGCTGACTAAATACTTTTTTGCCCCACTGTACAACAATTACACTATTTTGATTGCATTGAGGGTTAAATTATAATGTAAAACAATGAAAAGGCTGAACTCTCAGATCCTGAACTTCTCAATGGTAAAAGTGCAAAAACAACTTTGTCAGAGCTTTGCAAAAGTTCAAGAGTCAGGGACTATTGCAACTTCCTTATGGTCTTCTTTGACAGTTTTCTCCCATCTGGCCATTAAATCCCTGCCAGCACAGTTCCTACCCTGCAGAGCCCAATGTGCTTTGATACATTTAGCCTATTATGCAGAAAAATTAGTGGGCTGTTACAGCCTTGCACTCCACTATTTGGCTGCTGCCTGAGAGCAAGATGTCTGTCATTAGCCTGCCTAAATGCCATTTTATAAGCACCATCTTCTCCTAACATAAAAAAAGACAGGAAAACAAGTGTAGATGCAAATAGAAGAAGCACCAAATAAATTAGTTTGACCCATGCTGCAAAACAAGATCTTGGACTCGACTACATGTTCAGAAGAAAATGAATCTTATAAGATTTGCAGATAGGACGTGTTCATTACCAGGCTTAGTCACGGCATTGGAGCTCAGTGTTTCAGCCTGATTACTATTCAACACTGCTGTGCCATTTGTACGATTCAGTCATTTATCTTCATACTTGGCTTTTACTCAACACATCTATCTTGAAAGACCCTTTGAGGAAAACCTAAATTGTGGGATAGTGCTTGAAGGATATGACATGAATACAAACATCCCGGTAATAATATAATATTTTGTTGCTATTTGGTATTTGCCACTCATGACTTTATGCTTCACGATTGCTCACACAGGCCTGAAGCACACATTATTCCTCCCTAAAAAATATCACAAAGGAGGACAAAAGGAAAAAAATACTTACATATGCTGAGCCCTAACAGGAAAAAATGCAATCACAATGCCACTTTTATCCCTTGCAACACTTCTGTTTTGCACTTTTACATATTTGATCGTTGTGTGGCTGTAAATCAATCTGCGTGTGCGTGGGAGAGCACAGGGGCAGAGCTCAGGTTGTGTTTATGCAGATCAGTGGAGGTTTAGCATCCGTTCAGGCATTAAACTGCAAATACAACAGAATGAAGCAGGTTGTGGGACTCTGCCTCACTTCTGGCTTACAATAATAGCTCATTCTAATGGCTGTAAAATGACAATGTCCTGTGGGAAGAATGACAGAATTTTTTTTCCCTTTTTTTCAGTAAGTGCTCCAAAACAGCGCATGTTCAGGTTCAAATAACAAAGCGTTCTAGTGTTCATAATTGTCAAAAGTGGAGCAAAGGACAGAATTAGGTGCCATTATTATAGAGCAGCTTTATCTATGTAGGGAAGTGGTTGAGGCAGATTGAAAGGTCAGAACAACACTGCAATTTAGACACATGAGATTTTTGGTTTTACCCACACCCAATCTCTGGCTAAGAGCGAGCACGATTCGAATGGTAGTAAAATGATACAGTCCTCTTGAGGAGACAAATCAGAAGCATTTATTCCAGGAAGTACTCAAAAACAAACATGTTTATACAGAAATATCAAAGGTCTCTCGAGTCTGCAGCAAAATTGATGTAATAAAAGACACGCATTTATAGCGTAACACTAAACACCGATCATAAAAAATGGATGGGTAAACAAACACCAGCATTTTATCCATGAGGCATCTGTTTCCAACTGTTTATCCTAATCCAGTCAAGCATCATATTTATTAGAACATCGTTTTGTTGATTTGGGATTATAACATGCCCAGAGTGAGATATTATTTAAGGGAAAATATGTCTTTAATCGCAGTAGCAACTTTAGAAAATGCAACCTAAGGCCGGTCTCAAGATGGCGCTGATGTGAGCGGCTGGGCTTTCTCGTCTCTCCCTGCTCATCACCTGACTTTTGCTGTTTGCACCGTGACTTTTAATCTTTGCTTGGATATTCATCGCAGGCTATTTTCGCCATGTCTAAACCTTCTAAGCAAGCACAGAATGATCAACCCGGTGGACCTGCAGAGGATTCCTCGTGGCACAGCGCCTCTCCTGGGCCTGCTAATGCTAGTGCTACCTAGGCTGCATCTGTACTTTTAACAGAGGATTTACTCAAACATATCGGAGACACAGTGGCTGCGGAGGTACGGCGATCTGAATCAACCATGAACGCCGCATTCGTTAAGTTTGAAACATTGCTTAATAGGAAAATTGACAACGTTAACAAGCGTATCGATGGCATAGCAATGGCTACTGACTCGCTAGCCGCTAGACAGACCGAGGCGGAGGCTCGCATATCCGGCCTGGAGGATGAGGTAACACCGCTACAGAAAAGGGTAGTTGAGCTAACTAAGGCTAATGCACGGCTGTCGGAAAAGATTGTGGACTTGGAGAACCATTCGAGGCGTGATAATATCCGGCTGTTGAATCTGAAGGAGTCAGCGGAAGGCAGCGACCCGATTCAGTTCTTTGCAAACTTTATCCCAACGATTCTACAGCTGCCGGTCCCGACCATTTCTATAGAGCGTGCACACCGCGGTCTGGGTGTATCCTCTGACGGCAATCATCACCCTGTTATCATCCAGATTCATCGCTCCAGAGACGTCGCTTTGATTCTATCTGCTGCCAGATGTCTGGGAGACCTCCAGCATGACGGCCGCTCAATTCGCATCCCTCCAGATATCCCACAAGAAGTCTGGCTTGCTACAAGAGCATTTAATACAGTTTGCATGGATCGTATAAGGAGGAATGTCCCTTTTTGGATGGCGTTCCCTGCTGTGCTCTCTTTTGACTTTAAAGGAGTACGTAAATCCTTTAAAGATGCGAAGGAAGCCAAGGATTTTCTGGCTAATCAGAAGGAAGCGGAAGACACAGCCCGACTGTTTGGCAGTGGCGTGAGTCTACATCATGAGGTCTGTTTCAGACAGGCGTGATGCAGTTTAATGTGGGACGGTTGCAAATTAACCCTTTTTCACACTGGTTCCTGAATAATAATCTCGGATGAGCTTTACAGATGTAATCTATCATTGGTACCATGGTCAGAACTCAGGCAAATTGGTGCATAAGACTGTGTATATTCTTTTTTTAATGCAATGAGCAGGGAGGGGTGTGGTTATTTTTTTTTTGGTTCGAGACCCCGTTTTATTGCAATAGGACATAATAGTCCTCTTTTCTTCTAGCTAGGGGAGGTTTAGATAGGGTGGATTGCCTAACTTCTCCCCAGTTTCTTTTTGTATTAAGATGTGTTCACATGGTTGTATGTTTGTTTTAATTGTTTTTTTTTCTCAGGTCCAAGGTTGTATTACTCCTCTCACACTAGAATGTCTAACACCACGGGTTTGAAACGTCTTAGCCTTAATGTGGGTGGCCTCAATAATCCTATAAAACGAACATCTGTTTTAAATTTTCTTCATAATCAAGGGGTTCAAATTGCAATGTTACAAGACACCCATTTGCTTAAAAGTAACATACACTGATTGTCAAACAGATTTTGTAAGGTTATCGCATATTCTTCTGCCTCAAACAAAACACAGGGTGTGGCAATTGTCTGTCGCTGGAATTTACAGTTTAAACTTATTGATACTTGTAATAATGAAGGTAGGATGACCATTGCTAAAGTACGCATGGAACATTTGGATCTAGCCTTCGTATCCTTATATGCTCCAAATGTTTTTGACAAAAAACATTTTTATTCAGATTACTAAGATAATGCTTGATCTTCCGGGGTTTAAGTTTATTGTGGGTGCGGATTATAACTCTGTAGTTGATTGCCTAATTGATGGATGTCACTTGCTGACAGCAGGCTGCTGTCTTTTCTGTACAGATCAGAAGCATTCTTTGGATGCCCTTCGTTTATGGATTGAGGACACGGGAGTGGTTCATTTGTGGCGAGTCCTAAACCCCGACACCAAGGATTTTACCCATAGATCAGCTAGACACAAATCGTATTTGCGTATTGATTTTATATTTGCCTCCATGCATTGCTTTCATGTTATCGATAGTATCAAACATTTGCCCTTTGCACTTTCAGACCATAAAGCCATAGATGTTGCCCCTTTAAAAAAGATGTTTTGTGGCCTAACTCATTACACACATAACATCTAACCTCTTTACTGGACCTTTGAAAATTGTTAGCAGGATTTGGCTTATGGTACTTATTAGCTGTAAACTGCCTTGGTTTAGACCCTGCCCTATGTGGACCAAAACCCCTTTCACCCCCATCGGACTTACTCTGGGCTTGGTCTCTGGGTCCATTTTCTCTGTCCCTCTCCCTCTGGAATCGTGTAGAACCTTGTCCAAGGATCATCCGACCGGATCCTTTCCTTGCAGCCAGAAAAACCTCCGACAGTTCCGCTGCTCTTACCGCTGTCTTGGGGTCTCGCTCACGGATCCATACTTCTAGGTCTGGATGAACCATTCTCAGGAACTGCTCCAAAATCAGCATCTCTGAGATCTGTTGTTTTGAAGATTTGTCAGGTTTTACCCACTTTGAGAACAGATCCTTCAGCCTCACATACAGCTCTTTAGGAGTTTCATCTGGAACCATCTGTGTAGACCGAAATCTTTGACGGTAGGTTTCTGAAGTGATTTCATATTTCTCTAGGATAGCTGTTTTTACTTTATCATAATCTTCAGTGTCAAAAATGTCCATGAGCATATATGCACTTCGGGCCTTACCAGTCAACAGAGCTACCAGATGGAGAGCCCATTCCCCTCTTGGCCACCTACAGACTTGAGCCATCCTTTCAAAAGTAGTCAGAAAATGTTCAATATCATCTTCTGGTGATAATGGCAACAACTTTGGCTCTCTGTGGAAGATTGACTCTCTGTGATGTCTGTCTTGGTCAGCATTACTGGTTCTTTCCTCATTCTCTTGCTGGTCAGCAGGGGAGGCAGAATCTTCTTCTTGATCAGGAGGTCGTTGGATAACTTGATGCACCAAAGACTGGATTTCTCTGAATTGGTGCTGCATGTCCTTCCATCTCCAGTCTTGTCTTGCTGCTTCCTTTTCCAGATGCTGCTTTGTGGTTGTTTGAGACTTTGCAAGAACCCTCACCAGCTCTGCCAATTCCTCCAACTTCTCCTCAGTGGTGCCCCTTCTTGCAGCTCCCTGGTCAGCAGATGCACTTGAGTCCACCTCAGGCTCTTCACATTGCACTGGCTGCGCTTTCCTTGTTTGCATCTTTGTTGTCATCCTCAGCACTTCACGTGGGCAAAACTCCTGACACCAATTGTGGCGCTGAGGGCACTTGTCAGGATGACCCTCATGCGCTTCAGGAAAAGTAATACTGAGGAGGCCGTTGTCCAGTGCAGACCTAAGTGTATTTTATTTACATTGTACAAAATTAAAATCTAGGCAGCACCAATCCATGCCTGCCGCTTCATCCAACACTCAACTCTCAACTCAACTCCAACAAACACAGAGCTGTATTTATAACAGATGTGCCTAACTGGATTACTCCTAAAACTCAGACACAGGTAAATACAAAAATACAATCTTTCAATACTCTTAAATTATACTTAAATCATCATCTCTAAGATTTCCTTAAATAATTACAATACAAAAATAGAAACATCCTTAATCAATCCTAAAAACATTCAATGAAACTAATCTGCCTTCCTTAGAGCAATTTCACAGGTCACCCCTCCCATTCCTACTGAATGGAATGCTCCGGAACCTTCTTTAGGTGCTCCAGCTCCCCGGGGACTCTTAGCTGGAACACTTCCAGAAGCACAGGGGAAACAGGTAAGTACAAACATTCAATCATTTATTTACCACTTTAAATCCTCAATATTCATACCAACTCCTCTTACAGGTCCAAACGCTTCACCCTTTTCAAATTAACATTAAAACAATCATTGAGCCTGATTTAATTTATCCTTCAATCATAGAAAAAGCCTCTGTAATGGACTTGCTACATTACATCCACGTTACCTAATTCTTTTAGATCCCGTGTTTCTGTTGTCAAGATGAACGCCACTTCGGCCTAGTTCCCGTTATTGGGAAAGACTACAGAGAGCGATCACCAAATTCATCTGGAATAGGAAACGGCCTCACCTTAGGGCACCCATAGCCCATCGCCATAGGTTGGATGGGGGTTATCACTTCCGGATTTTAAACTTTACCATTGGTCCTTCACCTTACGCCCTTTGGTTGTTTGGTATGATGATTCAATAGATGTGGCATGGTGATCGTTAGAGGAGTCCTTGGTTAACCCACTGGAACTGCGAGAGGTTTTATTTGCTAACACCCCTCAGAATAAATGCATGGCTCGATTCGGCCCCATTCTACCTCATTTGGTTGTGGTCTGGCATTGTGTTGAAAGGGTATGTAGAATCGATTCTATATGTTATCTGCATTCCCCAATTTTTAATAATGAAAGCATTCTGATAAATAAATGCCCCATAAAATGTGCTCAATGAAAACAATGGGGAGATAATGGAATACGCACACTGAGCAAATTAATGGATGCCAATGGACATCTCTGTACTCAGTTTAATCTGCAGCATTCCGCATTTTTCTTCTATCTTCAGCTGAGAACTGCAATGAAAACATATGGTGTGCCCTGGCAAGCCCCACTTAAGAAGCACCCTCTGCTTGATTTGATTATCAGTAACCATGGTTTTAAAGGCCTTGTCTCTAAACTTTATGTGTATGTCTTGCAAGCAATGTATGTTCAACTGCATCTAGATACCTGTTGGAGATCAGATATCCCGACTGCCTCCAGACTTTGACAGGGGAACCATTTGGAACTCGGTAATCTGTTCATCTAAGAATCCCGACCACCAGCAAATCCACCTGAATTTTATCCATAGGACATAAATGATACCTCATAAACTCGACTGTATAAAGCTTAAAGCTGACCCAAATTGTACTTTGTGTCATACTAATTCGGTGGGTAAATTTTTTTTCACCTGGTCTGGGAATGTCCAGCTGTTTTTTGCTTTTGGGAGGTAATTAGAAAAAGCCAAGCCTCCTTGTTTCAAATGAATATTCCCTTGTTGCCTCAAATTTTCTTGATTAACGAGTTGTCCCAACTTAATCTGCGCAAAGTGCAGGAAAAGGTCTTTTTAGCTGGCTTGACCTCCAGCAAGAAGATGGCTGGATTAAGGTGGAAGCCACCACATTCCGTGTCTCATCGTCAGTGGGTTTTATCTTTTATAGATTTTGCATATCTGGAACCAGAGGTAGAAAGAGTACTAAAATTTCCTACTTAAGTATGAGTACCAGTACTTTGATAATTTTTTACTCAAGTACAAGTAAAAGTACTTGCCTAAATTTTTACTCAAGTAAAAGTAAAAAGTATCGTAAATAAAATGTACTCAAAGTAAAAGTTACTTACTCACATTTTTGTCAGAGTAAAGATGGTTACATCAGTGCAAAACCACAACACCAGTTCACAAAATGCTCGTGTGTGCACGCACACACACGGACACACACACAGTTTGATGGAAGGATTTCTATCCAATCAGTGAGAACAGGACGTGTACATTGGTTGGACGAGGTTTTTCTAGGATTGTACGTTTCAATTGTGATTAAAATTATTCTTTATTTTGAATTAAAAAAATGTTAATTTTTAGATGCCATCAGCATGTGAGGTATCTCAATGTTCTCATTACAAAACTCTAACACGAGACTGTGATCTAACCTGTCACATAACATAACAAGCCAAATGAAAGTCAAACATTTCGAACTGGCCGTGTGACAGCTGCTAACGTTGGCCCTGCCCTACTTTACCTCTACATTACAGTTCCTTTATCCATGTCCATCCTAGAGCTCCTCTCTGACCTTCATGCTGATTTAGAGCTGCTGATTTTTAAAGTTAGCAGAGTTCATCCTTGGTAGTGGGTTCACTCACTCATTTGAAGATATCGGCCAGAGGCAAAATTCATATGAACAGCATGTGTAAATGTGTATTAAAACCTTAGATGAAAAAGGTTTTTGGATTTTGACGGCTGGAATTGTAAGAAAATCTGATGTTTGTGACTGGCGCGGGAAAAACAGAAACTAACTTCCGGTCTAAGCCCTGGGCAGCTGGTGACGTTTCACATGGAGCTCTGCTGAAACAGCTGTAGTAAACAACGCCTGACCCCACTGTTTCTGCATAAGCGTTATAGGAGAGAACACTGTGTCATCAATCAGACGTAGCTTCTGAAGCCTCTAATAGTCAGTCAGATTTGTTTTTTCTCTGGGATACAGTGACGAGAACGGATATTGGATTACCGGAGAAGTTCAACCGAACTCCGACCCCGCTAGCTGGATATCACTACCAGAGGTGCATACATGTTTTAGACCGTTTGACTCAGAAGACCTGCGATCCGATTCGGACATAAAGAAGGATTCTGTTCATCTTCCGAACCAAAATTGGTACAGTTTGTTTACTTTTCTTAAGTATTTAATTTCTGTGCTCCACAGGGAGCTCTAAACTGACAAGTTCTCAGCTGGTCTTAGCTCCATCATGTGTCCCAATATAGTTCAGTAATCTACAGATTTACTGCTGTGTGTATTTATTGATATAACTCTGGAAAATATTTAACCGACAATTTACCAGAAACAATCTTCCTGATGCGGGAGTAACTCCTTTGCTCAATTTGTTGTTTGCACTAATCCAGGATGTCATGGAGGTTCTAATGTTGAAATATAGAGATAATCTTTTGGATTATATCTGTTTGTGTTTGTGTGTGTGTGTGTGTGTGTGTGTGTGTGTGTCGTAGCTTTCCCAAAGGACTTGTTCTTTCCTTACCGGAGCTAACACAGTTAGCAGTTTTGCTGCAGTCATGCTAACGGGAATCGTCTAGAGTCCAGAAGTAGCGGTGCAGTTCTAGATGGATTTATAGATGTAGGTTATTATTTTAGATCAGACCTGTTATTTAAAAATGCGTGTAGGACACAGACACATGGCTCAGACCTTTTGCTGCAGCTGTAAACAAAATTTTACGTATAATTAGGAGCATGAAAGTAAACAAATAACAGTGATTCACAATACTAGCATCAGCAGCTACCTTGTTTTACGTGCTGGAGTGACGTATGCGAAACACAGTTCTTCACTGTCTGGAGGAGAAGATTTGGATTTTCTGTAATGATTTATGACAAAAGTCCTAAACAAAATTTAAAAAACTGAACCCAGTACATGTTTATATAGATGGTAAAGTGTAGTTATTTTGCATTTCTACAATTTTAATGCCGAGCCAATACCTTTAACCCTTCACTGCTGAAATCAGTTTGTTCATTACAATCCTCCTAAATAATCCTCCAATCATCCAACTGGAATCTTAAGGGTCCCGTAACGTCCATCATGTCAGAATAGGCCTTGGGAGCCCAGGTGTTACTAGAACTAATGGTGTCTCCTCACCAGCGTGAGCCTCCAAACTGTGAAGGTTGGTCTCCAAACATGAACTTTAAATTCAAGCATTTATCTCCTCTTGTAACACTTTAACATGTTTTAAAAGGCTTGTGTCATGATATGTTACACCTCCCAGACCAAAGATAGGTCTAATATAAGATGAAACATTATCATAAACACTGTAGAGACGTCATTATTTATGAAATATAAGTTATTTTCCTGAGCCATTACTTCAGCCAAGATATGAGATGCATGGATTTGATGAAACCATGCTGTCTCGTGCAGTCCTATTATCTACTGCATGTATACATGGTGCTAAAGAGGAGACCATTAATTAGTGGGAAAAAGTGGTGGTTGACCTTGAGGCGCTCTTACCATGAGGATGCATTTGATCACGGTGGTGTAGTTAATTTTTATTTTAATCTATGATGTGGTGATGTAATGCCCTAATTTTGATTGTCCTGGACCTGTTTGCCCTTTTCTTTTTTGTGATGATGTTCTACTGTATTATCATTTTGGTGTATTGTGTGTTACAATTTGCAAATAATAAAAATGTGATAACAAAAAGAAAATGCAACCTAAGTATTAGACACGTAAACTTGAGACACTTGGCTGCAAACAATTTTAGCAAATCTTAGTCAATGCTCAAGTAATGCTAGACTGAAAATCTTTTATTTTCTTCTTCCTTGCTAATGTAATTTTTCTGGAAGCTCATTTGTATAGTTTAATTTTTTTTTTCATTTAATCAGCTTTTTAGCCATAATGAAGCTGTTGCTAGACCCTTTCTTCAAAAATAGATTTAATGATGACAAAAGTCTAGTACAGCAAATTGATTTCATTAGTAGTTTACAGAACTGTGCACATTGTCTGATGACATCTCTTAAAAATACAAGGAAGGAAATTAAGATGTGGGAGAACCTCACTTGGGAAGCAAACATGGTCACGGAGCACTCACCCCTCTCCTCGGGTATCTTCCCTGAGATGCCAGAACCAGAAACCTGCGGTGCGGGAGGAAACCAGAGAGTGCTAAGCACCAGCCACCACTTTCCAAACATCTTTTGCTGTCCATGACTTCAAATGGTGTTTTTCTTTGTGGTATTGTGATAGTTTTTCAGGACAGCAGTAGCTCAGGAGGGAGAGTGGGTTGTCCAGTAATTCGCACAGGGTAAAGGGGCAGTGAGCTACGGGCGCACATAGTTGGGTCGGCTCGGTGTGGCTCCAGTGCGATCAATTGAATTCAATTCAAGTTTATTTATATAGCGCCAAATCACGACAAGAGTCGTCTCAAGGCACTTCACATAATAAACATTCCAGTTCAGGTCAGTTCATTAAGACAATCAGAAATAATGTTTCCTATATAAAGAACCCAGCAAATTGCATCAAGTCACTGACTAGTGTCAGTGACTATACAGCAATCCTCATACTAAGCAAGCATAAAGCGAAAGTGGACAGGAAAACTCCCTTTTAACAGGAAGAAACCTCCAGAGAATCCCGGCTCAGTATAACCAGCCATCCTCCACGACTCACTGGGGATCGAGAAGACTGAGCAGACACGCACACACACGCACACACGCACACATGCACGCACACACACACACACACACACACACACACACACACACACACACACACACACACGCACACATGCACACGCACACACACGCTCACATGCACAAACACACACACGCACACACACAAAGACAAGTAATGTGGCTATAGTTATATTGTGATGTCTTAGTAAATATTCTATTTGGTGAAAGATAAACTTTATTGTATTTATCCTAGTGGATCTATAATTAAACGGATAAACTAGTATTAGCACATCCAACGTCAAGGAAAGCAAAAATTTATTATCAGGAGAGGGATAATGTTTTAGTGGTTAGCAGCAGTGTGCTAGACGATGGCCCCCTCCATGAGGCCACCACAGCTCAGCAGAACGTTGTTGTAGCTTCTTCTGGGGAGAAAAACACTTACAGAGAAAAGAAAGTTAACAGCTGAAATTGCAGAAAATAGTACAGTTAAAGAGCAGACTGTAGAAGAAAGCAGTAGAGTGTGAAAAGTGGTCAGTGTATCCTCCAGCAGTCTAAGCCTATAGCAGCATAATTACAGAGATAACTCTGGATAATCTATCCTATTTAGATGGAGGCATGTTGGAGTCAGGGCAAGGGAGAGCCGTCTTTACCGACTGTACACTCCACCTCCCTTTACTCCCCCACTTGTCCAGATTTAGGCTAACATCAGATTTTAACCATAGGCCCTATCAAATTAAAATGTTTTAAGCCTATTCTTAAAAGTAGTCAAAGTGTCTGCCTCATGGACTAAAGCTGGGAGCTGGTTCCACAGGAGAGGAGCCAGATAACTAAAAGATCTGCCTCCCATCCTAATTTTAGATATTCTTGGATCCACCAGTAGACCTGCAGTCTGAGAACAAAGTGCTCGGTTAGGAACATATGGAACAATCAGATCACTGATGTATGATGGAGCTTGATTATTAAGACCTTTATATGTGAGAAGAAGGATCTTAAAATCTTTTCTGAATTTAACAGGTAGCCAATGTAGGGAAGCTAAGACAGGAGAGATATGATCTCTCTTTTTAATTCTCATCAGAACTCTAGCTGCAGCATTTTGGACAAGCTGAAGACTTTTAACTACATTCTGTGGACTTCCTGAGAGTAATGAATTTCAGTAATCCAGTCTTGATGTAATAAATGCATGAACTAGTTTTTCAGCATTACTCCTGGAAAGTATGCTTCTAATCTTAGCAATATTCCGAAGGTGGAAAAAGAAAATCCTACAAACTTGTGAAACCTGGGATTTGTATGACATGTCCTGGTCAAAGATAACACCAAGGTTCCTTACTTTGTTCTCGGAGATTAATGTAATGCCATTCAGGTCAGGCGATTGGCTAAGCAATTTCCTTTTCTGGATTTCTGGTCCAAAGATGAGAACTTCCGTCTTGTCTTGATTTAAAAGCAAAAAGTTTAGAGTCATCCAATTTTTTATGTCCTCAAGACAAGCCTGTAATCTACCCAACCGATTAGGTTCATCAGGGTTAATGGATAAATATAACTGAGTATCATCAGCATAACAGTGGAAGTTTATCCCATGCTGTCTAATGATTTTACCAATTGGGAGCATATATATAGTAAAAAGAATTGGTCCAAGCACTGAACCCTGTGGTACTCCGCAATTAACCCTGGAGTATGAAGACGATTTGTCATGTACATTTACAAAATGAAATCTGTCAGACAGGTAGGATTTAAACCAGCCTAACGCTGTTCCTTTGATCCCTAAAACATGTTCAAGTCTTTCTAAAAGAACATTGTGATCAACTGTGTCAAAGGCAGCACTGAGATCTAACAAGACTAGAACAGATACAAGATTCTTATCTGAGGCCATGAGAATATCATTTGTAACTCTCACTAATGCGGTTTCAGTGCTGTGATACTCTCTAAAACCAGACTGAAATTCCTCAAACAGATCATTAGTGTTTAAATGCTCACATACTTGGATGGCCACTATTTTCTCCAGGACTTTGGATAAAAATGGAAGGTTAGATATTGGTCTATAATTCATTGGGTCATCTGGATCCAGAGAAGGCTTCTTAAGTGAATGTTTGATTACAGCAACCTTAAAATCTTGTGGTGCATACCCATTTACTAAGGATAGATTGATTATATTTAGAATGGGGGCAGTAACGAAAGGAAATGCATCTTTAAATAATTTGGTTGGGATTGGATCCAAAATGCAAGTTGAAGGTTTAGATGAAGCTTATGTTTTTGATATCTCTAAAAGCTCAACTGGATCAAAACGGTTCAAGCACAGATGAGGTTCTACAGTCACCTCTGATACTGCCTCACTTACTGAGGAAGAAGAAATCGCATTAGGGAGGATGCTAAAGATTTTGTTTCTAATAGAATTAATTTTACTTGTAAAAAATCCCATGAAGTCATTGCTGCTGAGGGCTTAGGGAATAGATGGCTCAGAGCTATGATTCTGTGTAAGTTTAGCAACTACACTGAAAAGAAATTTAGGATTATGCTTATTCTCCTCAATTAGTGCTGAAAAATAAGCAGTTCTAGTTTGTCTAAGCTTATTTTTATAAAGCACAAGACTATTTTTCCAGGATAGGTAGGCCTCCTCATGGTACGTAGAGCGCCATGTTCTCTCCAATTTCCTAGAGTTTTGTTTTAAGGCTCGTAAATGAGAATAAAACCAGGGAGCCAACTTCCTTTTCCCTAATTACCTTCTTTTTTAAAGGGGCAACATCATCTAATGCCACATGTGAAGAGGAATTAACATGATGAACTAAGGCATCAATTTGTGAGGGGCTAGAACTGAAAATATTGCCCTCTGCTACATGCTTCTGAGATGCTGAGGACTGTAAAGATGGAACAGTTGATTTAAGAGCAGCATAACTACAGTGCTTACAGTTACAGCATAACTGTGCTTAGGGTTTTCCGTAAGCAAAACCCACGGAAATCCCTGGGCCCGGACGGTGTCTCCTCCGCTACCCTGAGACACTGCGCAGAGGTATTGTGTCCAATCTTCACGGACATCTTTAACATCTCCTTGGAGTCCTGCCATGTTCCAGCCTGCTTTAAGCTGTCCACCATTGTTCCTGTCCCTAAGAAACCCTGTATCACTGGACTGAATGATTACAGGCCTGTGGCGCTGACGTCTGTAGTCATGAAGTCTTTTGAGCGCCTGGTCCTCCCTCATCTCAAGTCCTTCACCTTCCCCCTCCTGGACCCTCTGCAGTTCGCATACAGAGCTAAGAGGTCTGTAGACGACGCCATCAACCTGGCCCTCCACTTCATCCTGCAGCACCTGGACTCCCCAGGAACCTACGCTAGGATCCTATTTGTGTACTTCAGCTCTGCGTTCAACACCATCCTCCCTGCTCTGCTCCAGGACAAGCTCTCCATGCTCAACGTACCCAACTCCACCTGCAGGTGGATCACTGACTTCCTGACAGACCGTAGGCAGTGCGTGCGGCTGGGGAAGAATGTTTCCACCACTAAAACAATTATCACAGGATCTCCACAGGGCTGTGTACTTTCTCCTCTGCTCGTCTCCCTGTACACAAACTGCTGCACCTCCAGCCATGACTCCGTTAAACTGATCAAGTTTGCGGACAACACCACCCTCATCGGGCTCATCTCTAACGGTGATGAGTCCACCTACAGGAGGGAGGTGGAATGGCTGGTGTACTGGTGCAGCAGCAACAACCTGGAGCTCAATGCTCAGAAGACAGTGGAGATGATTGTGGACTTCAGAAAAGTCACAGCCCCATCTCTCCCCCTCGTCCTGACGGACACCCCTGTCACTACTGTGGACTCCTTCCGCTTCCTCGGAACCACGATCACACATGACCTTAGGTGGGAGCCATCCATCAGCTCCCTGATCAAAAAGGCCTAGCAGAGGATGTACTTTCTGTGGCAGTTGAAAAAGGCCAAGCTGCCGGCCCAGATGATGGTGCAGTTTTACACGGCCATCATTGAGTCCATCCTCACCTCCTCCATCGCTGTGTGGTACACTGGAGCCACGGTGAGGGACAAACATAGACTGCAGCGCATTGTGCGCTCTGCTGATAAGGTGATTGGCTGCAGCCTTCCATCTCTCCAAGACCTGTATGTCTCCAGAACTCGGGGGCATGCAGGTCAGATAGCAGCTGACCCTTCGCACCCCAGTCACAGACTTTGTGAGCCGCTCCCCTCAGGCAGGAGGTTACGGTCCATCCGGACCAGAACCTCCCACCATAAGAACAGCTTCTTTCCATCTGCCGTTAGACTTGTGAATAGATTATAAACACACAACCATGCTCGTCTTCTGTACTCGACACAACGTCACGTTATCGGCCATGTTACCATTACCTGCCATTTTTTATCGCTGAAAGTTTTATTCTAGTTTTTTTTATTATATTGTATTCTATTTTATTCTATTTTTAATCTTATTATTCATGTTATATGTAGCACATTAGTACCGAAGCAAGTTCCTAGTTTGTGAATTGTTGTTCACTGACAATGGCAATAAACCTATTCTGATTCTGATTCTAAAAGATGCAACTGCATTGTCAGATAGAGACCGACTATAGTGAAATTTACTTTCATGTCTCGAGAACTCAGTTATAAAAAACTCAAAGGTTATCAGAAAGTGGTCCGAGAGGACTGGATTATGTGGAAAGATTGTTATTTCCTCACACTCTATGCCATAAGTCAGCACAAGGTCCAATGTATGATGGCAGGAGTGGGTGGAGCTATGTATTCTTTGAGTAAAACCAATTGAGTCTAAGATATTACTAAAGGCTACATTGAGGCAATCATTTTCATTGTCCACATGAATATTAAAATCCCCCACTATAATGACCTTATCAGTATTTAGCACCAAATCAGATAATAAATCAGAGATCTGATCCAAAAACTCAGAGTAAGGGCCTGGTGGACAATATAAAACTATAAACGAGAGTGGTTTTACAGTTTTGCAATCTGGATTAGGAAAACTAAGAATAAGATGTTCAAACGAACTGTAACTATTAATCTGTAAGGGACTGATTAATAAGTCCGAATGAAAAATGGTTGCCACTCCTCCTCCTCGCCCTGTACTTCGAGCAATATGATGATTTAAATAATTTGAAGGAGTCAATTCATTTAAGCTAACATAGTCCTTTTGCTGCAGCCAGGATTCTGAGAGAGAGCAAAGAGATCTGATTATCACAAATCAAGTCATTAACTAACAAAGTCTTAGAAAAAATGGATTTAATGTTCAACAACCCACATTTAATTTTTCTAGTTTTCTGCTCAGTTGAATTTGTTCTAATATTTATGATATTTCCATGATTTGCTTTATTAAGCCTGATATTTAATCCGTGTGATTTTGGCCGTGGGCAGGACACTGTCTCTATGGGGTAGTGGGTGGGTAACAGTACAGAAGCTGCAGAGGGGTGTATTAAACTACGTCTCTGCTTCCTGGTTTGGACCCTGGGTAGTCATGGAGGACTAATAAAACTGGCCATATTCCTAGAAAGAAGAGCTGCACCATCAAAAGAGGGATGGATGCCGTCTCTCCGCATCAGACCAGGTTTTCCCCAAAAAGTTTTCCAATTATCAATGTAGCCCACGTTGTTTTCAGGACACCACCTAGACAGCCAGCGGTTGAAGGACAGCATGCGGCTAAACATGTCGTCACTGGTCCGATCGGGTAGGGGGCCAGAGAAAATTACGGAGTCCAACATTGTTTTGGCAAACTTACACACCGAAGCAACATTAATTTTAGTGACCTCCGATTGACGTAACCGGGTGTCGTTACCGCCAGCGTGAATAACAATCTTACTGTATTTACGCTTATCCTTAGCCAGCAGTTTCAGATAAGATTTAATGTTGCCCGCTCTGGCCCCTGGTAAACAAAACCGGGAGCCAGGGAGCCACAGAAAGCTACAGCATTGTGGGTGGGGCCTACCCGATTGCACACCCTAAGACAGCCGAGAACTGCTTTGACCGATCACAAGTGACTCCAACCAGTACCATTCGCTCATGTACCTCAAAGTTATCTTTCAACAGATTATTAATAAAACAATTTGTATACAATTGAGTTGAAGTCCATTTGTGCCTACAATGTTTTGATATATTTCACACTGTTAGTGATTTTAATAGTTGAGCAGGTACCTTTCTTTGATGCATCACACGTGTCTCCTATTAAAACATGTTTAAACTGTTCAGAGTACAAATTCATGCTGTCTCATTGGAAAGTTGTAATTCAACTTTGTGCTGAATGAAACTTTACATTAAACAATGACGAAGAGGAGGCGAAAATTTGATATCAAGTTCAAAGAGAACATGCTGATTATGCTGCAGAACACTCTGGGGAGCAGTAGCAGGGGTTGTATGAACTAGTCACTAGTCGACTTCACCGCTCTATAGTGGCTTTTTATGACTGTCATCGACTAGTCGCTGTCACGTGATAATGACCGGCAAGATGCAGTCCTCAGAAAAGACAGCAGCCTGCTGTCAGCAGGTGACAAGCTCCTGAGCGTCGGGAGGCAACACGCTGTGCCAGAGCGGTACTGACACCCACCGTAAAACGGACATTTAACCAAATTGTGACGTTTACCCTCTTGCAATTTAACATTCCCCTCACCCCCATCCTAACCTTAACCAGCTTGCGCATGCAAAACTCTGATTGTTGACGCGCTCCAGACATCTGCGTCCTGAGCATGGCCACAGTAACATTATCAAATCAGGTGTCGCCACCTCAAAAACTAATTTAACACGCGATTGTTCATGTCGGCTCATTTCCTTTTATGTTTTCTGGCTTTTGTTCTTTTATTTGTGCCTGATGCTTTTCGCTGCTGTGAATCGGGGCACATCACCTGTTTTGTCCTCGGTGACGCACCTAACTGATGTGGCCAGCGAGCACTCCGCTGTTTTTGCGGTCGGTAGATCTTTTAGAACTGCAGTTCAAAGGTAACTCATAAGGTGAATATATATGAACCCAGGTAGCAGTTTTTCTTTAGGATTGAGAGAAGATGCAGGAAGATAATAAACAGGCAGGACAGAAAAATAGTCAAATAAAAACAAGTTAGTTTCTGTACCTGGTGGTTGCAACAAACAGACACCATTGAAGGTAATCAGAAGTGAGGAACAGAAAATGAAATAATTATTTTAATGTTTAGAGCAGCAGGAACTCCGAGAGGCTGCAGGCGCATCAGTGAGTTTGCGGCCGCTGCGCAGGGGGAGAGGGAAGAGGGCTGAAGCAGAAACTACCGCTGTTAAAAGAAATGTGTTTAACTTTGAAAATGTGGGTGCAATTTTAATTGTCAAAAATTCCAGCAAACGATTAGTTCATTTTGCTCAAATAGAAATTGAGGCCTGCCTCTAATTCTGGTCCTCCTTCCAATAAAGGCCTGGAGCTTGATGAGCTTGAGTCAAATACAGGCCCAGGCCTGTACTAGAGGATTTACGGTAATAAGGTTAAAAACATTTTTGTATCTGAAGGAAGGCATGGCTTTCTGAGGGATGTTGGTAAATACTCAGAAATGTGTCAAATTCTAATTTGCCAAACTTGGCCAGAAATCATAGCAAAGTAGTTTAATAAAACAAGAATTACTTCCCGAGTAACTCTGTTTCTAGCTGAGTTCTGAACTGGCCAATTCGGAACACAACATGCCCTATAGGTTATAAAAATTGTACGTCGCTTTGGATAAAAGCGTCTGCAAAATGAAAAAACATAAACATAAACATAAACAAGCATCCTTGAGACATCTCTTTTGACATACAGTCAAAACCTGTTTGCACGCTGCAAGCTGACACAGACAGACGGCTCCCTAAGAGCCACATCCACTTTGGACGTAAACAAGCATCCCAGCTACTGTTGTGACCTGGAGACATCTCAAGACTGGATGGGTCGTATCCAAGTTCATCTACGAAATCCCGGGACCGTGAGGTCCACCCATCTTCTGACCGTCCAGATCTGCTGGGGGTCTCCGCCAGGGTTTGTAGACACAACAGATTGTGTCTGATGCTGTTTTATTAATAATCAACTCTAGTTTATAGCAGACAACAAATAATTTTACACTAAAATTTCACAATTTCTTTCAGATACAAAGATTCTGATAAACATCTAGCTTACATCACACAACCTACACATCACTTTCCATCACCGCATATCCACTCCATCACATCTCATTATTCATATCTTGTCATGTTTAATCATTAGTTTACAAAAGAATAAAATTCCTTATTAACTATATACTTGACTCTGTCTGAATTAATACGAAGTGTGTTTATGGTCCCTGAACAAGTAAATGTAACTAAAATCTTCTGAATGAACATTTAAATATCAATCAGATTGATATTTCATATTTATATGGAATTATCTCATCATATTGGTCATAATTAATTTGCAGCCGTCACGCTATAAAGCGTAACCGCTACAACAGTGTGACTTTGACAAACTTTAACATTGATAAACATGACATTAACTTGTAATTCTCAACTTCTACAGTTTTCTGCAAGGCCGGAAGTCCAAGAAATAGAATTTAACAGCAGTAGCTGAGAATGTAGAGTTGGTTGTCCAGTTATCGGAAGGTTGTTGATTCCAGCTTCTGACAGAGAATGCTGTCATTGTGTCCTTGGGAAAGACACTTAACCCACCTTGCCTGCTGGTGGTGATCTCAGGGATTGGTGGTGCCAGTGCTCAGCAGCCTCGTCTTCATCAGTGTGCCCCAGAACACCTGTGACTACATTGTAGCACCCGCGTGTGAATGGGTGAAAAACTGATTGTGTTGAATGTGACTTGAATGTCAGTGTGGTTCAGATTGAAATTTTGCACAATTTTATTTATTTATTTATTTATTTTTATTTTTTTTAATAGTTTTGTTTTTTGTTTGTTTTCTTCTAACATCCAACAACTGCCGTCGCAGATTTGGGGGCAGCAGCCTTATAGCCAAAAGGCTCAGATTTCCTTCTCCCCAGCTCTCCAAGGCATTCCTTGGCCAGCCGAGAGACATGGTCCCACCAGCGTGGCCTGGGACTTCTCATGGGTCCAGTTGGATGTGCCCGGAAATCCTCAACAGGGAGGAGTCCAGGAGGCATTCTGACCAGATGTGCGAGCATCATTTTTTTCTAATTAATCAATCATAAGTAATGAGTTAAAATCTCACCCCTAGTAAATACAAAACACACACACACACACACACACACACACACACACACACACACACACACACACACACACACACACACACACCACAAACAGAACAAGCACAATGCCAAGTCTTATATAAAGAGCCAATAAAGAGATGAAATGGTCAAGAGTATAGAGCAGCCAGGATAGATATCCTGAATGCTAAAGAACAGGTGTGCAATAATCCATTATCACTGGAGCCACCCAGACAGCCAAATCTAGAGTGAAGCATGAAAAAAGGACAAAAAAAAGAACAATAAAAGAGAATACAGAAAAGAGGAACGGGTATGTACTGCCTGACTAACACGACTCAGGTTTTGAAACAACCATCCCTCTTTGGGAGCTTTAAGAATTTTGTCTTGCACCAAGGTCATACATTTATCAAAAAGCCAATTCTAACTCTATTGTGTTGGGATTATCCTCACTTTTCATTCCCGCCCTTCCTTCTCTTACCAAGGGCTTTTAAGAAAGCTTTTAACAAACACATTAATTTCATTCTTGATTAGAAAAAAGAAAAACATGCATTCTATTGAGTCACTTGCTTGGCCTTCAATCAATTGAAAGGACTCCAACTACTATTCTTACCACTATGTTTTGTTTTATTTAATCCTTATTTTGTCCCTCATATCCACCATGGCATTTTTTTTTTACCTCCAGCCATCATAGACTGTGTAAAAAAGATGGATTAGGGATGGGTACCTTTGACATTTGAATCGATTCGGTACTAATTCCCAGTACCTAGGAATTGATACCGGTACCTATCGGTACCAATTTTAGATACTTTTGAGTAGGGATGAGCGAGTACACCACTATCTGTATCTGTATCTGTTCAACCAACTAAATTATTTGTATCTGTATCTGTACTCGGAATGGGCGTGACATAACCCGGAAGTGGGCGTGGTTTACATCAATATATTATTTTAAGTCTGAAATTGATATGGATTGATCAGAAGTTGCTATGTGTATTGTTTTTTAAACTATTTACAGAGCAGCCTCAGAATTGAGATTAAATATTTTTGATCACAATAGTATTGAAACTATTACAGAACAAGTTTTTCAATAAAATCAGAACATTAATATTTGAGTGCATGGATTAATACATCTGAACTCATGCAGTAGGAACTAGGAAATATGAAATGCTAGAACCAGACACAACTTTATATATATAATTTTTATTTGATTAAACTGATTTTTTTCTTAACGTTCTTGGCATTCTGCCACACAAAATTAAACAAAACATTGTTGATTAATGTGTGTGTGTGCGTGTGTGTGTGTGTGTGTGTGTGTGTGTGTGTGTGTGTGTGTGTGTGTGTGTGTGTGTGTGTGTGTGTGTGTGTGAGAGAGAGAGAGAGAGAGAGAGAGAGAGAGAGAGAGAGAGAGAGAGAGAGAGAGAGAGAGAGAGAGAGAGAGAGAGAGAGAGAGAGAGAGAGAGAGAGAGAGAGAGAGAGAGAGAGAGAGAGAGAGAGAGAGAGAGAGCAAAAAAATAAAAAACCGGAGCGGAGGTAGTGACACAGCACGTCAGCTCTGTCTTGTCAAATGCACCATGTAAGATGAGCCGGACTGCGCTCCCGGCCGGCTGCAGTTTTGTGTGTAGGGAGGGGTGGGCGCTCTTTGTGACTGGCCAATCACAGAGCGTGAAGACAGTCAGTTACCCAATGAGGATTTTCCTTCAGCACGATTACAGATATTGACTCGTTTTACTCGTGTCATGCTCGTATTCGTCAAAAATGCTTTAGGCTCATCCCTACTTTTGAGTGTTTAATATTTTAATTCTCTTTTATAATTAAATATATATTTTTCTCAATTTATAACCATATTTGATAAATATCACGATAAATAACATACAACTGTTTTTATTTTAACATCGTTATCGCGTCAGACCCGTGTCACAACCCGTGCACGCGCATTGGGTCCACAGCGCGCGTGTGAACGGGACTCGCGAGCGAAAATATACATGGCAGCGCGCGCGTGAACGGGACTCGCGAGCGAAAATATACATGGCGAGAGGTCATTTGTGCACTGAGAGGGAGCAAACTGTGTCTGTGAGCGCACAAGGATGTGCACAAGTGACAAACCTGCGTGCGCGCGTTGCCAACGAGCACACGGCAGAGGAAAACGTGCGCGCGCGGCAGCCTCTCTGCGCGCTCGGCAGCCTCTGCGCGCTCGGTTTCTAATTCCGCTCGCTCGGCTGTGAGGAGTTTTGGCACTCTGGAGGCGTGGCCTGTGGCAGATCTTCCCTATCCTCTGATTGGTTAGTTCACCCCGCACCTTACTCTCTAGCTATCTATATAAAAAAATCTGAGATACAGCCGTTTTGGCATAGCTCAGCTCGGAGAGCGGGTGATTCTCACTCTGGAGGATCCAGGTTCGAGTCCGGCCAAGTAACAGAGTTGATGTCATATTATTCTTTCCTAATTCCTGTGATATTATTTTACAGTCGTGACCGTTCAACTGTCATTAAATGTCCGAATGTTTGCTGGGCAGTGTTTTAAAAAGTGCACATAAGCTAGATGGTTTTAACGAGGTAAAAATAGACTTGTGGGTGTAGGTATGTTCAAGTTTAAAAAGTTCTTGCCTCATTAATGTATTGTTTATTTTTCTCAGCATTTAATTGACAAATTATCCTTTCAAATAATTAATTGATGAGTTACATAATTGTCCATTAGAATTGTTGAATGGACTGAGTCAAGTTTGGTGCACTTTATATATTTCAAAACATGTTTTTTTTTTATTATGCATATAAATAATTTTAATGTTAATTTATTGAAATATTTCTATTTTTTTCATTACCTCACCCTTGTTTTGACAAAAACAAGACCTTGCTGGATAATATCACTGAGAAACTATTTGTTCACAGTACTTGGCTCAGTGAGGATCTGTATACCAAAGGAGGAGATGCTCAGAAATCTGTCTGCAGATTGTTACAACCCAGACTGGAATTGGTGGGCTGTAATAAGAAAGGAGACCAAACAGAGGAGTGGGGGTTCAACAACTGATTTATTTAACCAAAGTAAGGATTTACTGAAGCAGATCAGTGCAGTCAAGAATTACTGGTGTTTGGGTAGTCCTGAACGTGTTGTGATGCCCCCACCGTCTCATTGGGTTTTCATTTGTGTTTAATTGTGTTTTTCTTCTGTTGTAGGCAGCTCGTTAAGCAGCCTTGGAGGCACCTGGGCTCAAGGTGTGGTGCTGCCTACAAAGCCTACTGTTTTTCTGCTTTCACTGGGTCTCTCCTGTGTGGTGGAGAGTCCTCACTGGCCATTTTCTGTTCACTAACTTGCTTTAGTAAATCCTTACTTTTGTTAAATAAATCAGTTGTTGAACCCCCACTCCTCTGTTTGGTCTCCTTTCTTATTACAGCCCACCACTTCCAGTCTGGGTTGTAACAATCTGCAGACAGATTTCTGAGTATCTCCTCCTTTACACAGATCCTCACTGAGCCATGTACTGTGAACAAATAGTTTCTCCATGATATTATCCAGCAAGGTTCCGTTTTTGTCAAAACAAGGGTGAGGTAATGAAAAAATAGAAATATTTCATTAAATTAACATTTAAATTATTTATATGCATCATTAAAAAAAACATGTTTTGAAATATATAAAGTGCACCAAACTTTACTCAGTCCATTCAACAATTCTAAATGGACAATTATGTAACTCATCAATTAATTATTTGAAAGGATAATTTGTCAATTAAATACTGAAAAAAATAAACAATTCATTAATGAGGCAAGAACTTCTCTCTCTCTCTCTCTCTCTCTCTCTCTCTCTCTGGAAGCCCCACTCTAAGGGAGTTTGCAGTGTATTAGTGAGTCATATTGTACAATCACAGTCATAAAGTTTTCAACCAGTAGTTTTATTTCAGTATGTATTTTTCCAGTATCACAAAAAATGTAATTTTATATGGTTAAAACCATCTAGCTTATGTGCACTTTTTAAAACACTGCCCAGCAAACATTCGGACGTTTAATGACAGTTGAACGGTCACAACTGTAAAATACCTGATATTAAGAAAGGTTAACATGACATCTACTGCATTGTCCCTGCCCGGACTCGAACCTGGATCCTCTGGGGCGAGAGTCACCCACTCTACCAGCTGAGCTATGCCAGCAACTACTGAATTTCAGACTTTTTTATATAGATAGAGGGTAAAGTGCGGGGTAAACTAACCAATCAGAGGGCAGAGAAGATCTGCCACAGGCCACGCCTCCAGAGTGCCAAAAGCCCTTACAGCCGAGCGAGCAGGAGTCAGAAACCGAGCGCGCAGAGAGGCTGCCGAGCGCGCACAGAGGCTGCCGCGCGCGCACGTTTTCCTCTGCCGTGTGCTCGTTGACAACGCGCGCACGCAGGTTTGTCACTTGTGCACATCCTTGTGCGCTCACAGACACAGTTTGCTCCCTCTCAGTGCACAAATGACCTCTTGCCATGTATATTTCTGCTCGCGAGTCCCGTTCACACGCGCGCTGCCATGTATATTTGCGCTCGCGAGTCCCGTTCACACGCGCGCTGTGGACCCAATGCGCGTGCACGGGTTGTGGCACGCTTTAAACGCCATACATCGTCTTTGTAGTTTTATAACCTGATAATTAATCTGAATCAAACATCTTCACTGTGAACTAAATTTACTGTGTATCTTCATTCCTTTTACCGTCCTTTTTCATTTGATTTTTCCTACTGGGAAGTTAGAATTTCAGGCGAGAAAGCAACCACACCATTAGCTGATAACAATAGTGGCAATGGAAGCTAATTTATCAAGCTAACGTTATCTTAAACAGTTTATTTAGCTGCTGGAGCAGATTAAAACGATGATGCCTCACAGTTAGATTGTTGTCACTGGTTTCATCTTGACCCAATCACCCGCCGCATTTAGTAAAGTGAAGCCAAACTTTAGAGCGCGTTCATGTTCTTCTAGTCAGAAATTCGGAGTTCCGAGGAGAAAGCGAACGCACCATTAGTGAAACGGAAGCTAACATATCAAGCTATGTTATCTTAAACATTTTATTTACTTAACGTAGCAGATTAAGATGAGGATGTCTCACTTAGTTCGTTGTCGCTGGTTTCATCATCACCCAGTTACCCATCACATTTAGTGAAGTGGACCCAAGCTTTAGCGCCCATTCTTTCTACCATGCTGCTCTGTTTACAACTGGCTCGCAGCGACTGATGACATAACGCTCTTGCGCATGCGCAGCTGTCTAGGCAAGTTCTCGTTATGAAGGGCGGGTACCGAAACGAGGCACCGTTTCAAATGACGTGAATCGGTGCTCAGTCGGTACTATGGAATTCGGTCAGTACCTTAAAAAGTACCGAATTCGGTAGCCATCGCTACAATGATGGGAACCTGGTTCATTTATCAATTCATGTGAGCTGTTAAATTAGTTGGTACAACTTTAGACCACTGATGGATATCTTGATTAGCAATATTTATCACAAAATGCTGGCTTCACATTGCACTGATTGTCTGGTAGGATTCAAAATCAGCTAAAATGTCTTCTGGATGTTGCACTTGGAACCACTGAAGAAGCATTCTAATCTTGAATGCCACATTTTTCTGTCTTCAGAGTCAGGACATATGTAATTTAACTGGGTTTTATTTGGAAAACAGATTTATATGGACTCTGTGTGTCCATTACATGATGAAAATCCTGCTTCTTTAAAGCTTAAAAGGAGTCATTTACAACCACGTCCTTGCCCTGGCTATTTGATTATCATACAGAAGTCTGCCTTTTCTTCGACCAGCTCCACTTTGCTCCACAATGCTGTAATGAAGTGCATTCCTACCTTTTTAATAAAAGAGCCTATCGAACATTTTTTATTGAAACCCACCCTCATTAAATTTTCAAAAAATGCAGGGCTTTTATAAGAGTGTTCAGCTGTACATGACTGTGCCTTTGAAACACCCCATCCATTTCGATGTAATT
This sequence comes from Nothobranchius furzeri, assembly GCF_043380555.1. Classification (NCBI taxonomy): domain Eukaryota; kingdom Metazoa; phylum Chordata; class Actinopteri; order Cyprinodontiformes; family Nothobranchiidae; genus Nothobranchius; species Nothobranchius furzeri. Next base: position 42,788,204 of record NC_091746.1, on the reverse strand, counting down.
AGTGTAATGCCAGGAAGAAAATTCTATCCCTGCAAAATCTTCCTAAGGAGTATTACATGTATTAAGGTGAAAATATGAAAAGAGCCAGACAAGTAAAATATATGAATACACTCTGATACACAAATTTGCTGGTAATGTCTAACGTATGCATAGTCATTTAATCAGATATATTCAAAAGGCGTAAAAAACATAGCAGCCTATAGTCCAGAAATTACAGTAGTTAAAAATATTTTTTATATAATTTGATAGAGTCTAAAATATTTTTATCAAGGATTTTGCTCTATCTGATTTCACCTGAAACCACGTGTTCAGCTGGTTTGAAAACATAGGTGCTGTATTGGAAATCCACATTATTCTCAGATTAACTTTCGTCGCATTCACACAAAGTTTTCTTTCTTTCACACTCAGCAACAAACAAGGCAGGGAATTTGAAACTGGCTAGCTCCTACCTTCCCCCAGGGACATAAATTTGATCAAAGCCCTTTTCAGATAGACATTCTGGAACATTTGTGGACAATTCAATCCGGTTTTTAACCGGAACTGTGTTTTCAGACACACCACTTTTGTACCGGAACTTGTCCTTTCGGCTGCGTTCACACAGCAGGGAAAAGTGCCAGATGTCTGATGGCGGCGGGGGGTGGGGGATGGTGGTGTTGGGGTGTGTGGGGGTGGGGGTGGGTGGGGGGGGGGGGGTCGGGCTTATGTTAAGAAGAAGAAAAAGAAAATATCATTTCTATAGCGCCTCTCAAGATAAAAATCACGAGGCGCTTAAGCATAATTCTGCGCACACGAAGACGCATAAGAGACCTGGATGATGAAGCTCAATGGTTAAAGGAATCACTGAAGCGGTGTGAAGAGCTCCATCGCACGTCTAGGCGGTACCGTAGGAGGCAAGCTGCCGTGGTTCGCCGCATGCTACAGCAGCGGGCTATCTAGGTGCGCACAGCATCCCCCGGTCCCCTCCTCCTCCCCCTCGTCCGGAACATACCTCACCAGTCTGAAGCAGCCACCCTGTCCGTAACAAGTCCGGACCTGTTACTAGGGGCTTCGTCCGGTTAAATTCCGGAACACGTTATCCGGATGTTTGCATTCAGACACAAAGGTCTTACGGACAGAGTCCGGAACATTTCCGTTTTTCATGGCCTGTCTGAAGGGGGCTCAAGTGACTTGTTTTTCTCCTCAGTACCAGTTGGAGAAGCAGGACCATATCAGGAACTGGTCTGTTTTACATAAACCCGTCAAGACTGACCTTTTACTCAAGATGGGGGGTAGTCGTAAAACTTCTCTTTAGGTCCCTGTGGGAGCTTCAAGACTTGAGTCTTTTTAAGCCTTGAATTTCTGTTTATCTACAATCAAAGAAGAAGTTAATGTTTAAACGCTTATCAGTTACAAACCTAACTGCTTGTTTGTGTTCCTCTTTCATGTTAAACATCTGCCATTTTTGTTTCACCAGTTAAAATTCATGCTAAAAGTAATGCAGTCAAGCTTATGACATGAATTAAGTTCTTTACTATTTAAAGTAATACTTTTTGAGGCCTTATATGGATAACTTTGGGAAATTGTGATCATGAAACTTTCATTGTTGGAAAGGTAGTTTATTTGATAGAGCCACAGTGCCATCCAGTGGTTAATGAGTGAAATACATGCGGGTGTGACCAAGAAAGGTTATAAAGGCCACAGTCCAAACCTCGTGTCTGCAGAGCAAAGAACTAAGATGCCTTAAACAAATCTCTGCTGGGCTTTCCATCTCGCCTAGCAGCGCCGTGGCTCTCAAAGCTGTTAAGTCATTAGCTCTCAAAAGTTACGGTTAAACTCAAAGGCAACTCTGTTGTTTTGTTTTGATCTTCTACGTGAAACCGGAAGTCGGCTTGGTCCGGTCGAGTTTTCGCATTAAGAGTTCAAACAAATTTGGAGCAGTTTTTCTGATTCAACTTTGTTTTGGATAATATCGGTCCGTGTTACGACCCAGATCATCAAGGGGGGAAGGAAGTAACAATAATAAAACCCAAGATGTTACAGGGTAAAAAAAGGTCGAGTGGTTTATTGTAAGGATTACAAAATAAAGTAAGGATTAACAAAGATGACGGACCTTGTCTCAAGGTTTACAGAAAAACCAAACTGAATAAATTAAACAAAAGGACAACAATTACCAAACTAAATACAGACTCAAAGCAGTAACCTTCAGCTCTTAAAGAAAAGTGGTTTCAGCCAACATGAGCCCTTTTCAGATAGACATTCTGGAACATTTGTGGACAATTCAATCCGTTTTTTTAACCGGAACTGTGTTTTCAGACACACCACTTTTGTACCGGAACTTGTCCTTTCGGCTGCGTTCACACAGCAGGGAAAAGTTCCAGATTTCTGATGGCGGCGGGGGTGGGGGGTGGGGTGGGGTGGGGGTTGAATCGGACTTATGTTAAGAAGAAGAAGAAAATATCATTTCTATAGCGCCTCTCAAGATAAAAATCACGAGGCGCTTAAGCATAATTCTGTGCACACGAAGACGCATAAGAGACTTGGATGAGGAAGCTCAGTGGTTAAAGGAATGACTGAAGCGGTGTGAAGCGCTCCGTCGCGCGTCTAGGCGGTACCGTAGGAGGCGAGCTGCTGTGGTTCGCCGCATGCTACAGGAGCGAGCTATCTAGGTGCGCACAGCGTCCCCCGGTCCCCTCCTCCTCCCCCTCCCCCTTGTCCGGAACTCTACCTCACCCGTCTGAAGCAGCCACCCTGTCCGTAACAAGTCCGGACCTGTTACTAGGGGCTTCTTCCGGTTAAAGTCCGGAACACGTTATCCGAATGTTTGTATTCAGACACAAAGGTCTTACGGACAGAGTCCGGTACATTTCCGTTTTTCATGGCCCTATCTGAAGGGGGCTTTAAAGTAAAGCACAGGATACAGAGCAGAGCTTAAGGAAAATAATGAACTACCAGAAGACTAAACTAAGCAACCAAAATACAAGCTCTAAAGACCAAGTTTTAGCTTTAACACAGGCTGATCAAAATTACTAAACCACGAGCTTTCAAAGCACAGCAAAACTACAGCACAGCTACAGCAAATGCTACTGCAAATCACCCACCAAGATGGGAAGCTGCTCAGAAGGAACCAGCTGCGCCTTCCCAGGAAGTTGTCCATGTTATAAAGGGAGGGCTGTTCAGTCATTGGATAAGTGGCTGGATGTTCTGCCCAATCTCTAGAGATGGACACTTAAAGCAAGAAGTGTTTCAGGAGGTGAGCATTTGACTCCAGGGTGTAGCCTGCTGGCCGATATCCAGAACTGCCGCTCACCTGTAACTGAACAAGAAACAAGAAAAAAACACACACAAGTTCCATGCTGTCGTTCATTTTAAAACAGAGAAATGGTTTCGTTTCCTGTTTTGTCGCTACGTTTCGCCGGCGGCTGCAGGCTTCCTCAGGCTGACGCTGATGGTGGCGCGTCACTTCCTTCTTCGTTTATCCGCGGGCAGCAGAGGACGTTGTCGCCCTCTACTGCCCGCTCTCCCCTCTCCGACGATGCAGTCCCATGCACGGTCCAACGTGTACACTCCGTCGTCCCTGTTCATGGTCCCCCATCCACGTCTCCTTATCTCGATTGCTTCTTTAATCCATCTTTTGTATTTTTGTTGTTCAATGTTTATGATCCTTGTGTTGTCCCAGTCCATTATATGGTTTTCTCTTATGCAGTGATCTGTTACAGCTGACTTCTTTATTGTGCTTTCTGCTTCTTCTTTTGCTGCTCTTGTGTGTTTTCGATTTGCCTCTTTCTCGCACTCCTTTCTATGTTCTATTGTTCGTGTGTTGAGTTGGTGTCCGGTTTCTCCTATGTATGTTTTATTGCAGAGTTTGCATGGGATTTCGTAAATGACTCCACATTTAAGTCCAGCTGATATTTTGTCTTTTGGGTGCACTAGTCTGTTTCTAACTGTTGTGTGTGGTTTTGTTGGTGTGTTTATGTTGTGTTTTTTCATTGTTGCTCTTATTTTTTCTGTTATGTCTCTGATGTATGGTAGGGTTATCACTGGTTTTAGTTCTTGTCTTTCTGGGTTTCTGGTTCTTTGCTTAGGTTGTTCTTTTCTTTCTGTTTTTGTTTGCCGTTCTCCTTTGTTTATTGCCCATGTCGAGTATCTTCAGGTCTTTAAAGTAACTTTAAAAAGAAGTAAACTGAAGAAAACATAGGGAGTACTGAAGAAACGTGAACAGTGAAACAAGCACAGAGAGATCCGTTACTGTCTGTGTGTGTGCGTGGATGGACCAGACGCGGACTGAGCAGAGCTCCCGGCTGCAGAGTTTTGTGTGTAGGGAGGGGCTGGTGCTCTATTTGACTGGCCAATCACAGAGCGTGAAGACAGTCAGTTACCCAATGAGGATTTTCCTTCAGCACGATTACAGATATTTACAAGTTTTACTCATTTCATGCTCGTATTCGTCAAAAATGCTTTATCTGTACCGGATACTCATCTGAAACGAGTATCCAGCTCATCCCTAATTACTAGTTCACGTCAGCAAGGGGCAGAGTCGTGCAACACAGTGTGCATAAAACAACAAAACAACCCAAAACAAACAACAACTAACAAAAAAGCCATAATCCGTGTAAAGAAAATAGAACCTAAACACAAAAAGTTATTTACATAACCTAGGAGTAACAGGAGAGATTGTAGTAAAATGTATAAAAAATAATAATCTAATAAAATCAAAGGAATCAACCCATCTGGAAAAAAGGACGAGCTTGTCAGCATCCTCAAGCTCATATAAAAAAAATAAAAATATAGACTCTGTGTTTGCTCTCATTATGCGAGAAACTTTCACCTCTAGTGACTTCTCAATTTAATCTCTGCTTCTAGCACTGGAGTTAACTAACAACGAAACCAGTCCTAATTATAAAAATAATATTTCAACTCCGCATAGATTCAGTAGGGTACGGTGGCTTCAGAGTACATCAACAATGTGCAATGTTACTCAATAATGCTACTCAAATAATGTGTAAAATTTGTCAACAGGAGATAAATACTGCTAAATTAAAGCTCCGTAAGTTAAATTGAACAACAGAACCATCAAAGGAAAATAAAACTCATTTGTCACAGAGACAGTGAACGATCAAAAATAAAACAACTGATGGTGTTCTAAGATACACACAACCCTAAAGGTGTTTAAAAAGATGATAATTGTTTCAGGAAGGGAAAAGATGTTCTAAACAAAAGAAGTAATTCATAATTTATAAAAGTGTACTTGGTCTGAAAATGGTTATACTACTATGGAAGAATTAAAGTGCCCGAAATTGAGCACTTGAACTTTCAATTTGAGAGCAGAATTTCATATCAAGAGACCAACTTTTTAATTTGAGAATAAGATTTTATATTATTGCTCTCAAAACTTGTAATGCTTGAACTCAAAATGTCTGCTCTCTCTTTTAAATAGACTCTGTTCTCCTTCAAATCTTTGTCTCTTCGCTCAGATTTAATCTTCTTACACTGGTATTGTCTTCTCACTTGACAAGTTTTTCTCTGCACGGATCAAAACTCCTCCCACAAGTCTGCTCCCTGCTGTCACGGATTTTTAATGCTCTCGCTCAAAACTTGGAAGTACAATCTCCTAGCAACCGCTCAGCCAATAGAAAGACAATGTAGAACTGGGTGGGAACAAACCTCTTTGGGGTGCGCTCGTTTTTACTATCTGTGGAGTTCCCTGTGTGGCTGCGCACTAACAGCCTGCCTGCAACCAAGCCCCCACAACGCGGGAGAAATATTGAGGCCAACGCGGAAGTGACAAAAATTGCAGTTCCACCCTCATCCACTGGGGGCTGGGGTCAGAAGCGAGCAAATCCTCATTGACTCCCATGTTAAAAATACCAATTTCACAGCAGAAATAAACATGTTTACAACCTGGTTCCAAAACATGTTTTTTGTTTAAATGATCTAGTTTACACTCATGACAACTCTGAGGGGGGTGAATTTTTTCTCACTCTTCTGTTTAAGTGTATTAAAAGCCTAAAATTCTGTATAATTAATGAGTATCAGACCCACGTGACCACAGAGCTAGCTCCGTGGAAAGGCCTCAGTAGAGCCTCGGTCTGGCTTGGAGACTGTTCCGGGATTTTGAGTCTCTGCGTTTGTGTATATATTTTTTTGATATTTTTTTGTGCAATTGTTGGACCAAATTACTTGCTGTGGCATTATTTGCACTAATAGAGCGTCCAAGGAGTCTCCACTTCATTTTTTTCGGTAAGTAAAATTATATTTATGTATTTTAGGTCACTGCTGAGCTGAGCTTAGATTTTAACATGTACTGTTTATAACCATGAAATTTAAATGTAATTGGGTAAAACCCAGTGCATTTAACATAATGCTGCACTTTAGAAAATGGGTTGAAATATAACATGTTGGTGGAGCTGGGTTCTGACTATCGGCTTGTGGAGCTCTCGGGAGACCGATGTTTTCCACCCGGTTCTCCCCTCCCCACAGCTTGGCGCATCTCTGTCTGATCGCGGCTTCTGTCTGCTGCGCGGGCTGCCAGCTTGTGGTTCTCCCCTCCCCGCAGCTCGGCACATCTCTGTCTGATCACGGCTTCTGTCTGCTGCGCGGGCTGCCGGCTTGTGGTTCTCCCCTCCCTGCAGCTCGGCACATCTCTGTCTGATCGCGGCTCCTGTCTGCTGCACGGGCTGCCGGCTTGTGGAGCTCTGGGATGGAAACCTTTCCACCCGGTTCTCCCCAGTGGCAGCTCTGCATCTCAGATCGCAGCGGCGCTTGTCTGCTGTGCGGCTGCCGGCTTGTGGAGCTCTTGGGGGACCTCTGTGTTCCACCCGGTTTTACCCAGCGGTCAGCCCGGCATATCTCTGACTCAGAAGCTCTGGTGTTGTGCACAGTTAACTCCGGTTGTAGCTAGGTTGCTACCTCCGTTAGCTTAGCTCCCACCTCAGTATTAGCTTTGGGTTAGCTTCAGGTTAGCTTGTAGCTAGTTCGACCGGGTGTCGTCAGTCGATCCCAGACTTACAGCCCCACCCTCAGCTCCACCTCTCTTCCCTTTTATGGAATTGTCTGGGCTTGACGGAACCTGTGACACGGTCAAAATGGCGGTGGTGGCCACCTCCCATTTTAGCAGAAAAACTTGTTATTGGAGTCTATGGAAACCCATTGTCCATATATGTGTTTTTGACCAACACTTGAACTCAAACCCCCCTTTGGGAACTCTGATTCACGTGAACACATTTTGTTTCATGAATGGCAATTTTTGCTGAAAAGCATCAAGTTTGCAAGTATGAGATGAACGTTGTAGCGTAATAGTTTATGGCTCTTTTATGAAAGATGAACCATCCTACATAATAATCTGGAATATTATTTTTAATAAATTAAAAACCAAATTTTATAGAGATAAGAAGACTCAAAGGTTGTTTTCATCGTTAAACTGACGATCATATCCGGTTGTCTGTGTTTCAGTTCAATGAAAAGACAAGTTTGAAATTTAAGATTTTTAATCCTTCAATTTAAACTAACGATTTGAAATGACAATCATAGGAAGAACAATCAACATCGGCAACCTTGTTGGACAATCTTTAACAGTTGATATTTTAAGCTTACACAAATAGACCTTGTGTTGAATATGCTAAGATTTGAGAATGATGTAATTATGAATGCGTGCATGCAGGTGTCTGAGATTGCTTCAGGGAGAGAAAAGGCAAATCTGAGTGAAAAATGATGTTTTGTCATTAAACTTAGTTCTTATGAGAAAAACTGCATCAGAATGCTATCTATCGTGTTCTGCCTCACCACACTCAGGACTCTCTTTCAGATCCGGACCTCGGAGGATGTTATATCCAGGTGACACCTTGGCTGGCAGAGAAGACGAAGGTGTGCTGACGGTCCAGTCCAGAGTTGACCTCGGTACACGTTGATGAAGCGTTTGGCAGATGCGCTTTCTCAAGTTTAAATTAACTCAGAAATCAAAGACTCTGGGACGAGTCTGCGTTAGCTGGTTGCATTTCAGCTATTCTGGCTGGCTTGACAGAAATAGCGGGGGGGTGGGGGGTGGGGTGGGGGGGGCCGGCAGGGCTCCTTTCCCCGTTGGCGTTATTCCGCACGTCCGCTCTCTTTCGTTCCCAATCTTGTTCTGACTAACTTACCAAAAACCACTTCTCTTCCCAAAGCAAACTTGTGCGTCAGAGAAAATGTGTTTTGGAGTTACTGTGAATCCAGACCTGTGTGAGCGAGTGTGAAGGTCATCGCTAAACCTCTTCAAAACATTATTTAATTAAGTATGGATTCATTATAGTTCATTATGATTAATCAAAGCATACTAATCATTCATTTGATTAAAATACATTTATAATGAGCAAAATGATAAAATGATTGTTTAGCATTAATAATAAAGAAAAGGAAGTTTAAGACTCTGTTTTATTATGACTAGAGTGTGGGTTGAAGTCCTTCTTCTGGAGCTGCAGGTGTTGGATTGTTGTGGAATTCTTCAGACTTGCTGTCAGCTCTGGTCTTAATCTCTGGGTGAAAGTTGCTGCGTGAACCAGCTTTGACCCAGCCGGGCAAATACGACCATTGGCACAGAAAACCCATATTTCCTCACGTTACAACGTATTTTAAAATCACGTCAATACTAACCAAATTTAAGACTTTACTAAATCGATTTAGTTTTCATTTGAGTTCAGGGAATGGTGTTTTTCCGCTGTGTGGAGACACCATACCTCAGCATGCAGCGTCGCTGTGCTGCCCAGAGTCACTCTGATATCGGCTGCAGAAGATGAGGAAGCAGAGACAGCCCGGCTCGTAGCTGTGGCTTTAGGTGCGACTGTCCATGGTGGAGCGACGTTGGGACTATGTTGTGGTGGTTCAACCCGATTTCCACAGAAGCTAGCGATGGATAGCTGCCGCTCTCGGCGGCTAGCAGCAGTCTTGTGGCTAGCACAACACATGTGCGACTTTAAGGAGTTTATGCCCATTGACAAGATACTTATTTTCTTCTTGCATATCGTACAGTATGCCTCCCTCATGTTCCCCTCGACTGGCTGCAGCCATTCTTTGAAATCCGGGATATCCAGCCAGGACGCTGCAAACTTGCATTTTCCCATTCTCGTTGTGTGTTCACGTTCACAAACATTCTCTTCCGTCTTAACATTTAGGTGCATTCGTAATATGCACTGGGAACACCAGAGCATTCTTTGCACTTTTGAGCTTCCACCCCGTCCACCCTGGTGCTCTGAGAGAAAAATTACTAACACACCCAAAACAGCATAGTATTTTTTAAAAATCTTTTTATGCTCCCTCGGTTCGGGTTCGGGTTATAAATAGTATTATAAATAAGGTAGAAATAGATTGAAATAAGTTCCTCACGCTGATAAATAATAACTAATCTCTCTGAGGACACAGTGCTAGTGCACTCACCTACAGCACCTTGACACGACTTCAATAAATGTTATGCAATATTTTGTGAACATCAATTTATTTGCGTTTATTTGTTATAAATGCCACTGTATAATTCTTGCTGTCAGTATTTGGGTCTGTACTGGTTAGACTTAAATGAGTTAAACCAAGGACTATAGCCCTTGGGTCATAGACTATGAGCTATAAGTATATTGGTCTTTTTATACTGGGAATCAGGAGTTATTTTAGTGATCATCTTGTTTCTTATTTATTTTTGTCCTGATTGTGCCCTGATCAATTTTATGACTGAATAAAAACAAATAAAATCAACATAAATAGAAAAATCGTCCTAAATAATCGTGATCTCAATTTCAGTCACCATAATCGTGATTATTATTTTTGCCAAAATCGAGCAGCCCTAGTAGTCACTAGGTTTGTTGGTCTGGGATCACTGTTTTGACTAAAATATACACTCTTAGCTTTTATTTGGGCACTCATTTACTACCAAGTACTGATAAACAGTCAATGTCTCAAATTGAGGGATTCCACTAAAACCCTTCACTTTCAGCCACTAAAAGTGGCACAGTTTGTAGTTCAAATTATGTTAATCACCAGAATACCAGGAATTAAATGTTTGGCCAGTGCTTAACCTTTTGATGCATGCATTATGAAATCTTCAACCATGATTATTTAACAATTATTTTCATTCATCTTTGGGTGTGAATGAAGCAAATTTCAACAAATATTGTTTGTTACATTTAATAATTTGCAAATAATTCATTACATGTTCACCTCAGTGGACAGCGTGCATTCTGAACATGAAATATGTTGACTGGACTTACTGAAGTCCACACGGAGGGGCTCAAATGCAATAAAATACTCAACAGCTGTGCTAAATAACAAAAACAAATAAGTAAATTACAATTTTGAGAACCTGTTCAAATTATATTTTTCATCTTTATTTTCTAGTTATAGCCTTCAGGCCGCAATTGACCTTGGTGGTTCAGACTCAGAGCATAGCTGTGATTGTTCTGATTCTTTAGGCAGGCTCTTCCTCTTCACTGTTTCGCATTTTCAACCTTTTTCTTTCTCTCCACCGCTCTGTGTATCTTCCTAACCATAATCCTGATAGTTCATTCATAATTTTATGATTTTTCTCTCTTGTGCTATCTCACTTTAAGGTTACTCTGCAAGTACAACACATCAGCGGTTACCAAAATACCAGAGAAACATGTTTTCCATCAATCCTCTGATGATTTTCAGATCATTTCCCCATTTGCTGAACTTACATTTCCATCAATGTGCCATCTTCATTCAAAAGGTATTTGTGAGGTCTTATTCCCCATACATAGATATCACACGTACAAAGCAAATCCATACACTCTCTCATTTATCTAAACAACAATTAAAGCAGACACATCTAAGACAAACAATGATAACTAGAGTAGCGTTTATGTTCAAGGCAAAACGCCCAAAGGCCAGGCCAAATCAAAGTAGCATTTATATTTCAGGTCAAAACACCCCAAAACCAATTTAACCCCTTAGTTATCACACCAGTAACTTTATCACACCAGGGAAGCGTTAATATTTTGCCAAAAAAGCCCAAAAAACCAAGCCAATACAGCATTCCCAGAATCTGTTTATCTTTCTGACCACACAACCAAGAATGGCAACTGGAGTTCCATTTCTATTTAAGGCTAAACGCTCAAAAGCCAGGCCACCTCTCACTTAAGCCGGGCGTACATTGTGTGACTTTTTCACTTTTTTGAGCCGATTTTCCACTCGTGCGAGAATCCACAAGATCGGGGCGAGTTTTGCGCCGAGCGTCGTGTAGTGTACAGGGGGTTACGAGAGGCGATTAACACCACGTGACCAGCTACCGATCAGCAATCGTGAGCTCGCACGGACTTCTGGTGTGTTTAATATTTTGCTCGTCCCTCGTGACGGTATCGCACTGTTGAAGCGGCGCTGCGAGCAGCTGCAACCCAAAATATATCAGAACCGCTCACGGCGCATGCGCAATCCTGCATCAACACCGCTCCCCGCTATTTCCTTAATAACACACGTTGATCGTTTTAATTTCTACATGTTTTTTTTTTTACTCACAAAGATTGTCAAGAAAGCGTGTTTGTCGTGTTCATGTCAAATTAAACTGATCACAAAACACAGATTTACTTTCTTTATTTCATTTTCCTCATCCAACCCCCATGAATCCCTGTGTGTCCTCCTGCAGCACTCCCGAAGGACAACAGGCAAAACAAGCCAAAAAAGTCTAACGTGTTGAGTAAAAACAGCTATTTTTAGCATATTTTTAGGTCCGACGTGTTGCTACCAGACGTACAGTTGTGAGCAGTCAGGTCGCATCCGAGAACTGGGTCGTGCAGTGTGAGCGCCTGGCTCGTGAGATCTGCCCTGCGAGGAAGTCGTACAGTTTGAGCTGAAGCTGAGTGCTACGAGTGAAAAAGTCGCACAGTGTACGCCCGGCTTTAGGCCGCTTCTCAGTTATCACACTGGTCCATTTTCTCTCAACCATACCAAAACAGCATTCCAGGAATCTGTTCGTGTTTATATTTTCCTGCTAAAACGCCCAAAAACCAATTTAACCCCTGGTCACCTAGGATTTTCTCTCAGTACCACAAGACAAACAACAAACTTGTCTCACCAAATCTCTCCACTCAGGGCTTGAGTTCGTGGATCGGCATTCCTCCTAACGACGTCAAGACCTCACCGACCCCCCAGCAAAACTCAGCACTGGAGGACATTTAGGTTGTCGACAGTCCTCCGGAGTCAGTTCTTGGCGCCGTGAAGTGATGGGACCCCAGCTTTCGAAGGACTATATAATGTCATGGATTTTATCAATATGTTCATCAATAACCCATTTCCTATAGTGAAGGGAGAAGGAGACAAGGAGCAGACAAGCCAAACAGTTATGACTGGGGCAAGGTGTGCTAGGCAAAATGCCCCGAACATCTGTTCAGAGAGTTTATTTATAGAGGGATGGGAGTGTGAGAGAGATTGTGTGTGTGTGTGGGAAGTCAAGAATGTGTGTGTGTGTGTGTGTGTGTGTGTGTGAGTGGCTTGTGTGGGTGTGTCTGAATGAGTGAGCACGATCAAAGAGGCATAGAGCAATACATTTACATTCAGCTGATTGAGTCAATGATCAAGACTTAATAAACATAAATTTTTGCCATAACAGTGCTCCATTCGTAAAAATTCCTCTCGTGCAGATTTATGTGGGGCTTATATATGTTGCCCCAGTCAAGACTGACATGGTTGCTAAAAACTTTTCAAGACCGACTAACTTTAGTGATGTTGTAGGTGTAAAATATTTAATAAAATGTTGCGCTGCATGACAGGCTTTGTTTTTACTCTCACATGTAGCTTTATGACCTGCTAGTTTACAAGTAGATCTCGGAAATTGTCTCCAAGTGCATTATGGGTAAAACTCCTCACCAGCTATCCACCAAAATCATCATCAGTCACTTGACAAAATAGCAAACTAGGTGGATGGCTAATGGAGAGAAGGAATTGGGATTTTTTTTTTCAGATAAACTGGACATTATAGATTACGCTGGCCTGTTTGTCTCCGGACTTACCAGTGGAACTAAAACGCAGAGACAGCACTACGACAAAGTTACTGAAGTCTTCCTTTGTAGAGAGGAGGATGGTTTTCATGTATAAATAATCAGCAACATAGATGAGTGTTTTTAACTTTACTTATGCATAAAACCAAATTATTAAATAAATTTTTTAGCTGTTGATCATGAACTGCGGCCGATAGTGGGTAGTAGAGGTTTGAAAGGGCCTTAACAGGGTTTCTTTTCATCACAGTAGTATTCCCTCTCAATACACAAATGCTCTTTATAATATTTAATGATTAACTACTATTGAACAAACATCCACACATAATCACTAAATTATGCAGTGTCTTGTCACTCGCCCATTTTCACCTGATTCCGATTTTTTGAAAGTAACGTGATCGGGCCAGATATCTGATCATGTGAGGTATTCCTAATATCTGTATAACTTCCTATTCCTACAAATGTGGTATCTGTTGTTTCACATTTGAAATCTGAAAAGCCAATGGCACCATAACTGTCAATATGTAGTTTTGCTAGAGTTATTCAAATCACTTAATTTAATTTAAAGCTATGGCTGACATAGGTTACACGCTCAGAGTAGTCTCTCCAAGTAGAAAAATGCCACAGCTGCTATAATATAAAACCACTGAGTTCTGCTGACAATGTTAGATTTTATGGTATGATGGTAATCTCTGTACCTGATATTTATACATTATCGGGTAGGCAGAGGATAATTTTGTCAAAGCTTTCATTGCTATTTTATATTTTTGCAGGTGGATTTTTTATTTATTTATTTTTTTTAAAGTTCCTTGAAAATATATTTTTCTATTAAATGGAATGAAAAATCTTTGTAGCTGACTACAAAAAAGATGCTAGGTTAAATTTCTAGAGGAATTAATGATGTATGAAAGTTTAAATCACAGATGCATAGTTTATACATCTGCTGTGCGTTGCCTTGCTTTTTCCTCTGTAATTCATATATTCTACTCAAGGGCGCTGGGGAGGTGATTAATTTAGTTAAGAAGAGTTAAACAGGTGATTCTAATTTTAAAATATGTTTTTATGGCTTAGTTTCTGATGCACTGTACTTAAATAATAAATTTTCTGAAGATATACCAGCTAAAATGTTTTGTTCTAAAGGTTGGGCGCTTTAACGGTTGTCCGTACATATATTTGTTGGCATCTACATATTTTGAGACTGGAGGAAAAGAGGGCATGTTAATTTTTATTCTGACAAGTAATTATGTTGTTATTTTAGTGTTGAACCACAGTTAACCCTTCCACTGTCCTCATGGGTGACCCCGCCAGGAAAGTTGTTCATTGAGCAGGGTTCATGGTTTATCCCTTGAGGTCCACGTGGCAGAGGTGAGGAGTGAGCACCACCTCAGTGTACCAGGGCCTCAAAAAAAGAACTTGAGACAGCCTGGAAATGGAAGACATTGGCGGTGCCAGTGGTCATAGGGGCATTCAGGGCAGTAACCCCAAAACTGGAGGAGTGGCTAAAGCAGATCCCAGGAAAAACATCAGACATGTCAGTCCAGAAAACTGCAGCTCTAGAAACTGACAAGATACTGCAGAACCCTCAAGCTCCCATGCCTCTGGTAGTGGACCCGAGTTTGGAAGGATAAGATGGGAATTTTTATCTTTTATTACAAGGTTTATACATTACTTGATCATTTTTACCACTACAAATTAGGTCATATAGACTCAGCTGCTTATGAAGTTTTAAGTTTGTTGGGGTTTTATTTACTATCCCAGGTCTTCCTCTGGTCAAATAAATATTTTATTTTACTGCTTGGTTGTTTATTTTTTTATTTCCAGGTCAGTGTGTTGTTTAAAAATGCATATAAAAATTGTATATTTCTATCATTTTCACAAAGGATAATTTCTCTAAACAACCAAAGGGACTGTATCTATTTAAGGAATTACTGGAGGGAAGACCTGGTAAAGGCACACAACCAAAAAAAAAGAGCAAGTAGAGCAGAATGTAAATTCTATTTTTATTGCTGATAGCTCATTTCAGGTCAAAGGGAAGAAAGTACAGTGTGTAAAAAGGATGTACCCAAGGGGAAAGAAAAAGGGCTCTATTTGGACTTCCAATTGGAGGAGTCTTACAAAAGCTAGACTCCGTCTATGTTGGGACACAAAAAAAGCTAGTCTTGTTTAAAAGAAACTTCCCTGCAGTGCTTTGCTACTTGTACTGCAAACAGACCCAGAGATTTTTTAAGTTATTTCCAGATTTTCAGGTAGAGATGACGAGGTAGCTTGGCAAGCGAGACTAAATGAATATATTATTTAGTCTGGGAACACTACATTGACAGTTCTCGGTCTTGGGGCAGGTTCTACCAATGTCTTTCAAAGGATCTCCGCATGCTACTGGACAATGAACAACGTGACGTACTCACCGCAACGGATGTTGGTAAACAAGCCAGTCCGCTATTAAAGAAGGCGAGAGGACTATGTTAGTTTAAACGAGTCGACTCCTATTAATTATTTAAATCATCATATTGCTGGAAGTACAGGGCGAGGAGGAGGAGTAGCAACCATTTTTCATTCGGACTTATTAATCAATCCCTTACCAATTAATAGCTACAGTTCGGTCGAACATCTTATTCTTAGTTTTCCTAATCCAGATTGCAAAACTGTAAAACCACTCCTGTTTGTAGTTTTATATCGTCCACCAGGCCCTTACTCTGAGTTTTTGGATCAGATCTCTGATTTTTTATCTGATTTGGTGCTAAATACTGATAAGTTCATTATAGTGGGGGATTTTAACATTCATGTGGACATTGAAAATGATAGCCTCAATGTAGCCTTTAGTAGTATTCTAGACTCAATTGGTTTAACTCAAAGAATACATAGCTCCACCCACTCCTGCCATCATACATTGGACCTTGTGCTGACTTATGACATAGAGTGTGAGGAAATAACGATCTTTCCACATAATACAGTCCTCTCCGACCACTTTCTGATAATCTTTGAGTTTTTATAACTGAGTTCTCGAGACATGAAAGTAAATTCCACTATAGTCGGTCTCTATCTGACAACGCTGTTGCATCTTTTAAATCAAATGTTCCATCTTTACTGTCCTCTGCATCTCAAAGGAACGTAGCAGAGGACAATATTTTCATTTCTAGCCCCTCACAAATTGATGCCTTAGTTCATAATGTTACTTCCTCTTTACGTGTGGCATTAGATGATGTTGCTCCTTTAAAAAGAAGGTAATTAGGGACAGGAAGTGGGCTCCCTGGTTTAATTCTCGTTTACGAGCTTTAAAACAAAACTCTAGAAAATTGGAGAGAACATAGCGCTCTACACACCATGAGGAGGCCTACCTATCCTGGAAAAATAGTCTTGTGCTTTATAAAAATAAGCTTCGACAAACTAGAACTGCTTATTTCTCAGCGTTAATTGAGGAGAATAAGAATAATCCTAAATTTCTTTTCAGTACAGTTGCCAAACTTACACAGAATCATAGCTCTGAACCATCTATTCCCTTAGCCCTCAGCAGTAATGACTTTATGGGATTTTTCACAAGTAAAATTAATTCTATTAGAAACAAAATCTTTAGCATCCTCCCTAATGCAATTTCTTCTTCCTCAGTAAGTGAGGCAGCATCAGAGGTAACTGTAGAACCTCATCTGTGCTTGAACCGTTTTGATCCAGTTGAGCTTTCAGAGTTATCAAAAATATTAGCTTCATTTAAACCTTCCACTTGCATTTTGGATCCAATCCCAACCAAATTATTTAAAGATGCATTTCCTTTAATTGTTTCTAGAATGGGGGCAGTAACCAATCTATCGTTAGTAAATGGATATGTACCACAGGATTTTAAAGTTGCTGTAATCAAACCTTAACTTAAGAAGCCTTCTCTGGATCCAGATGACCCAATGAATTATAGACCATTATCTAACCTTCCATTTTTATCCAAATTCCTGGAAAAAATATTGGCCATCCAAGTATGTGAGCATTTAAACACTAATGATCTGTTTGAGGAATTTCAGTCTGGTTTTAGAGGGTATCAAAGCACTGAAACTGCATTAGTGAGAGTTACAAATGATATTCTCATGGCCTCAGATAAGAATCTTGTATCTGTTCTAGTCTTGTTAGATCTCAGTGCTGCCTTTGACACAGTTGATCACAATGTTCTTTTAGAAAGACTTGAACATGTTTTAGGGATCAAAGGAACAGCGTTAGGCTGGTTTAAATCCTACCTGTCTGACAGATTTCATTTTGTAAATGTACATGACAAATCGCCTTCATACTCCAGGGTTAATTGCGGAGTACCACAGGGTTCAGTGCTTGGACCATTTCTTTTTACTATATATATGCTCCCAATTGGTAAAATCATTAGACAGCATGGGATAAACTTCCACTGTTATGCTGATGATACTCAGTTATATTTATCCATTAACCCTGATGAACCTAATTGGTTGGGTAGGTTACAGGCTTGTCTTGAGGACATAAAAAATTGGATGACTCTAAACTTTTTCCTTTAAATCAAGACAAGACGGAAGTTCTCATCTTTGGACCAGAAATCCAGAAAAGGAAATTGCTTAGCCAATCGCCTGACCTGAATGGCATTACATTAATCTCCGAGAACAAAGTAAGGAACCTTGGTGTTATCTTTGACCAGGACATGTCATTCAAATCCCAGGTTTCACAAGTTTGTAGGATTTTCTTTTTCCACCTTCGGAATATTGCTAAGATTAGAAGCATACTTTCCAGGAGTAATGCTGAAAAACTAGTTCATGCATTTATTACATCAAGACTGGATTACTGAAATTCATTACTCTCAGGAAGTCCACAGAATGTATTTAAAAGTCTTCAGCTTGTAGAACTGCAGCTACAGTTCTGATGATAATTAAAAAGAGAGATCATATTTCTCCTGTCTTAGCTTCCCTACATTGGCTACCTGTTAAATTCAGAATAGATTTTAAGATCCTTCTTCTCACATATAAAGCTCTTAATAATCAACCTCCATCATACATCATTGATCTGATTGTTCCATACATTCCTAACCGAGCACTTCACTCTCAGACTGCAGGTTTACTGGTGGTTCCCAGAATATCTAAAATTAGGATGGGAGGCAGATCTGTTAGTTATCAGGCTCCTCTCCTGTGGAGCCAGCTCCCAGCCTTAGTCCGTGAGGCAGACACCTTGTCTACTTTTAAGACTAGGCTTAAAACATTTTTATTTGATAGTGTCACGATCCGCCCCTGCCTTCCTGACTCTGTCTCTCTCCTGCCCTGATTAGTCCTTATTGTTCTCACCTGCCCCTCGTTAACCTGCCCATGTGTTCCTTGTTTTCCCTGTGTATTTTTACCTCCCTCCTTGCACCAGTCTTCGTCGGATCATTGTATGTGCATGTGCTTGTTTTGTCCTGTCGCTCCCATTCCACCATTAAAAACATTTTTATTTTTCATCCCTGCCTGCTCTCCTGCCTCCTGAACTCTTCATTTCCACACCCGCAACATGACAGAATGATCCGACCAACCTGGACCTGTGGTGAGCATTAAATTCTGTTGTGGAGGATTTTTATTTCTTCTCCCGTTTCAGCGGAGGGAGATTCCGGCCTGGAGTTTTGTTTTTCGGCGCATCCTACCTGTTCTCGGGGTGGTCGAGCCCTCTGGGAGATCCCAGCGCATCCTATCTGTTTTCGGGGTGGTCGGGGTCATTCTCCTCTCCTGCTGTTTTGCCCCATCCTGTTTCTCACGGAAGCAGCTGTTTCCTGGAGCTGTTTGATGGAGGTAAAAACCCCTATGCACGCCAGCGTTTTCAGAGTGGTAGGGCTAGTCTTCCTGCTCCATGCCTGCTTCCCTTCACCCGTGCCTCTGCCTTTGGATCCAGTCGAGTCATGGTGTGGCCTACCCAGTCTCTCAGCCTCTCCAGTAGCAGGTGATGGTCAACAGTGTCAAAGGCTGCAGTCAGGTCCAACAGGACCAGAACAGAACAGTCCCCTGCATCACTGTGAGTCAGAAGGTCATTAGAGACCCTAAGAATAGCTGTTTCAGTAGAATGAGCTCTACGGAAACCTGACTGGAAGCTATCATAGATGTTATGTTCATCAAGAGCAGCTGTGAGTTGTTTAGCCACAACCTTTTCCAAGATCTTGGAGATGAACGGAAGTTTAGAGATGGGTCTGAAGCTGCTATGGAGAGAAGGGTCGAGACTCGTTTTTTTAAGAAGCGGGTGGATTACAGCATTCTTAAAGTAAGCAGGGACCTGACCAGAAACCAGAGAAGCATTAATTATAGAAAGCACGCTGGGACCGATGGACTGAAAAGCACTTTTAAACAAAGATGAGGGTAAGATGTTGAGGGGGCATGCAGAGGTCTTCATAGAGTTAACTAGTTTGGTTAACTCAGGCAAAGAAACAGGAGCAAAGCTATCTGGATGATGGGCCTGGTTGGAGTCGGGAGAGGCAGCGATAAGGCTGAAGGAGAGATGCTAGATCTAACCTTATTGACTTTGTCCACAAAGAAAGACAGAAAGTTCTCACAGTCTGCAACAGAGTGGATGGAGGCTGTAGGAGTGGCCGAAGAGACAATGCTGCTGATGGTGTTAAACAGCACCTTGGGGTTCCCTTTGCCCTGGGACACCAGGTTGGAGAATTAGGAAACCCTGGCGTCTCTGACTGCAGAGTTAAAGGATGACAGAAGATCCTTTAGGTGCAGCAGATTGACGTGGAGATGGGTTTTCTTCCACAAACGCTCAATTTTTCTGCATTGGCGCTTCAGGCTGCGAAGGCTGTCAGTAAACCAGGGAGTAGGGTTTACTGCAGGAACTGATCTGGTTCTGACAGGACAGGTGTTGTCCAGAATGGAGAGGAAGTGCTCATTAAACTGAGAAGTTAATGAATCTGGGTCGTTATCAGAAGAACAGGGTGGATCAAAAGCAGCAGAAAAATTGCTAGCTGTGCTCTCATAAGAAAACGAGAACTAACCATACGGCGAGCAGGAGGTGGGGACGCAGAAACTGACGAGGTAAAGAAAATGCAATGGTGATCTGAAATATAAACGTCCTCAGGACAAACACTGTCAGCATTTAGACTAGAGCCCTGCACTGAAGCCCTAAGCCCTCGGGCCGGGCCGGGCTTCGGGCCAACGACTGTGCAATTACCTCGGACACGGGCCGGGCCGGGCGCCTTTATTTTTAATTGAATTCATAAAAAAATTGAAACACAAACGCAGCAGTAGAGCCCTGCGCAGGACTGTTTTCTTCATCCCACTCCCGCTGAATTTCTGACCATTACCGCCTGCAACCGCAACGTGTGTGTTACCCTCCCGCCCGCACCTGCAGCGTGCATGTCTACTCCCGCCCGCAACCGCAAAACTCGGAGAAATTATTACCTCACAATAAAAGAGATGTATTGAGTTTGCATCCTCTCTGGTCCTGGAGAAAACATGTCACAACCCGCGGCTCTTCCATCCATCTGATGCGGCTCTCTGTGCTTGTAAAATAATGAATGGATATTTAAATAAAATGCTTTATATTTTACTGAATTAATTTTATATCTGTAAGTCAATTCTATGTAAAGATTGTCTGCGTAAACCTGAACAGGTCCAACCCAGTCTTACTGTGAGACCGGGTTGACGCGTCAAGCTTGTGCGTAATCATATCGGCGCTTTCTGAGCTGAAGATGTCAGATTATGGGCTTCTCCTCCAATGGCTCATGGATGCGTCGCCAAATTGGAGACAGGAACAAGCACTATTCAGCCAAAGTTTCATAATCAGGGAACATTTTCTAAGTGACAAGTCTCTCTGAGAGACAGGGTTTGGAAAACACTCGCTTCAGTGGGAGGAACCTTCCCGCATGCGCTCTGGTTCTGCGATGCGCTCCAAGCCAATCTCCACAACTTCAGCTCACCTCGCTGTGCACATATGCGCTGACAGCGAGCTGCGCTGAGCAGCTCAGATGTTCAGATGGGAATCTTTTAGCTACATCTGCGATGTGTGTAATGAATAAAATGTCTTCGTCTGCATGCGTCGGGGTAATTCTTTCTATTCTTTCTCCATCAAAATAAACCGTCAAATATGGGAACTGTCAGGTCAACACAAGCCCTGCTTTTGACTCTTTTGTTTTCTTGTGAAAATTGTTGGAAAGAGATAAAATTTAACTTGATTAACACCAGAGCCAGTGCGCCGTTATCTCCGTGACGGTAAACAAGGGAAAAACAAATTGATCTGATCCTGCACGTCTTTTAACACATTGGTCAGGATTGACGCACTTTGTTTTCATTTAGTTGGTTAAAAAAAAGTCGGGCTCAGACTCGGGCCGGGCCAGAGAATCCTGAAAACCTTTTCGGGCTGGGGCTCCACCCCTTCGGGCCGGGCCGGACACGGGCTCAGATTTTAGGCCCGTGCAGGGCTCTAATTTAGACCCAGGGTAAAAACAAGGTCTAGAGTGTGCCTGCAGGTGTGTGTGGTGCCAGAAACATGCTGGGTAAAGCCGAAGGTGTCCATAAGGCTGGAGAAATTCATGGCAATGTGATCAGAGGGATCATCAATGTGGATGTTAAAATCACCCACAATCATGAGTCTGGACAGCTTCACAGTGGAGGATAGAAGGTCACTAAATTCCTGAAGGAAAGAACTGTTTGGACCAGGTGGACGATAAACCACAGCACAGTAGAACGGGTCCTTACGACCGACTTTAATCAGCTGCAGTTCAAAGGAAGCAAAGTGACTAGAGGTTGTAGAGCTACATGGAAGATGGTCTCTGAAAACAACAGCTAGGCCTCCACCATGACCAGAACCCCGGGGCTGTCTAAGAAAAGAATAACCACTCGGGCAGAGTTCAATCAGACCAGAATAATCAGATGTTTGCTGCCAAACTTCAGTCAGAAACAGAAAATCCAGGTTTTTAGAGATAATTAGATCATTGAGCAGAAAGGTCTTATTGTTAACAGAGTGGGTATTTAATAGAGCCATGCTGAGTGAGGTGGAGGAATCAGAAACTACAGAAACAGCTGGAGTTAGTTGACGTAAATTAGCAGGGTTAGATCCACAGTGTTTATAAAAACCACTTATGGAGGGAACAGGAGGAGAAACCACTGAGGAATGAGGATAAACCGACCTTAAAAAACTTGGATGGATGAACCGCGTCCCAACACGGCCTGGAGGGAATGCGGAAGTGGCGCTCAGGTCACCAAACAAAGAACAAGATGCTAGAACATCGCGCCCATGTTTACCAGATAAACCACGCTTTAAGAGAAGTCTTATTCTCACCTGGATTCCTGCTCGTTTACCTCTTTTCCTCCGACGTTTTCCCGGGACTGGACAAACATAGCCGGAGGCGCGCAGCTTGGGACTGTCGATTGGTTCCGGGCCAGTGCGCCAATCAGGTAAACAAACAGGATGGTACGTCCTTGGTGCATCTTGGGCGATCATGAACGAACGGACGGACAGAAGAGCCTGGCGATCATAGGTGATGGTAGCAGGGACACTACTGAATAGGATCGCAGACAGGAGCAAGGTGGAAAAGAGGAGGTTAGTGGAGAAAAATTTGAAAAAGTGGCCGGTGACTGCTGCTAAGCCAAGCACAGGCGCCATCTTGTTGCCGACCGGAAACATGCAAAAGGGAGTTTTCCTCTCCACTGTCGCTATATACTTGCTCAGTATGAGGATTACTGGAAAGTCACTGACACTAGTCAGTGACTTGATGCAGTTTGCTGGGTTCCTTATATAGGAAACATTTTTTCTGGTTGGCTTAATGAACAGACCTGAATTGGAATGTTTATTATGTGAAGTGCCTTGACATGACTCTTGACGTGATTTGGCGCTATATAAATAAAATTGAATTGAATCATTTTTTTCTAAATGACGAACTTAATACATCTATCTGCTTCGCTGAAGTCCACATAGTCCACAATTGATGTAAAAGTTTCAAACGAGCTGTTGCCATCTTGCTCCACTTTGTCTCATCATGCCACCCACCAAATCTATGGAGCTAGGATTGGGACAATATTCAGCGTAACTTGTACCAAGTTTTGTAACTTCGAACATGTTTCATCACATTTAACTTTGGATTTGTAACTTTTAACTTTGGATTCGTAACTTGTATAGTTTTCTAACTTGTAATCCTCAATTTGTGCTTGTATTTCTTGTTTTGTAACAGGAACATTGTATTTTGTACATGTATTTTTTATTTTGTAAAATCAAACTTTTATTTTGTACATCTACTACTCTTGACAGAACCCTGCCCTCCTCTCCCAATGATTGGACAGGATTTCGAGAAACGTGATTGGTAGCTAAGACTCGTGCTCTCATTGGTTCCACCCAAGTTCCTCCCACTGACGCTAGAATCGAGACAAAAAGATCCGTAACTGTAGATTTGAGGTTTGTACCTGTAGAATGGAATGTGTGTTCTGAGAGTTTTGATTTCAAACTTGTACCTTGATTTTTTTCAATTTGGAAGTCTGCTAGTTACAAAACGAAAGTTTCATGTTTCTGAATTAATGTTTGATGTTACAAAATGAATAGTAAATGTACAAAATAAAAGTTTGATTTTACAAAATGAATAGTAAATGTACAAAATAAAAGTTTGATTTTACAAAAGAAAAAATGCATGTACAAAATGAAAATTTCCTGTTACAAAACAAGAAATACAAGTACAAATTGAGAATAACAAGTTAGAAAACTAAAGTTACAAGTTACAAATCCAAAGTTACATGTGATGAAACATGTACGAAGTTACAAAACTTGGTACAAGTTACGCTGAATATTGTCCCAATCCTAGCTCCATACAAACCAATATAGCACCCTGATTGACCCACAAAGCCAATAGAGCGCTGTGATTGCCCCATCAGAATGCTGCTAGGGGCTGCACAGGTTCCAAAGGAGCATTCCTAGACCAAACTTTCCAAAGCAAGAATTTGGTCTAGTTCACTAGGTTAATGACAAGGATCATTTGTGCACAAAACAACCTCCACTAATCTGAGACCAATGGATTCTCAACTTATCTTTAGTATGGAGGTATTAGCCCATCACCTCTATCAAAGCGCATCAAAGGTAAAAAAAAGAATCAAACGCTGCATACTTACCGGTTATCCTGACCTGGCCAATCAGCAGCCACTGGCTTTTCCTGCACAGGCTGAGATGATGTGGATTGTGTGCAATCAGCTGAAAGAGGCTGGCCCCTCAGCCATGACAGACCTTTTTTTTTCTTTGTGTACCTTTGTTGAGCAAAAGCCAGTGCCACGCCAAAGCGTGGTAAATTGTTGGTTTTTGTTGTGCTGCCCATCAAAGCATTTCAGTGCGACATAGACTATAGCCTACGGCAGAATGTCTATTATTAATGCATTGTTTGGTTGGTGCTTGGTGTTGGCATCTGGACTTTCTTTCTTAGTTTTTGAGGAAGTTTCATCTCTCATCTCCCCTTCTAAATTTATAAAATGAGTGCATTTTGAAGGTGAATTTTCTTCTAGAACCATGAGACAAATTTCAATTAATTTCTATTCAAGTACTTTATTACAAGCACTCTGGCTCTTCATTGTGTTCAAAATGAAAATCGTAGAATTTCAGTTCAAAGCGAACTAACCCTTGGAATTCAATTTTTTTGCATTTATTTTAGCTGGTTTTATATCACAAAATGGTATATCACTAATAATCTCCATGGTAAACAATAATTTAATGTCTGCATTAAAAAGTTCCGATGTTGATTGTGTCAGTTAACAAAGTGGCAACAGGTCTGAATGTTTGATGTGTAACTACCAAATAACCTCCCGATGTGTGTGTGTGTGTGTGTGTGTGTGTGTGTGTGTGTGTGTTGATGTTACTCCAGAGGGGGCGTGTGCACTGGAGGAGAAAAGTAAAAGATAGCATGGCCTCATGTCCTGAAAACTGCTGGGAGCTGGACTGTGAGCCGGGGCCTGTCGTGTTTCTCCAAGGCGCTGATGGCATGATGTGTGCATCTAAAGTGACAGCAGGCTAAAGCAAACAGATCTCCTGTCTCTGTGGCACTCAACTCCTTTGCCGTTGGTATTTTGTTCACTAGAAGCAAATCAGCTGCATTCACAAAGAGTTTCCACTGAAGCCGGCACTGCCTTCCCCAAAGTTTGCACAGTACATAGAAATGTTAAAATATCTGTGGCAGCAGCATGCATTTTTTAAAAACTATGTCTCACTGCCTGCGCATGTTCATTATGAACAGTGTTGGGAGTAACGCCGTTGAAGTATAACGGCGTTTCTAACGGCGTTCTTTTATAGGTAACGGAATAATCTAATTAATTACTTTTCCCGCCGTTGCAACGCCGTTACCGTTACTGGGGACGGAACGTTGTGCGTTACTATGTGCTTGTCGAACGTTGAGCAGCTGCGTGAGGATTTCTGACCGCCCCACTTCAGCTGCAGCCAGGGAGAAAGAGGTGTCGGTAACGCACTTACAAACACGATGATGATTGGCCGGGTGGGCGGAGACCCTCACGGTCTCAGTCGCTGCATTCTGTAGACCCAACGGGAATAACTCTGTTTAAATTAACCGCGTTAATAAAAAATATTTCTTTCTGTAACGAGCAAACTAATTAATTTCGTCTTCTTGTATCAAAACGTCGTTTCTGTTACTGATAAGGAAATGCATGCAGCAGTGAATCTGCGGGTCTGCAGCCGTGCCCTTAGCATGACAGCGGGACGTCCCGAAGGTCCGCTCACCTGTTCACCGCTCAGACGTCCTGATCTTCTACCTTCCTAGATCATCCAGCTGTAACCTGTTTCTGATCATGTCTTTAGTCCCGCTGTAACACTGATGCATCTGTCTCAGACGTCATGGAGCTCAGGTGTTATTAGAACTACCTGTGTGTGTTTACCACCCAGCTTCAGCTCTTCTGTGGTTGGGTCTGACCCACGTTAGTAAATGTAAGTCCTCCATCAGGCTCGTGCCTCTTCGAGTGTCATTTTAAAGGATATTTATTTATTTATTTAACCGTTACTAGATTAGCAGCAACAGAAATGCTGCTAAAAACACACAATTATGTGAAGCTGGAAAAATTAGAATGCTGTGCAAAATTACATTTATTTCTGTAATTTAACTAGACCGAGAGACCATTTAAAGGCTCGGGAACCTTTACAGGTGTTTCTATTTGCAATTTTAAATTTTAGCTGATTGGGTTTTTGTTAAATATCACACAGTGACCTTTTAATAGTCTAGATTAGTGTAATGCTCCTGTTAGTAGTTCCTCCTGTTAAGTGCTTATTTGTTTAAATTATTCAGGTTAATAAAAAACATTTGGACATACATTTTATTATGTTCCAGTCATTAGTCATTTATATTTTACTATTGTAGTAATTCTTGCATTCTTTAATGAAAAAAGTAACTAAGTAGTTACTTTTGTTGGTAATTAGTTACTTTTATGATCTTGTAACTCAGTTAGTAACTGAGTTACTTTTTTGACAAAGTAATCAGTAACTATAACTAATTACTTTTTTAAAGTAACGTTCCCAACACTGATTATGAATCTAAGTTGGTAGTTAATGCAGGCTGAATTTTATATTTTAGTGGAAATCTTGTGGATTTAAGCACAATTAATGTTGGTTTTGCAACATAATGTTGTTCTTGATGAGTTCTTAGGATAAAAGTTTAATTTAATTTGATTAAGTGAATCACACATAAGTTGCACTTCAATTTAAATAATTTGTCTATGTAGTGTAATTTGAGACTTATTTACTTGTAATAATTTGGAATAAAAAATATTATAAATTAGAAGTCACATATGTCACCATAGCAGAATTTTTTATACCCCAATGTAGCTGTCACTTACCACATGCCAGATTTATTTGGGTTTTCTCCACATTCTTTTATCCTAGAAGAAGGATGCAAATGTTGCTGAACTCACATCAATTTTTCTTCATCTCTGTGTCTGGTTTGAAGATGTAAATTGCTCCTTATTTCTCTATATTGGTTCTCCTGTTACCTTTCTGAGTGTTCCTTCTCTGTGACTGTGTCCAAATTAAGGTTCTCCACCATATCCCTCACCCATGGTGTCCCGCAAGGTTCTGTACTGGAGCATCTACTTTTCCTCCTCTATTTGCTTCATCATCAACACATCCTGAGCTCTTTTAGATTAATATCCTACCATCATTATGCAGATGACATCCAAATGTACATCTTCTTTAAGTCCCATGAGATGTCTAAGCTGCAGCTCTTACACATGTGTTGAGGGTCTGACCTCATGAGGAAATTACTATGCAGTGATTTTCTCCAAAATGACTGTGCTTAAAATGCTCTGAAAAGCAAATAATCACATCAGCGCCAAGAAACTTCATTTCCCATGATGCTTTGCACACGGAAGCATTGTGATGACGTCACCGCCTAATACCAGAAACACATTCTGTGCATGTGCGGGAGTCACGGAGCTTTCCCGCGAACTCAGACTATAAATCATCAGGAAAGACAAAGGAACCTCGTTCTTTTGCCCAGGATACCTGGCGGTAAGGACACGCTTGTCGAACGCTCCGACTCCCTTGAGCACGCGGAAGCTCTAAGTGCCCAAGTTGAGCCCACGGGACCGCTGGAAAAACTAAACTGCAAGCCCATCAGATCTGCTCATTTCTGCCCCCCCTCCAGCTGATGTTTGAGGACACAGAACTGCGGAGGAAAGCAACAACTCCATCCAGCTCTCAGAGACGCTGTAAGTTGTCAAACTCAGCACAAAAGAAACTTCGTTCTCTTTGTGTCCAGCCCGTTGGAGAAACACTCGTGGGGCCAAAACAACGGAGAAAGCATCAAACCGACGGACGACGCCAAACTGCGGAGAAACACGGAGAACCGTCAAATCAAACAGCGGGGGACGCCTTGCTGTTCTGGTGATCAGAAAACTAATTTCTCTCTCTCCTTTTCTTCTCCCGTTTCCTCTATAGTCCAGAATAAGCAATAAAACCGCGCTATTGCTTAAAAGTAGCTTTGTGTTTTCCTCTTTCGTCCCAAACACGTCTGTCGGGTCATTTTGAAAGAATAAATTACTTATTTATCATTGTTTGAATATCTTTAAATGTTTCCTACTATGGCCAAGTGGTGAAACTAAAAGATATTAACTTGTGATTAATCTTTTGTGTTGTTTCATGATCCTTTGAAATGTTTTGAGTGATTTTAAGGTTAAGTTACTTCTGATTCTAAGTGCCTTGGAAGTTAAAGTGCAAGTTGCCACCCACACTTTAGCCAGACAAAGGGGTCAGCCATCTTGTATTCAAGACTCCATTTTGAATCCATACACACGCACACACACACACACACACACACACGCACACACACACACACACACACACACACACACACACACACACACACACACACACACACACACACACACACTACTCCTTTGTGAGAACAAAGGACCCCATTGATACATCCTCCGTCACACGCAAACACATCCATCTTCAATCATATCACACGGTTATTATTCATTTATTTCATTGTTTATTCATTTGACAAATTGTTAATTAAACGTTATAAAATTCAGATTTTCGTCTCCAGTAGCTTTGTTGTGTCGAAGAGAAGTCTCTGCTCCAAGGATTCTGCGAACTTCAAGAAAGACTGATAAGGTTTTGGATTAATTTCCCTTTCTAATTAAAGGGTGGTGCCCCGGAGATATCTAAGAATATCTTAATTAATAAATAAATCAGTAAATATTCCCATATTTACAGAATTTATTGAAGAATCCAAAAGTAAGTTAAAGCTTACAAATTGTTCGCTCCTAATAACTCCAACATTAATTGGTGCAGCCCGTGTGAGGCTTGGATACACAGAGATTTCTATCCGGCACAAACAAACAAATAAATCCAAAGAGCTTGAACTAAAAATAATCAGTTGTTCAGCCTTGAACCAGCAACAGAGTGGTGCTGATTTCGCTGAGCAGGAAGCTGCATCGAACTCTCACCAGTAACTCAGTGCTTCTTTAAAGTTGCAACGTGTAAATTAATTCTGGTTGACCTTTTACGTTAAAATTCAGTTTTTCCTTAAAGGTGCAACGTGTAATTAATTCTGGTTAACCTTTTAGGTTAAAATTCAGTTCTTCATTAAAGGTGCAGTATGTAAGTGATTCTGACTAACCCTTTTAGGCTAAAATTAACTGCTAATTTAGCGACTTTAACTCACAGTGGCTATTATAACTAACTGAAACCTTCACTCAAAGACTGATAACACCCTGTCTGCTAATATTCTGAAAGGAATAATAAGCACATTTAACACTGCAAGTGTTGTAAGACGTTGCTACGGCAACGCACCAGCTTTTGCTAAAATACTGAAAGGAAAAGTATTTTAAGCGTCAGTCACGGCATTCTGTGCAATTTAAAACGCTAAAACCTGTGCGCACAAAGGTTAATTTAGTGTTTTTCTGCTACAAAGCTAGCAGTTGCTGCCCAAAAGGTGCAGTTTGAGCTATCTGCAGAAGCTCTACTAGGCTATTTTGGTGCGGTTGTTAGAATGGAGGATCAGAGTAGTGAACTGACCAACTCCCAGCAACCAGGTGGCGCTGCGGCCCACGACTATGAACCTGGCCTACTTTCTGGACAAATATTGTCCAAACTGGTCGCGGTTGCTCGAGAACCCGACTACCCTTCTAGGGATTTCACTGAAGAACAGCGTAGCAACGAGCTAGAAGCTGTAATTGATCAAATAGAAAACCCGGATGGTACAAAACCAATCCAGGTTCACTTTGCTAAGTTAGCCCTGATCCTCTATCAGAGAGAACTCCAACATGATCGAGAGATCATGAACCTCTAGAGTATGCTAGCTGAAAAACAGCGAAATGTAAGGCTGATCGAGGAAGACAACACCAGCACCGATTCTGGGGAAGATGGGGAGGAGACCTTGCCCCCCTCTGCTGATGACAACAGACAGTGGGAAGGGGGGAAACACCATGACTCTCTGGACGGACACACGCTGCAGGGGAGAGATGAAGCTTATCTGTCCCAACCTTCGGCCCTGTTCCCTACACACACTATAGGGCATTCAGGGCCACCTAGGGGCCGAGGGCAGTTCGCCCTCGAACCCCAGGTTGGACCACCACCCTCATCTTCACGGCCTTCTCAATCAGTGAGAAGTCGACCAGCTGAGCGGCACCTCTATTTAGACCGCTCCCCCAGTCCACAAAGGGTGCAAGGTGCCGATTGGGGTTATGCATCCCAAGCTGCACCTCAACCATCCACCCATCCTAGCTACTCCGGTATTCGGCATGCCGATAACCAGCTGCATGACAGAGCGTATTACGCAGACGTGCCCCGGGAGGAGGACCTCCCAGGACACCCACGTGACGTGCCAGCAGCCCGCCACAGCATGCCGAACCCCGATTTGGGCCCCAGGAGTCAACATTGGGAGCCCAGAGCACACCAGCGATATCCAGCGCCCTCTGAGACAGACCGTGGGTCAGAGTCAGAGGATGACGCGCCGTACCGTGAGTCAGGGCTCCGTGTACGTCAAATTGAATCGCTAGCGAAAGACATAGAACGCTTTGATCCTAACACAAATGAATCCAATGTCGACGATTATCTCAGGGAGATAGAACATTGTCTGCTTGATCTTCCAGCACCCTCTTCAAGGGAAAAGCTCAAGCTAATTTGGAAAACCACATCTAGAACGGTGCACGGTTTCATGGAAACTCTACCACCTGACATTCGTGATCGGTACTCCTCGCTCTGCCGAGCGTTGAGAGATGAATACGCCACGTATGCAGACTCTGCGTCAGCTACAATGGGGGCCTTCTCCATCAAACACGGGAGGAACGAACCCCCCAGAGAGTATTATCGCCGACTCAAAAGTGCTTACTTCCAAGGTCGAAACGGCCCTGGGCTCGAGGAAGTCCCTGCCTTCAGATCCCTGTTCATTCACAACCTGCACGAGTGTGTTCGCTCCGAAGTCTCAATGTATTGTCGGATGAAAAAACTGACAACTCAGGAGATTAGGAGATACGCTCAACAGGCTTGGGAAGCCGGCGGAAAGCCCCAAAAGCCTGACACACATCACCGCGTCATGCACCTAGCTCCCGACGCCGAGCCGCGTTTGGAGCTCGAAGGCACAGAAGCTCCACCCACTAAGCCAAAATCTGCTAAACCTAGACCTGCTAAACCGCGAAAGCAGTCCCAATCTCCTCAACAGGGGAAGGGGGGTGCTGATTGGCCGCCTAGGTCTGGACAATCAGACAGGAAGTGGCCCAACCAAAACCAACGGCAGGCAGGTCGGAACAGTGGAAAGTTTAAGGAGCGCAGCCCACAGGTAGGTCCCGAACACGAGTCCACAGGTGAGTACTTGACTAAAGCCGACCTCCAGGAAATGTTTCAGCAGTTCCTAGCAAAACAGAAGGAACAAATGAGATCTGCAGAAGAAACCCCTGCACCAAAGTCTTCTTCTAAGAAGCCAGACCCGGAGCCAACGTCTGCATGACTAGGCGTGGCTCAACCCCCCAGCGTGGCCAGGACCTACCTGATCAGCTGGGGGAACACTACTGGTAGATCACAGGAGTCTCCTGAAATCTACCCCCCAGAGAAACCTGATACTAAATTTCTGAAGTTCCTTGGTGACTTAACAAACCATGATCATGCTCGCCGTTTGTACTGTAGCACCAACGTAGGTGGATGCATACAGGTTGATGCTCTGCTGGACACCGGCTCAGAAATCACCCTGATGTGCTCCACACTGTTCCGTCGCGTGTCTGACACCATGCGGTCGCTCGGGAAACCAGTCCAGGTAGAACCCTGTGACCTGAAAATCACCAGCTACACCCAGACCCGGGAGTGTATCACTCACCGGGCGTGGCTGGACATCACCTTCCAAGACATGACTCTGGTTCACCCGTTTTATGTCTGCCAGCTAGACACTGAACCACTTCTCATTGGTCAGGACCTGCTTGAACGTCTAGCTCCCCTCATCGACTGCCAGAAGGGTCAACTGTGGGCCCAGGTGGACACACCTAAGCCCTGGAACCCAGATAGCAGCCGACCATCCTCCATTCTTGAAGTCAGCCTAAGTGAGCCGCAAAACCCTTGTTCCAAGGTCATGCCCCTCCCTACGGCTCCCACAGACAATGTCCGCCTGCAAA
This sequence comes from Nothobranchius furzeri, assembly GCF_043380555.1. Taxonomy (NCBI): domain Eukaryota; kingdom Metazoa; phylum Chordata; class Actinopteri; order Cyprinodontiformes; family Nothobranchiidae; genus Nothobranchius; species Nothobranchius furzeri. Next base: position 42,756,235 of record NC_091746.1, on the reverse strand, counting down.
GGCATGAAACCGCTCCTGGAACTCCGCTCCGCACACATTCATCTTTTCTCTGCTCGCTGAAGAACGTCAGCCTGCAGCCATATGCACCACACATAGTTGGTGGTCTCACCATCAACTGCACCCACATCTCAGATGCTCGCCTTGCTCTTTGGTCGGAGAAGTCAGCCATCAGCCAGCAGACGTTTGAACACCTGCGTCAGAAGGACCCTCTTCTGGTCAGTGTGACACGTAGCCATCGGCTCTTGTCACCTACTTGGCCGCAGAGGCTCCTGAAAGCGCCAGAGGTCTGCTCCCTGACTATCCAGCTTGGAGCAAGACAGCTCACACATACATTCAGCATTATACCACAGCTTGATCCACCTGCACTCATTGGAGCAGATCTGCTGGTTCGACTAGGTGCCCAGCTGGACACTTGCAATCAAGTCCTTTAGGCCCGTGCCACACCATCCTCTGAGCCTCGCTCAGAAGGCCCTGAACACTTGCTGTCCGGACAGACCATTCCACAGGCCTGCCGTGCAGTGGTTGAGGCCAGCACGGTTCTGCCCCCACTGGTCAAAGGAGTGCCTGTTCATCTGACTCTGATGAAGCATCAGAAGCTGCCAGGCACACAGGCCTTCTTCCAGCCATCACCACACTTCTTGGAGCTCAACTTAGCCATCTGTGGCACGCCACTCTTGGAGCTGAACAATCGTTCTGCTTACTTGTTGGTCGAAAATCCGACCCGGAGTCCTATCCACATGCCAGCAGGAAAGCCCTTGGGCATGCTGATAGATAGCTCATTCCATTACTTCGAACTTTCAGTCCCCGTGATCGGACAACTTCCGTTGTTCTTGAACGACAGACAGGTTGGTGCAGACACATTCAGTACTTTCCCCTCACAAATGATTACCATCAAGCGGCATGAAGCCCTTCCTGAGGAACCCATTTGCAGTGCAACCTTAGATACTGATGGCGGTCAGTGTCTAACGGTTTCTGCAATAAATACTCAACCCTCTGAGTCACCGGTTGAAAGCCCGTAACACCAGAGACCCTCCTCCTCTGAATCTTATGACGGCTTCGAGGCCGAAGTCAGCCAGCAGCTTGACAAAGCGGATGCGCTGGAGTCAGAGGAGCAGAGAGCAGAGCTTAGAAGCCTGTTCTATGAGTTTCAGTCCGTCTTATCCAGGGACTCCCTGGACTGTGGACTCACAAACCTGCACACGGTTCGCATTCCGACGAACCCGAATGCCCCTCCTACTTTTGTACGTCAGTACAAGTTTCCCCTCGCTGCTTATGAGTCGATCCAGGAGATCCTAGATCAGCTGAAGGAGAAAAACATCATCAGAGAGTGTAACTCCGCTTACAACTCTCCCATCTGGCCGGTTCTGAAACCGACTGGGAAATGGCATCTCACCATAGACTATCGTGCACTGAACAAACAAGTACCTCTCTCTAGGTGGCCTATGATCCATTTAGATCAAGAGCTAGCCAGAGTAAGAGATGCTCGTTTCTTCTCTACAGTTGACATAGCCAACGGCTTCTGGACCATGAAGGTTGAGCCGGCGGACCAGTATAAACTGGCTTTCTCCTTTGGAAATCGCCAATATACTTGGAACCGCTGCCCCTTTGGCTACTCTAACTCACCTGCCGAGTTCAACATCTTCCTCCACAAAGCCATGTCAGATGCTGCTTCCAGAGGGAACCTCATATATGTCGATGACATCTTGATGAGGAGCCGAACCTTCGAGGAGCACTTGGCCGAACTCCGTCACGTGCTGCAACAGCTTGCTGACGCCGGAGCTAAATTGGCAATTCTCAAGGGACAGTGGTGTCGAACCAAAGTGGAGTATGTTGGACTGCTGGTTGGCCCTAATGGAGTCGAGCCCCAAGCGGGACGCATTAGAGCCATTCAGGACATCAAAGCCCCAGCAAATCTGACCGAACTCAGGAGCTTCCTCGGAGTCTGCAACTACTCCAGGCAGTTCATTGAGGAGTACGCTGAAATAGCGAGGCCCCTCACTGAGCTGCTTCGGAACGACACACCTTTCGTGTGGGACAGACCCCAAGAACACTCCTTCCAGTTTCTAAAACAGAAGTTGGCGTCCGCACCCTGTCTGGCTTACCCAGACAAGGATAAGGAGTTCTTCATAGAGGCGACTTTCTCCCCTCACTGCCTGAGCGCTGCTTTGAAGCAGAAACACGATCAGGACATGAGAGTTGTGGCATACGCCAGCAAGCCTCTGCGCAAGGTGGAACTCCAGTTCTCAGACTGCGAGAGAGCTCTCCTCTCTACAGTCTGGGCCGTCGAACACTTTCGTAGTTACATCGGTGGACAGAAAGTGATCAATGAAACGTGTCATCAGCCTGTCACCTTCCTAAACAGCCAGCGTCTGTGCGAAGGAAGAGTGTCAAACAGCCGCATTGCGACGTGGATGATGGTGCTCCAAGGATACAACATTGAGGTCAAGTATGGTCAGAACACCAAGCTAGCGCTAGGACAAGGGCTAGCAGGCTGCCAGCACTGTGACTCTGACTCCGTCAGGGGCCCCCTGGACACACCTGCCGCAGTCTACCCAACCGCATCCAATCATCGCTACTTTGATGAGAATGTTTGCCAAGGGCTTCCGAAAGTTTACACTGACGGATGTGCCTACCTTCACGAAGGCCAGCTCTTTGCTGGGGTTGGAGTCGTTTGGGTGGACTGTGACTCCAAGCAACCAAATCACTACCGGTTGGGCCAAAAGTCTAGTCAGTATGCCGAAATTGCTGCAGTGTTGATAACCCTCCAGCAGGCGGCAGCCTTGGACATCACTCAAATAGTCCTTTGCTCAGATTCAAACTACGCTAGACACAGCTTCATTTCTCACTTCCCCATGTGGAAGGAGAACCATATGAAAAAACCCAGGAACAGAGACGTGAAGCACTCGGAGTTATTCCTAGCGTGTGATCTGCTCACCACTGAGAAAGGCATAATGGTCTACTGGAAAAAGGTCAAAGGCCACTCCAGGACCCTAGGTCCGGAGAAAGATGGTAATGACGAAGCTGACCGCCTTGCTAAGCTCGGTGCTGACCAGGGAACCTGCTGGGAATTCAAAGACGAGTGGCTTCCACCCAAGGCCGTTCACGAGGTCTGCGCGATTACTCGTCGCCATGCTAATCAGGCAGACGAACCTCGGACCGTTGAGGTACCCGTGTTTCTAGGCAGACAACCACATGACGCGGACCTAGTCACCATGCAGGAACAAGATCCTGACCAGAAGCTCATCCGCGAGCTCCTCCAAAAAGGCCCGATGTCTGAACAACCGTCACCACCTACTGGCGCAAGCCGAGATTTGGTAAACCTGCATCGTCAACTCGCGCACCTGAAACTACAAAACGATTTGTTAGTTTACATGCGTGATGATCACAGCCCACCACGCTGGGTTGTTCCACTTGACCACAGAGGAGTAATGCTTGCTTACGCCCACGACGCTCCGGTCGGAGGTCACCGCGGAGCAAACGCTACCCTCGCGTCACTGACAGAAGTAGCATATTGGCCATCGATGTCCAAGGACGTACACAGCTATGTCCAAGGCTGCCTCGTCTGTGCCCAGTTTCAACCCTCCCAGCCGCTTGCTAGAGCACCACTGCAACGCAGGGGAATAACCTTCCCTTGGTCCCACCTGCAGATCGACTGGGTTGGACCGGTTCCCAAATCGGCAAGAGGAAACAAATATATGCTAACTGTAACTTGCAGTTTCACAAAGTGGGTTGAGTGCCTTCCAGCGCCAAACGATACTGCCGTCACAACTGCTGTACTGCTGATTAACCACGTTTTCAGTCGATGGGGACTTCCACTCTGCATTGACTCTGACCGGGGAACTCATTTCACATCCAGTGTAATGACGTCCCTGTTTGAACTTCTGGGAGTGGAAGTGAGGTTCCACCTTCCCTATCACCCACAGTCATCCGGACAGGTCGAACGGATGAACCGCACGGTCGTCTCTATGCTCAAAAAGTACGTCTGCTCCACTGGGAAGGACTGGGACGTCAAGCTCCCTCTGGTCCTGATGGCCATACGGTCCACTCCCCAGCAATCCACGGGGGTTACGCCCTTTGAGATGATGACCGGCAGACTGATGACTCTACCACTGCACCTCCTGTATCACCCAGAGGATGTCGGTGTTGCCACTGCCTATGCCGCTCATCAGTATGTGGCAGACTTGAAATAACACCTCAGCGCTACGTTCGCGCATGCTCAGAAGAAACTGGAGACCAACGTAGAAGGCGCTAAAGCCTACTACGACCAAAAGACAACTAGCCGCGAATACGAGGTGGGTGACAAAGTGTTCTACTTCCGGTTCGCCCAACCAGCACGCAAAGCTAAGAAGTTCCTGCCCTGCTGGTCAGGACCATTTGAGATCGTGGCAAAACTCTCTCCAGTTGCATACAGATTACGCATCACCAAAGCGAGACAGGAGCCTGTTTACAAATGGGTGCATGCGAACCAAATCAAACCCTACGTCAAACCATCCCCGCGGGTACAGAGACCAGACTCCCCGCAGGAGGTAGACGTAGTCTCCACATAGTTCTATGCATGGAAATGGAAAGGGGGGAAAGTGCACGTTTAACCCACTAACATGTACTAACCGACAAAGAACCAGGCCCCCCCCGTCGTCCCTTTCACTAACCAAGATAAACTCCTCCTAGACCTCTAACAGGATGTACTCACTAAAACCTTACAGGGTACTCTTGTTACTGTCAATCTACATTCTGCTCTGATTAATGAATCTCTACGTGCAATCAAGACTTTGTCTGAAACCATACATCAGGATATTGTGTACACACGAGTGGTGAGAGATTTGATGCAGGACCTGCTCAGGGAAGTAAGTTCCACACTGGACAGCTTGGTTGAAAGTCCTATTTCCCCGTACTTGGTACCACTGGACCTGCTCAAAGTTAGCTTGACAGCTGCTACCCCTCTACTGTGCACCTTTCACAAATCCACCTAGCGTACAGCCTAGGCAGTGCAATTCCCATTCACGTTGATGCAAAAAAAAATAAAATAAAATTAGAACTCGGTTTCCTGTTAAACGTCCCATAATTGTGACACCTCACATATATAAGTTTAGGTCGATGCTAAACTTTGGTATATGAAAGGACGGTAGGCATTTCCACTTTGAACTAGAAACCTGGCACGCCATCATCTCAACCTCGAACAGCATGACTCAGAGATTGAGAACATGGACGCTTTCCAGGGTTATAACTTTGCCTTCGATTTAGAAATTGACCAACAATTACTGATTGAAGGAACCAAATTTGTTAAGTTCACACAAAACCCGCGTGAACTTACTTTGACGCCCATGAATAGATACCCAAGACGCTACATTGACACAGATTGTATCACCTTAATCTGCACATTGGTCGCCCTGGGGATGGGATGGCTCATCACGGCCGTGATGGCTTATTCCGCCTACAGGCGTGTTAAGAAACTCCAAGATAAGATGCACTTGCTCACCTACGGTGTGCCTCGTGACCGCGTTCGGGGAGACTCCAAGCGTGAATGTACCACACCTGTCTAAAGGGGGTGAGCAACATTTTCTTTATTCTGTAACCCTAAGAGTAGTTCTCATTTTAGTCTACCTCACATATTTATCTGAGTGTTGCAGTATGTCACATTCTTTATAAGCTACACACTGAATGTATGACCTAAGAATGTATTTTATGAGACCTCAAGGTTGCTATGAATTTTCTTGGATGTTATATGTTTTTTTGGGGGGTTTTCTGTATTTTTGTTTCTTACTTGGTCACATATTAACTAGTCGTTATGTGCCGGCCCAGCTCAGTCTGTCAATGACTCTGTCTGACGCACCAGCACATTGTAGTACCTCTTAGTTTTATGGTCCTTGTTTTAGCCCAAAGACTGTCCTGATCCACCCTTTGGACCAAAAAGGGGGGAATCTTGGGACCACATAGGTCAATGCGCGTTTGCGAACTATGGACCTCGTACATCACCGCGTGCTCCATAAACTGAACTGTATGGCTGGCGGTGAGATGCCTTTGTGTCCCCTCGTGGAGTTAACCGCCCACCGACCTTCCTCCTTCTACACTACTACCTCTCACATGGACGACATCATCATTGCGTACCACCTGCGTGAGTGGCTTCTTCTTGTTATGCGCGTTGGGGACTATTCCGTTTCCTATCCTCTTTGTGCCTGACCAGGATCAAAGACCAAAGGCACCAGGATCCACGACAAAGACCAAAGACAAAGGCGTCCAAGGTGACCAACGTCCTAAGGGACAAACCCACCTGTGCTTCCGACAATCAAGTCGACCTACGTTCATGAGGAACAAACCCATCTGTGCTTCCGACGATCGAGCTTTGGGCGCGATCCCCGAAACCAAAAGGGGGAATGTTGAGGGTCTGACCTCATGAGGAAATTACTATGCAGTGATTTTCTCCAAAATGACTGTGCTTAAAATGCTCTGAAAAGCAAATAATCACATCAGCGCCAAGAAACTTCATTTCCCATGATGCTTTGCACACGGAAGCATTGTGATGACGTCACCGCCTAATACCAGAAACACATTCTGTGCATGTGCGGGAGTCACGGAGCTTTCCCGCGAACTCAGACTATAAATCATCAAGAAAGACAAAGGAACCTCGTTCTTTTGCCCAGGATACCTGGCGGTAAGGACACGCTTGTCGAACGCTCCGACTCCCTTGAGCACGCGGAAGCTCTAAGTGCCCAAGTTGAGCCCACGGGACCGCTGGAAAAACTAAACTGCAAGCCCATCAGATCTGCTCGTTTCTGCCCCCCCTCCAGCTGATGTTTGAGGACACAGAACTGCGGAGGAAAGAAACAACTCCATCCAGCTCTCAGAGACGCTGTAAGTTGTCAAACTCAGCACAAAAGAAACTTCGTTCTCTTTGTGTCCAGCCCGTTGGAGAAACACTCGTGGGGCCAAAACAACGGAGAAAGCATCAAACCGACGGACGACGCCAAACTGCGGAGAAACACGGAGAACCGTCAAATCAAACAGCGGGGGACGCCTTGCTGTTCTGGTGATCAGAAAACTAATTTCTCTCTCTCCTTTTCTTCTCCCGTTTCCTCTGTAGTCCAGAATAAGCAATAAAACCGCGCTATTGCTTAAAAGTAGCTTCGTGTTTTCCTCTTTCGTCCCAAACACGTCCGTCGGGTCATTTTGAAAGAATAAATTACTTATTTATCATTGTTTGAATATCTTTAAATGTTTCCTACTATGGCCAAGTGGTGAAACTAAAAGATATTAACTTGTGATTAATCTTTTGTGTTGTTTCATGATCCTTTGAAATGTTTTGAGTGATTTTAAGGTTAAGTTACTTCTGATTCTAAGTGCCTTGGAAGTTAAAGTGCAAGTTGCCACCCACACTTTAGCCAGACAAAGGGGTCAGCCATCTTGTATTCAAGACTCCATTTTGAATCCATACACACGCACACACACACACACACACACACACACACACACACACACTACTCCTTTGTGAGAACAAAGGACCCCATTCATACATCCTCCGTCACACGCAAACACATCCATCTTCAATCATATCACACGGTTCTTATTCATTTATTTCATTGTTGATTCATTTGACAAATTGTTAATTAAACATTATAAAATTCAGATTTTTGTCTCCAGTAGCTTTGTTGTGTCGAAGAGAAGTCTCTGCTCCAAGGATTCTACGAACTTCAAGAAAGACTGATAAGGTTTTGGATTCATTTTCCTTTCTAATTAAAGGGTGGTGCCCCGGAGATATCTAAGAATATCTTAATTAATAAATAAATCAGTAAATATTCCCATATTTACAGAATTTATTGAAGAATCCAAAAGTAAGTTAAAGCTTACGAATTGTTCTCTCCTAATAACCCCAACACATGGCTGGGAACTTTCTACTGCTGAATGAAGATAAGACTGAGATCCTCATCTGTGCCCCACACAAGCTGGTTCCCAAAGTCAGCTTGGTCAGCTTTCTTCTCACACCAAAGTGTCAGGAATCTAGGTGTGACCTTTGACCCAGCTCTCACTCTGGATTCTCATGTCAGTTGTCTTGTTCGCTCTTCCTTCTTCCACCTCAGGACCATTGCTAAGCTGAATCTCCCTCTGAACATGAGACTGTTCTCCACATCTTCATCTCCTCACACTTGGACTACTGCAACTCACTTTTCACTTGTCTGAGCAAAACTTCCCTGAACCGTCTACAGATGGTTCAGAATGCCTGTGTTCGGCTTCTGACCAAGTCCTCCAAATACACCCACATCACCCCGTTTCTCCTCCAGCTTCACTGGCTGCCAGTCAACTTCAGGGTTCATTTCAAGATCCTGGTTCTGGTCTTTAGGGCCTGACATGGACAAGCACCATCTTACATTGGTGAACTTCTTAGTCCTTACATCCCCAGCAGGTCCCCGAGGTCCAGTGACCAAAGCCTACTGGTTGTGCAGTACACCAGGCTAAAGACCAAAGGTGACATCTGCTGCTGTGGCCCCCAAACTCTGGAACTCTTTCCCCCTGAGCCTGAGATCCGTGACCTCAGTCGACTCCTTTAAAAAGCAGCTGAAAACTCACCTGTTCAAGCTGGCTTTTGCGTGACCTTCATCACCACCTTCTCCTTATTCTGCTCTTTCTACCAATTCCGCATTTCCTGTGATCCACTTATTTCCCTCTATCCTACTCCTTTTCTCTCTCCCTTTCCGTCCATTTTTAATCACTTGTTTTCCCTCATTTTAACCACTTTTTTTTCTTTTTTTCATCTTTTCTACATTTTAAAGTTTTTGTTCTTGTGAAGAACTGTATGGTTTTTATCTTGAGAGATGCTATATAAAATATTGTTTTCATTTTTTCTTTCTTTCTTAAATTTGATGAGACGAGCAGTTAGAGTCCTTTGCATGTTTTCACAAAAAACTTTTCCCATCTGTCAAATGTAATTGCTTTCTTAAGGTCAAGATGTGGCTTTAATATTCAAGGACATCATTTGTTAAATCCATGGCACAAACCAAAATGGATCAGGAAATAACTTTTTTTTTGGCACCAATGGTTCAAAAGCAGATGAGTATGACTTAAGCTCTCTATAACTGAACGCCTGAACTGTGTTATCATCTGGAACATCTGTGGGTTATTTATCCTATGATCTTTTTTCTAACTAATTTTTATAATGTTAAATATTTGGTATGAAATGGCAAGAATATGGTTAGATGTTGTATTTAACATTTATTATGAATAAAACCAGAACTGTGCTTTTTTCCCCTGTATTTACTCATGTTAATGTTTATGTATTTAGCAGACACTTTTTTCCAAAGAGACTTACATGTATGGCAAGCCAAATGAGCATTTATTCTGATATCAGGATATCAGCCAGAATTGTCATGAACATGTAAGCCATTTCTGTCCACTAGTTAACTAGTTAGCCATGTTTGTGTCAACTAGTTAAATAGTGACAGCCTAAATGTCAACTAGTTAACTAGTAAGGCCTAAATTCTCTCTAGTTAACTAGTTAAAATGTTTCATATCTTACTAGTTAACTAGCATTGCTCAGTGTGTTCACTAGTTAACTAGTGGACAGATCAATGTCCACTAGTTAACTAGTTAAAACACATTTAGTTTTTACTAGTCAACTAGTAAGGTACAAAAACTCGTACTAGCTGACTACTGAATGTAAAAATCCCACTTGTTAACTTTGCCCAATTTGGCCAGCCGCTTGAGCATTAATTCTGATATCTTGTCAACAGCTCAACTAGTTAACTAGTGAGGGTCAAACTGTACACGCTAGTTAACTAGTGAACACATTTTGACCTTCACTAGTTAACTAGTTGACACAAAAATGGCTCATTAGTTAACTAGTAAAGGCCAAAATGCATACCAGTCAGCTAGTTGAAGGTATTTGTGTCTCACTAGTTAACTAGTCAGGGTCAAAATGAGCCCACCAGTTAACTAGTGGGAGACGGAAATGTTCACTAGTTAACTAGTGAACACATTTTGGCTTCACTAGTTAACTAGGTGACACAAAATGGCTCACTAGTTAACTAGTAAAGGCCAAAATGCATACCAGTCAGCTAGTTGAAGGTTTTTGTGTCTCACTAGTTAACTAGTGATGGCCAAAATGTGCACACCAGTTAACTAGTGACAGAAGAAATGCCCACTAGTTGACTAGTGAACACATTTTGGCTTCCTAGTTAACTAGGTGACACAAAAATGACTCACTAGTTAACTAGTAAGGGCTAAAATGCATACCAGTCAGCTAGTTGAAGGTTTTTGTGTCTCACTAGTTAACTAGTGACAGTTCAAAGTGTCCACATGTTCACTAGTGAAGGCAAAACTCCTAACTAGTTAAGTAGTTGGAGTAGGGCAGTGCCACTAGTTAACTAGTGAACCATTAATGACTCACTAGCTAGCTAGTTGATTGTAGCAGGCTCACTAGTTACCTAGTTGATGCATCCATTGTCCAAACTAGTTAACTAGTGAGGACATAAATGTATACTAGTAAACTATTTCAAGCCTACATTCACACTAGCTAGCTAGTTGCACAGAATTCTAATTAGGAGGCAGAGAATTTCTCAAATTGAGGCTTTCTATTGGCTCACTATGTTAAAATAAAATATGACAACCAATCACAGTGCGGAATTTTGCAAAATCCCACCCCAAACATTTGCATGCGGCACACAAGTTAACATGCTGGCCAGAGGAACCTCAGCTAGTAAACTAGTAGTGGCTTCAGTGTGACACTTACATGTAAACTTGTGAAGGCGGAACTGCTCACTAGTTAACTAGAGAGGGTACAAATGTCCACTAGTTAACTAGTGAGGTGCAAAATAAGTGTCACTAGTTCACTAGTGGGCCCCAAAACGCCCACAAGTTAACTAGTAAGGTGTGGATATGCTCACTAGTTAACTAGTGAGGTGCAGATTTGCTCACTAGTTAACTAGTGCACCCTTAAGCGCCCACTAGTTAACTAGTAAGGTGCAAAAAAGCATCACTAGTTAACTAGTAAGGTGCAGATATGGCCCCAAAACGCCAACTAGTTAACTAGTAGGGTGCGGATTTGCTCACTAGTTAACTAGTGAGGCGCAGATATGCTCACTAGTTAACTAGTGACGTGCGGATTTGCTTACTAGTTAACTAGTGAGGCGCGGATATGCTCACTAGTTAACTAGTGAGGTGCGGATTTGCTCACTAGTTAACTAGTGAGGTGCGGATTTGCTCACTAGTTAACTAGTGAGGTGCGGATTTGCTCACTAGTTAACTAGTGAGGTGCGGATTTGCTCACTAGTTAACTAGTGAGGTGCGGATTTGCTCACTAGTTAACTAGTTGCATCTAAAAACACATACAAGCTGACCATTTTTGTCCACTAGTTAACTAGTGGAACAATTGAAATTTCACCAGTTTACATGTGTGGCAGTGCAGCAGCTCACTAGTTAACTAGTGCCTGAAACACAAATTATGCATATTCTAATGAGAAGGCGGGCAGAAGACTCCTGTTGGGTATAAGAATCCCACCCAGTCTAAAACGTATGTGCTGTGGCCTCACAATCACATACTGATGGGTGTCCCTGAGCGCCAAGGCTTGCACTCATTAGTCATGGTTTGACACCTACTGGTTGGTCGTTGCGGCAGGTTCGAATCCCGCAGATGGCATTCCGCAATTGCTGTAACATTATTTATTTTCTCTTTGTGTTGTAATTTTCAAAGTTTTATTGTTTTACTGCTTTTATTCCCCCCTCCCAAATCAAGTAAAGCACCTCGTTTGGTGTCGTGTAAGGGAGATCAGTTGGCGAGTTCAAGTCCCATTGAGGAGAATTGGAATTTAGTGTGCCAGTAATTTTATTGTAGTTCATTTTTGTTTGGTATTGAAAGTTTGGTATTGAAAAAGGCTATATTAAAAATAATTATTGATATATATCTCTCCATCCATCCATCCATCCATCTTCCCAAGAAATAGATCAAATGACACTGAGGGAAAAAACTGTGGTTATTTTGGAGAGGGTGCTGGCTGCAAAACCACAAAGGCGGAGCTGCACCCCGCCCATTCACGCAAACTCAGCCTAGCCCACTGACTTCCGTTTTTGTTTTCAACTTTATCGCAAACTGACCTGACCCACATGAATTACGGCTGTTACTAGTTTACAGTCGTTAATGCTATGTTCTATACTCCAATTAAACAAGATAAATATAACTTGCTACATGACAAAGACTGAATATATCTCGAAATGAAAAGGTTTCTTTTAGCGAATAGCTGCCTACAGCTGGTCTAATAAAAGTGGTGTACAACAGCACTTCAGTCTATTGAATGGCCTCTGGTAGTCTAGTGGTAAAATCGCCTGAGTTGGTTTTTGCTTTCCCCTCAGCTGATGCTGGTTCGATTCTCGGTGGGGTCATCAGCAGTCTATTTAGCCACATTCAATTTGTTTATATTTTAGTTGTAATGTTTCTTTTCAGCAAAATATTTATGTCGCTAAAAGTTCTTTGAATTTGGTCGTTCCTAAACAGCATTTTAGTTGAAACTCTGCTCACAAATGGACTCACACTGGCTAAATAAACGAATAAATAAATAAATAAACACATTATATGTTAAACGGTATACCAGTAAATTGTTGTAAACATAGTACTGGCAAGTGTAGCTAGAAATGAAGAAAAGAGGTTGTAAACTACCTAAAACTTACACTACTGGGAGGCGAAACAGCATGTCAACCTGACTCCATAACCACTACACCACCACATCTGTTATAAATCAAGTGGCGTTACATGTAATTGTGCTGCCCAGTGTGTCTCTGAGATGGGATGTATGGTTTATTGGCGGTGTCTCAGTAGAAGTCATTTCAGAAATAATTTGTCAGAAAATTCACAGAATATCCAGATTTGAGAACCAAGACCAGACCCGCTTCGGGGGAGGAGACCAAATTGAAGCTGAGATGGGAGGAAAATGCATGAATGAGGCTAAAAATGGCTTTGGCGTGTTTCTTATGAGGAAATGACAATATAACATGATTAAAAGTTCCAAAAGTTAGATTTTTAATTATATGGAACCTTTACAAAAACTGTTCAATTAACTTCTCAACTCCGTCCTCAATCTCGCATTTTTTAGCTACAACACCCTCTTTGGTTCCAGAATGCTATCAAGTCTGACAACTGGAAGGAATTAGACTGACTCTAATGGAATGGGCGGGGCTGATTCTGGAATGGGCGGGGCTGACTCTGGTGCAGCTCCGCCTTTGTGGTTCTGCAGCAAGCACCACTTGTTATTTTGAGCTAGTACCAGAAGACAGTGTAACCTTTTTTAGTTCTCTCCAGTCAAAACAAAACTTTAGACTTTTTTCTTTTTTAAATTTAACAGGGAACAGCAATCAATTGAACAGGGAACTGCAACCAGTAGTCACACAACAAAATAAAATCACACAAACAAAATAAAGTTACTCTCCTTTTTTCTTGGTGTCTGAAAAGGGCAGGGAAAACCATCAGACTCCAGTCACCCATCGAATGGACTCTTCACCCTCCTGCCCTCTGGGAAGCGCTACAGGAGCCTATGGACTAAGACTACCAGGTCCCGAAACAGTTTCTTCCCCACAGCTGTCAGACTCCTAAACTCTGCCTGCTGACATAACACCCCAAACCAGCAGCACCCTACATAAACTCTGTAGAAACAAGAAAGCCCTGCAAATCGATGCAGAGCGTCGCGGGATATGCCTGACTGGTCATATATATTACCTCTCATGACACTGACCTCTGACCCTATGAACTTGTGTATGTGATGAGTTTATTTACCTTTGATAGGGAGTTATGACCTCTGATTTTGTCAAAATCCTTCAACCCGTTCAGGAGATATTGCACACAAAAGCCAAATTTTCATATATACGGCCTCACACAACCTTGACCTTTGACCCTATGAGGTTTTGTACCTCATGAGTTTATTTACCTTAGATAGGGAGTTCTCACCTGCGATTTGGTCAAAGTATTTCAACCTGTTCAGAAGATATTGCACACAAAAACCAATTTTTCATATATACGGCCTCACACGACCTTTACCTTTGACCCTATGAGGTTGTGACCTGATCAGTTTATCTACCTTTGATAGGGAGCTATCACCTCTGATTTGGTCAAAATCATTCAACCCGTTCAGGCAATTTTTGATATATATATGACCTCACACAACCTTGACCTTTGACCCTATGACATTGTGTTCCTAATCAGTTCATGTACCCTTCATAGTAATAAAATACACAGGCGAGGGTCCGACTCTCTGGAGGACGCCATGTTGGATTCTATGTTTATTTAGCTGTATTTATGGTTTTGCTGGTGGTTTTTGACTCCTTTGAAAACTGTGCAACAACACTCTTCTTCTTCCTTTTCTCGTGTGTTATTTGGCGGATGGCACTCAACATAAAAAGATGCATTTCTCAAACAATTAATGTATTGGAGCGTGAACCTGAGTCATTAATCTCATATCCTAATTTGAGAGTTACAGCTAGAGTCCAGAGGGTTTTGTTGGCTTTATGAGCATTAGTTAGTAAGGTCCTCACTTGAACAAAAAATACAGCTTGTTTGCAGTGACTTTGGTATTTACTACCCCCTATTGCCAGAAATCTACACACTTTCCCTTTAAGCGCGTTGTCTCTTTAAGACTGGTCCTGGGTGACATTGGAGTTTACAGCGAGGCCGTAGAAATTCTCTGTCTGGATATTTATTGTGGAGATTAATGGACTAAAATGGGTTGCTGCACCGTGACTGTCTTCTCCTTTTTTTGGAGAGTAAAAACTATATTTTGGTTTTTAAATGCTGCCGCTGCACCGTATTAAGAAATCATATTACTGGTTGGTTCGAAATGGGTTGAAATGTTCACATTTCTTCTTTGCTTTACATGCTGATCACTAAAGCGTGCTTTAATTAATATTGCGTTTTCGTAAAACGTAAGAGCAAACAAGGGGGATTTTAATTGACAAAAATAATAAAATCAGCACATTTCCAAGCCAACTGCGGTTAACATTGGCACGTCGGCTTGAAAAATATCTCCTTTTTGCCGTAAATAACACACATTTCATAGCTGTTGTGGGTTATGTATGTGTTCATCAGTGCTTGAGAACTGTAACTTTGGGGAGCGGGTCGTAATTGTGGGCTTTTAATGCGGTGCTGTCTGTGGCGAGGTGTTGGTAGGGTCTGATCGGAGCTGCAGCTAGAGCGTTTCTCCCGACCAGCGGCTGCTGGGAGCTGGTCCACGGTGAAGCAGCCCACGCAGCCGAACGAGGGCTTCCCGGCTAAGAGCTGACCGCAGCGGCCCCGACGACCGCGGGCCAGCGACCCGAGAAATAACATGGGGAGTCCTGCTGCTGCCTGCTGTTGTTTGTTTTCCGTAGTAAATACCTGAATATGCAGAGACTCAACAGGTCATTCAGTTGTGTGGTATCATTCAGATGATCAAATGAAATGTTGCAACATTAATATCAGTTTACCTGATCTTGATCAATAATCACATTGATGAATTGGTGCATGAATAACTACAGACCCTGCTTCCTGCAGCAGCTTTTTCTGCTCTAGATTTATGATCTGCTATTTGTATATTTCAACGAAAAAGACGGAAATGGCATTAATTATTTAGATTTATTTGTGGATTTTTTTGTCGATGTTAACCCTGTTGTGTCTCAGTTCATGAAGCTGTTTTCAATGTTTCCCGCGATGCGAGCAGCTGATTGTGCAGCAGATGGCCGCGGACATGATCAATTTCGAAGTGCTCGTTCTGGATCAAGAGAAAGCCTGCTGTGCTGTGCCGATGATTTTATTTTGCGAGGATGGATTGAGGAAGGGGGACACACATGCTTAAATATCGACTGTCGGCAATAATCAGATTCATACTCATAAAATACTTGTTTACATGTTTTGTGTGTGTGTGTGTGTGTGTGTGTGTGTGTGTGTAACTCTGCCCACTAATCCGTTACGTATTTTGTTTCTTGTTGACATAAATACAAAAATTATGCAAAAGAAAAGAAGTGAAATAATGTACAAAACTAAAGTGTATGATCCAGTATCGAACCCGCGACCTTCACCATTGCAGGCGAACACGTTAGTCACTAGACCACCAGCACTAGGTGCTACATCTCCTCGCAAATTTATACCTTTAAAACACTATGAGTGCTGGCAGGCTTTACAGCAACGTATGTAAAATAGAGCCTTTTTTATTATTATAAACTTGTCGCTTCCGTACAAATGTGAAACAATATATCTGACGGAGATTTCTGCGGAGTTTCTGCACTTTCCTGTCAACAGAAACAGACATGCTGTCTGCCGCTGCCTTCCGCCTCCAGGCTTTTTCAGACTAATAACTGAAAACTAAAGACTGCACACGTTAACTGAACAAAGATTACAGCAATACACCACAACTTTCTCGCTACAAATATCGTCAAAACATATTTATGTGCTCAAACGATCTTAGTTTATCAAATTTTCTCTTAGAACAGCCTGAACAGAGTCCGCCATACTTTCTCTGTTTCTCAGTCCTACATGGACCAATCACATTGCTGTTCTGCATTTCTTCATTTGCATGTAAAGGCCGGATTTGCTCACTAGCTAACTAGTGAGCAGTACAGCGGTCGAACTAGTTAACATGTTACACAGAATGCCAGCCAAGTGTGTATTTATTCAAATTCCACAAATTTACTAGTTTTAGGGGCATTTTTCTGCAGCTAGTTAACTAGTGACAGTGTTTTGTGTTCACTACTTAACATGTAAGGCTCAGTTTGCCCTCTATAAGCTAGTGAGAAAAAATTATAATGCAGATATGCTCACTAGTTAACTAGTGAGTGCTTCCTGTCCCATTACAAGTGAACTAGAAAGGCCAAATATGTCAACTAGTTAACTAGTGAAGGTAAATTTGTCACTAGTTAACTAGTAAGAACACATTTTTACATAACAAGTAAACTAGATTGCTCCAAAAACAGCAACTAGTGTGCGTCTTGTGCGCACTAGTTAACTAGTGAGCATATCTGCACCTCACTAGTTAACTAGTGAGCATATATGCACCTCACTAGTTAACTAGTGAGCAAATCCACACCTCACTAGTTAACTAGTGAGCAAATCCGCACCTCACTAGTTAACTAGTGAACAAATCCGCACCTCACTAGTTAACTAGTGAGCAAATCCGCACTTCACTAGTTAACTAGTGAGCAAATCCGCGCCTCACTAGTTAGCTAGTAAGCAAATCCGCACTTCACTAGTTAACTAGTGAGCATATCTGTGCCTCACTAGTTAACTAGTGAGCAAATCCGCACCCTACTAGTTAACTAGTTGGCGTTTTGGGGCCCACTAGTTAACTAGTGCGCATATCTGCACTTTACAAGTTAACTAGTGATGCTTTTTTGCACCTTACTAGTTAACTAGTGGGTGCTTTAGGGCACACTAGTTAACTAGTGAGCAAATCTGCACCTCACTAGTTAACTAGTGAGCAAATCCGCACATCACTAGTTAACTAGTGAGCATATCTGTGCCTCACTAGTTAACTAGTGAGCAAATCCACACCCTACTAGTTAACTTGTTGACATTTTGGGGCCCACTAGTTAACTAGTGAGCATATCTGCACTTTACAAGTTAACTAGTGATGCTTTTTTGCACCTTACTAGTTAACTAGTGGGCGCTTTAGGGCGCACTAGTTAACTAGTGAGCAAATCTGCACCTCACTAGTTAACTAGTGAGCAAATCTGCACCTCACTAGTTAACTAGTGAGCATATCCGCACCTTACTAGTTAACTTGTGGGCGATTTGGGGCCCACTAGTGAACTAGTGACACTTATTTTGCACCTCACTAGTTAACTAGTGGACATTTGTACCCTCTCTAGTTAACTAGTGAGCAGTTCTGCCTTCACAAGTTTACATGTAAGTGTCACACTGAAGCCACTTCTAGTTCACTAGCTGAGGTTCCTCTGGCCAGCATGTTAACTTGTGTGCCGCATGCAAATGTTTGGGGTGGGATTTTACGAAATTCCGCACTGTGATTGGTTGTCATATTTTATTTTGACACAGGGAGCCAATAGAGAGTCTTAATTTGAGAAATTCTCCGCCTCCTAATTAGAATTCTGCGCAACTAGCTAGCTAGTGTGAATGTAGACTTGAACTAGTTTACTAGTATACATTTATGTCCTCACTAGTTAACTAGTTTGGACAATGGATGCATCAACTAGGTAACTAGTGAGCCTGCTGCCATCAACTAGCTAGCTAGTGAGCCATTAATGGTTCACTAGTTAACTAGTGGCACTGACCTACTCCAACTAGTTAACTAGTTAGGAGTTAAGCCTTCACTAGTTAACTAGTGTGCACATTTTGGCCATCAATAGTTAACTAGTGAGACACAAAAAACCTTCAACTAGCTGACTGGTATGCACTTTGGCCTTTACTAGTTAACTAGTGAGCCATTTATGTGACAACTAGTTAACTAGTGAAGCCAAAATGTGTTCACTAGTTAACTAGTGCACATTTATGTCTACCACAAGTTAACTAGTGTGCACATTTTGGCCATCACTAGTTAACTAGTGAGACACAAAAACCTTCAACTAGCTGACTGGTATGCATTTTGGTCTTTACTAGTTAACTAGTGAGCATTTATGTGTCAACTAGTTAACTAGTGAAGCCAAAATATGTTCACTAGTTAACTAGTGCGCATTTATGTCTACCACAAGTTAACTAGTGTGCACATTTTGACCCTCACTAGTTAACTAGTGAGACAAATACCTTCAAGTAGCTGACTGCTATGCATTTCTGCTTTTACTAGTTAACTAGTGAGCAGTTTTTGTGTCAACTAGTTAACTACTGAAGCCTAAATGTGTTCACTAGTTAACTAGTGCGCATTTCTGCTGTCACTAGTTAACTAGTGGGCACATTTTCACCCTCGATATTTAACTAGTTGACACACACATGTCTAACTAGTTAACTAGTGGACAGAAATGGCTTACATGTTCATGACAATTCTGGCTGATATCCTGATATCAGAATAAATGCTCATTTGGCTTGCCATATTCATGTGATAATCAAGCCAGCAGGTTGCCCTTGAGGCTAACAACAAACCCTATTGTGGCAGTGAGGCAGCACAATCAATCATAAAGGGAAGCAAACATGGAGTGTGAAGTAGAGTGGGGGACGGGTGCTGGGAGGGTGCTCGTTTAGAATAAGAGATGGGTCTTCAGGAGTTTCAAGAAAATCAACACACTCATACTTATGGTAGTACCACTTACAGACACATCTGACCCAAAGGCAGACAAAAAGTAATGATTTACTTTTTAACCCCAAAAATCTGAATCATTCACCTCATGACCCCTCTCTTCCATTCCTAAACATGAATTCCTGCATGACTAGTCTGGGAGTAAAACTCGACTGATTTGTCCATGACCTTGCACATTAACCCTCTCAGGCTCAAAATAAGTTTTGATAAAAGGACGAACAACTAAGCCCTTCAGGGGTAATTCTGAGTTTAAAAATGCTCATTAAATACGTATGTGGAATAACCAGGTAGGTAGGTTTTAATGTTGCAAATCTGCAACGCCTGCCTCCAGAGGGTTAATGACACAGTCATGTTTCTTTCAACTGTGCCGCATTACTCAATTGAAGTCCCTAGTCAAGAGACCTCATCTGGAGTTGGTATCAACACTTTTATCAGCTCACGACTGGACTTTGCCGACTCAGTCTTCATTAGTGTCAATGTCTCCTCCATTGAATGTCTTCAGAGAGTACAGAATGTCACAGCTAGATTGCTCACAAACACCTACAGACTCTGTGGCATTACTCCCTTTCTCGCCTGTTTACACTGGTTACCTGTTCTGGTCTGCATTCAGCTGGAGGTCTTCACTTCCGTTTATAAAGCCTTGAATGGTCCAATTCCCTTTTACCTCTGCAAACTGCTCAAACCTTATGTCCCTTCCAGATCTTTCAGATCACCTACTACTGTGCATCCCAACGATGCAGTATAAGTCTCGTGGGGAGCGGACTTCTGATTCGCTGCCCCATAGCTCTGGAATACACTCCCCCTCCATGTACAACTGGCCCCATCTCTAGGTTGGTTTAAGTCGATGCCGAAGGCCTATTCCCATCATTTAGCTATTGGTCAGTGGTCTGGTTTTACTATACTTTAGACCAGTTGCCATTTGTGTTTTATTCTGCATTGCTTTCCCTGCTCACGTTATTTACTTTTTTAGTATGGTGTTTTTTATTTTATCCATTGATTTAGTGATTCCACTATTGTTGTGATTCTTTTAACATGATTCTATCTTATTTTTGGCTGTTAAATTCTGTCTTTTGCAAAGAAGCTTCCCTGTTCCTTATTGTACAGCACTTGATAAATAAAAATGCTATGGTATGGTAAGGTATGATATGTAGTGATGTGATGTTCATGAATGAATCAAATATTTTGAGCAAATTTTCAAACGCAGCTGCTAACCCCCACCCACTGCTGTGACGGACATCTTCAGAACACTACCCACTCTCTGTGTGAAAGAGAAAATGAATAAGAAAGAATTAATCAGTGGACGCCATGAAGGTCAGAAGTGGTAGAAAGAGCCGAATGAGAAGGTAGTGAGGAAGAATCAACCAAAGGTCACGCAAAAGCCAGCCCGAACAGATGAGTTTTAAGCTTCTTTTTAAAGGAGACCACTGAGTCCACTGATCTCAGGCTCAGGGGGAGAGTTCCAGAGTCTTTGTAGATTGTTAATACACCTGAATACCACTAGAGGGATCTTGAGTTTCACTGGACATAAACCTGACTGCAATCTCACAGATGCTGAAAAATCTATTTATGTATCACTAGAAATGGTCCTTTTATTTTTTAATATCTTTCATCAAATTAAACAAAACAATACACATTTCCTCAAAACAATTTTGGAACGCTTGCTGAGAAATCCTTAAATTACTGGAGGGAAATGAGAGTAGAGCAAGATTGCTGGCAGGGCAAAGAAAGCACTGCATCATTTGCAAGGCTTCCAGACAAATATATGAATTCCCTTTTACAAAAAACAAACAAACAGAAGATGTAAGAACACTTTCTTTCTACTGGGGGTTCTTTTGTTTACTCGGTGTTTTTGTTTTAAGCCAGATGAGGCTACATGAACAGAAACCTGTACAAACTTCAGAGCTGAATTCACAGCCGCTGGCTTCAACCACTCAGGGTTTACAATTTTTGCACCTGTGGAGCAGATAAAACACATAAACAGATACAATGGTAAAAGAAGGCACCACAGTTCCCACCTTTATAATTTTATTTCTGATATCATCAAAATTTTTACAAAACATTTTCTGACAATAATATACTCAGAGAAGAGCCATATTTTTGCAGTTGGACCAGGTCTCCACACAAAAAAAAGAAAGAAAAGAAAAAAAAAGCTTTAACTCAGACTACAAATAACAAAAATGAGTAAATAAAAATTATCGAAAAAATTACAAAAATAAAAACAATGCAGCACATATTTACAAACAACATAAAAAAATAAATCAACACACTCTTTAGAAATTTGAAGAAAAGAAGACATTATGGATTTCATGACTTATACAGGAAATTAGGTCGCAAAATCAAAAAATTGATTTAAAATGTATCTGTTAATTTAAAATAGGACATTTGCTTGAGTCTACATGGACAAACATACTAACTTGGACATTGCTCTCAAATGGGTTCCATCTGCTTTTGAACAAAAATATAGCCAACTTGAACAAAAACCTTCTTTACTGACTCCTTACATTAAATCCAATTAGGGTTTTGTCAGACCAAAGAAAATGCGCGTTTTCCTGACAGAGGTTAATGATCATACCTTTTATTTCTGTGCCACCTTTGTCATGAGCAATGGCAGCAAAACGACGTTGGGACAATGAGGGTCGAAGGTTAAAGACTTTCTGTTAATGTGAAACAGCGTGGAACAATAACAATCAATGGGGAACAGGCTGGCCTGAACATCAGTAATGGGGATGTTCATTCAGAGGATGTAGAGGTGGTGGTGTTGGATGGCGCGCACACACACACACACACACACACACACACACACACACACACACACACACACACACACACACACACACACACACACACACACACAGACGCCATCTACATGCAAAGTAGCTCAATCTAAAGTAAAGCTTCAAGGATCTCTTCAGCATTATAAACATTTTTTTAGTCCGAATACACACAAAAGTAACAGAAAGTTCCTCTGGAAATTGGCAGATGATGCACATTAGCATATTTTTATTTTCTGCCTAGCCCTGCTTTCCATTTGTACACATGCTGACTTGAAACCAATGAGTATGCTGCATGGGCATACTACAGTACTGCCTGCTGGTAAGACACAGATGTATGGCAGAGGAGGAAAAGCTGCAAATCCACGTCTGGCTTTGAATTAATTTTTTAAATCTATTTATCAGGTAATGGATTAGAGGCTCATGAGCCACCGCAGATGGCCTTGGGTGAACTGGAATGGATAGGTTTGTCAAAACCTGCAGTTTTTTATTACTGTTTATAAAGTTATGTGTGCAGTTCAATTAATTTTACTTGTTTCCAGTTTTTATCCCTGTGATTGTTTAAGCAGTAGAGATTGACCAGTTAAAATGGACCCATAGTAATAGTGTGATGTATTATTTATGTTTGTGGTTTTTGCAATGAGGACATGCATTAGATGATATAAGGATGTTGTTGTGTTCAGGATGACAAGTGTATGTATGTGTGATGTGTTATTGTGCTAGATCATAGATGAAATTGCATTTTGTATTTAAACGAACTAAAGGGTGGCCTTTCAGAAAGTTTTCATTAACTGACTAAAACTTCACATAAATGGTTGTTCCTCATTGTCTTTCCTACTAAACAACTGCTCTGTCTCCATGCCTTTCCATCATCTCTTACTTTTATCTCTTCTGATTGATATGCAATACATCTCAGCAAAACTAACTTTGCATGCTATTTTAAGACCTTTGTTCATGCCAGAGAATAAGGCAAACAAATGTAAACCTAACACAAGAAGTAAGGACATTTGTATTTGGTTTTGTTGTAACAATCAGATCAATTAGTTTTCCTTACAACAAATTAAATCATGTAAAGTTTGATTTGACAGTCGATTGAGCAACACAGCTAAACATGTGGGTAGGACTCCTCAATAAAGAAACCACAGTTATCTAAATAGGGTTTGTAATTACTGGTATGGTGGTGCATCCCAACCAGCTTGTTCTAACCATCTGCATTTTGCCATTTTTTTAGCACATTTTTCTTTTGGTGGTGCCCCTACAGGTAAAAAAAAAAAAAAAAAAAAAAAAAAAAAAAAAATATCTGTATATATAGTTAATTTATTTATTTTTGTGATTGATTGACACTGCTGTTGCAAATAAATCATCATTGCGGTGTCAGTCGATCACGATCAACATATTGCACACCCCTTCTCTGGCACACAAACAGCATTTTCAAGTGTTTCAAGAGCTTTCAATCAGGTTCTGGTTAAACACCTGCATGACTGGCACACTTGGGAGCAGCTGAAGCTCAAAACACGAGTGAACAACAACAGAAGAATATTACAGAGCAGTTTGGCACATTCTGGAGAGTCATTGTCCTCATGTTTAGCTGTGGTTTTTGTTCCAGATGCACAATCCTTACAACTTATACTTTGTTGGATAGGTGATAGGTAATAAACTATTTAGTTCCATGAAGCATTGTTAGAACAAATAAATAATACAAAACACAAATCTCATCTGTGAAGTTTTATGAAACTTTGCTTTTTTGAGAGGTACTGTGCCCAAACAAACAAACAAAAAAATAATAATTTAAATAAGGCTGGGACTAAGGAGCGTGTACAAAACCGTTAACAAACAAAGCAGAAAAGGAAATAGAGGCTGTTGGCACCAAGGGGGCTTGCACAGACAGTCCTGGAGTTCAGCTCAAACAGGCATCATTAGCATGCAGCGCTTGTGCCTCCAGCTCTCTGATGGCAAAAGAAATAGAAAAAGAGTAGATAATTACTGGCAGCAGGATTCGAGACATTCCGCTGAACATATCAGATTTTATCAAGAAGGTAGTCGTGATTAATCAAATGTTTCTCAGGAACTGATTTGATTGTAAACACATATATTTTATTAGTGTTTCTAATTATACATGAAGGGGGAAAGACGCTTTAATCTCAGACTGAACTGAGCCATTTTAATCATTCTGAAACCTCAGTTTATTATGATGTGAGCGTGGGCTCTGGTGGGGGACCATAAAGAGGAAAGTTTGTGCTGAGAGTGAGCTCCCAACACAAAGCACTTTGTTTCACAGCCGATACTGCCGGAGAATTCTATTTCAGGCGATTTAAGAGCAGGGGTAGGTCAGCAAATGTGATGCCTAAAAAACAATGATGGTGTTGGTGACACGTGTTGCTGGTTCTAGGCCATTTCCGGCAGGAAATATCTCCCTTACTGTTTGTCTCTGCCTCAGTGCTCCTCGCTCACTGGACAAAGTTTCCCAATATATAAACATGCGGACAGAAATAGAACAACGTTAAACAGATTCACCTGAGTCACTAAGCAGCAGACATGAGATCCAGGCCAAGGAGTTATTAGGGGTGTTATAGATCAAGGCAAGACAATACATGAATAGAACTGAAAGAGCTCCCGGTATAAAGACATTGGCACAGATGCTATGATAAAGTAAACTCCACCAGCACAATTAAGCAACTGTATTGAGTGAATCAACATTTTTTAATGCAATGTCCTGTACATAAAGGGGACTGAACCTTATTAGTTGTGATTCAATGAGAATGTGTTGTTCTGGGCCTGCTTTTTTTGGGTAAAACAATTAACAAAATAATGGCACATGAAATAAACAAGCAAAGAACAATAAAATAACATCTTCTCACAAGGTCAACCTGGTATGAAACATAGCACAATTTTTCTCAAGAATTGTTTTTGAACGGCAGGTAGTGTTGGGTTTGAAATGATTGCAACAGCAATAAAAACAATGCATCATGCGACCACCTGAAAGTGAAACTCTCAGCCGTTTGGTGTCTGAAAAGAAAAACAACATTTGGGAGGTTTTTGAAAACGTCACAGTAACAAAGTTCCAGATCATAACCCCCTTAACTAAAACAACTGTATTTGAGAAATAACCTCAGCAATATTGTTTGTGTTGAATGGTATTATCATGGAGGGAGCAGATAGAAAAATAGTCATTATTGAAATAACGAGACCATTACAATAGGAACCTCCACACCGAGTCATCTTGGTAATATATTCCCTCTGGAAAGTGAATAAGGCTCCTCTTCTGTTCACAAACAGTTTATGTTTAGAAGAAGTAAGTTCATATTTTTCTTCCTTAAAGACTTATTATTTACATTATAATTAAGTTCTATTTGATTTTGTCCTTCATAGAATATCTTGACATCATCTTTGAACACCTTAAAAACTGTTTAGAACCAAAAAGTGACACAAAGAAAAATAGTTCCCAATATTTTTTGTATTTTCTTGAAGGTGCTGCAACCATTGATCCTTTGCAGTTTATTCTGTGGAGCGGTTACATGACCGGGAAAGCTTCCTCAAGTCCCGGAATTGAGCCAGAGATGATTGTTGATGGGCCATCGCTGCTGTGTGTGAAGTCCTCAACAGCTTCGTAAGTCAATGGTTAGGAGAGCTTCACATGGTGGCCTCTGAGTGCATAAAAACCAGTGTTGCGTGCACGCTTTCAAAAAATAAAATAAAAAAGAAAAACATGAATGTCTGCCAATAATCCCAAGACAGTCCACGGGTTCATATGCAGGTCAAAGATAAGTCAACGTGCTGGTTCAACATGCCCCGATAGGCAGCGTAGTCCTCTGTAGTGACGGGGAGACAGTAGCACACAAACTGAGCACTGACAGCCCAGCCAGGTGGTGGTCCTGGAATTTCCAGTCTGATGAAACTCAAACATTAATTTAAAAATATTCCAGATGATAATTTGGGGCAGTGAGAGTGGTTTCACTATCAGTATTGTGGACCTTCCCAATAATATTTACACACTTTTCCCATAGTTGTACTTATTTTCACATGAATTCCCTAGGAGTGCCTTTCTAAGGAATAGTGAGTCATTCAGCTGGGATATAATCATATACAGCAATTTTCTTTTCTGCTGTGCAAAAGGGCCTAGAATGGTGTTATGTTTTTTTTCTATTTTACTTTATTTTTTCTTTGTTTTGTTTTTTTTTCTAGAACACACAGCTTTAGCCACTGTTCTTAATTATATCACTAGTACATGAATATGAATTGACCAGGTGCCATATTGGGTGGATTTGATGATTATTTCCTCCAAATTTGAGTCAAACGGCTCGACTTGATCTGTCTTCCCTTATCTGTAAATATGCTACCATTTCTGTGAAAGCAGCAGGGGCTTTGGTGCAAACCGTAAACTAGCAGAACCATGTTTCATAGTACAACTGTTATTTATGCATGTGCATTAAAGAAAGATATTAATAAACTCTTTGGTTTAACATGCACATAAACTGAATTCAGCACTAAATACAACATCCAGAAAAAAAAAGAAACAAAGTGTGTATGTGGTTCTTTGCGAATGAATGTTAACTTGCAGGCAGATTATTCATCAGCCAAAAGAACATGTAGGTGGAACTTTAAATGAACTTTGCTCAAACTCTCAAATCTTTAAAGTTCCTATTTTTGAATAAAATCATTTACTGAGGCCTTGTGTTTAATTGCACTTTCCCATTCAAGTGCTGTGGCTGTGAATGGGTGGGCCTTTATGCCAACGTGGGACCATCTAAACCAGATTTGGGAACAGGCTGACCTTTTTTGACATGGTGGATGTGTCGTACTGTGTTTAAAGGGGTTTTACTGTTAAGTGCTTTAAAAATAAAAAAGAAAACAAGAAAAACAAGAATGATCCGTGTACTGCATCATAGTTAGAGAATGTTTCCGATGCCAAATCCCTCCAAGCATAGTTTGAACATGTAGTCCTGTAGTTCATGTACTAAAAGCAAGGTCCCCCTGAACAACCACCTCACCTGCCCCATTAATTTAAAAGTCAGGAAATCATAGGCCCTTGGCCC
Organism: Nothobranchius furzeri; assembly: GCF_043380555.1. NCBI lineage: Eukaryota > Metazoa > Chordata > Actinopteri > Cyprinodontiformes > Nothobranchiidae > Nothobranchius > Nothobranchius furzeri. The sequence continues at coordinate 42,729,250 of NC_091746.1, read as the reverse complement.
ACTTACAAGCAACCATGCTCACTAGCGTCCAAATTTGAGTGTGCCAGTACGCTCGGCAGGAGGAAAAGGACCACTGCTGGGAATTTCAGTTTGTGGTATGAGGGAAGGTGGGGGAGAGCGGGCCCCTGGCATAGAGGCACCTATGCTGGCAGCAGAGGGCACGGCAGGCAGGGCCACTGTCTGTATTGTGCCTCTATCACACGGACCCAGGTCTTCGAGTCCCTCGAGGCCCTGAGGTGGACCTTCATAGCCCATGTTGAGCCGTAGGGGTTGATGGGCCTGGCAGTAGTCGACAATGGGCTGTTCATAGCGGTAGAAGGTCAGAGCGCCCATCTGGTGGGGAACCTGAGAGGAGAAATAGAAATGATTAGCAGAGAGGTAAACGGCGATAGGAAGAGAGCCACATGGGCAGATGGAAGGGTAGGAGATGAAAAGGAAAAAAGGGAAAAGAAAGGTTAGTCCTGTAGTTCCATGGCCAGGAGATCAATATCAACGGCAAATGCATTGTAAAAAAAAATCCTAAACCAGTAATTAGAATATTGAGAATTTACTTTATTTATCTAAGGTTTTGTTGAATGGTTATAAGCAATTACCAACTTTACTCTTTTTAGACTGTGTTTGGAAAATTCAGTTTGGAGAAAAGGGAATTGGTTAGTGGAGTTAGTGACAAAGTGTTTTAAACAATTCTAATCTCAATAAAATTGAAAGCAGTCCATGCAAACATGACATTAAAATGTTTGCAATTGCTATAAAAATTTCATATTCCATGAATATTGCAGCAAAATTAATCGAAAAAATAGAAGTCATGTCTTAAGCTCTTATGCGGCAAAATACCAGAACTTTGCGTACATAACTATGTAATGTGGAATGTATGATAGTGTACACATTCCTATAGTAACTGTTGCACAAACTGCTAATAAAGGTTTGAGATTACAGTTGTTTTAAGACTACAGGAAAAAAATGTAAATGGCCTCATTCACATACTTAACTTACTTGAGTTTGAGAAAAAAAATCCAATCAGTGTTTTGGATAAAAAAAATAAGAGATTGGGCTGAAAAGCAGTAAAACACACCATTTTCAGGATTTTTCCATTATGAGCAGCTCATAGAAAAAATGATAATTGGATAAATAAAATAATAAAATAAAAATTAAAATAAAACGCACACACTCCAGCTAAATCAGCCACAACTGTGATTACTTTTTATTTATACTAACACTCCTAAATGATATTTAAATGTTGCTTTTCTGTTAATTTGTCACACAGCAGTTCATCAAGCTTCTGTGGCTCCAACCTCACAGTAAGTTTGGCAGGTCACTGCAGATGTCCTCACATGGTTTCCACCTGAGACTCCATAAGCTATATGTGCTCAGAGACGAGAAATGGACTCTAGCACTCAATCTTTGATCTTAATGGTCATTGCCACATAACTGTGCATTCATAGGTTTGTGACCAACCCCCCCCCCCCCCCCCCCCCACACACACACACACACACACACATTCACAAGCAGCAGCACTGCACATCAACAGAACCAAAGCCGCTATAGAGCTTCAACTTTATCACACATAACTCTGCAGCATCTCCAGAGCCATGAAGCTTGTATCACTGCCAAAAACAGTCATCACATCTGTCCATGTGTCTGGACTTGTATTCTCTCTGCAGACCCTTACACAGTCCCAAACAAGCAGATGAGACTTCTGCAACACACTGTCTCCCCAACTTTAAATCACACACTTATTTGCCAATTAAGAGATCTCTAACAGGCCGTGAAAAACAGCAGGGTGAGATGGCAGCTGACCTGGAATAAATACTGCATGCTGGCAGAGAGAGAAATCATCCGATCTGTACACGCAGGCGACAAGAAGCGCACAGCTGCAGGAGTAATAGATATGACACCAAAAGCGATGAATAAAACAACCCCTGACTCCCCAAGAGGTGCAGACAATGTGTCACACATGTACCATCGTTACAGACCCAGCTTATACTATTTTTATCTAGATCCAATAATGAAACTCTAATATGTAAAACAGAACAAAAAAATACAAACATTTATTTGAAATGAACAAAAAAAAAAACATCTCCTGTCTTTTCACCAATCCCACTGGGGCAACTTTTAGAAGTATTGTGGTATTTATATTTCCAACGTTTCTGCTGTCAGACCCATAACATGAAGATGAAATAGATTTAATTTGTCTGCCTTCAAAAGGACTGATTACACTTTTCTCTCAAATATTAATCTCCTGACAAAGCTGTTGACAACACTGATTTTGGAGACATTAAAGGCTGGCGCAGAAAAATCTAAAATAATTGCTCACTTTTTGTTTTCAGGTGACAGGATTTTAATTTAGGTGACGCTGACTCCTCTAGTTCAAAAAGGAGAAAAATATAATATATAAATATAAATCATATTTTGGAATCAACTTTAAATTGTTCTGCCCAAAAAGATTAAAAATATGCAAAAGGGAAACGCCCACTATTTAACGCTAATATGCCTTTACTGGGTGTCTTTTCATTTGATGACATTGTAATTAATGGTTGAACATAGTTCCACCTTCAAATCCAGTATTTTACTCTTTTACTGTGTGATCTTTTATAATCCACACAGTGTTTTATTATCTATTTCTCAACTTGTGTATATGTTTAATATTTTGAATCATTTAGTTTCTGTGTTGTTCTCTTATTTACTCTTTAATCTTATTCCTTCTGTATTTACTCGTTTTTATTCTCCTGTTTGCTTCTATTGAAGCTGCTGTGACCAAAACATCCCCACTGAAAGACAATAAAGAGAAATTCTATTCTATTCTACCCCCCCCCCCCCCCCCAACACACGCACACACATTTGTACAATCAAAACCACTGTGTACTTTCTCCTCAGATGGTCTCTATTAAGCGAGGCTGACTCATTACATTATGGACTCTCAGTGGATTACTCCCCTTATTCCCCTTTTAGTTTTTTAAACCCTTCACAAACCTGCTGTTGACCCACCTCCATCTCACTCCTCTCCCATCACACACCTTTACTCTGCTAGCCGCGTCCAATTAATTAATGAATCCATAATAACTTCTGACCACTTTCTCTGGGATCTGTTGAATTATAACAGTATAGATCAAACATCAAATGCAACTCAGACTTCTAAACATTTGTAGGGGTTAAAAAAAATACAGCTTTGTTGCCTTTTTCTTTTTTTATTCTTCAATGCTTTTGCATCAAATAGTGACTGATTACAGCAAGCATTTTCATTTTGCATTGCGTAATTCACGTAAAAGCTTTAGCGTAGCATACCAAGCATCAACAGGAACTTTAGCATTTTCAGTAACTGTAAAAAAATAAAATGAATAATTTTCGCACGATCTGCTTTTATAGTTTTAATCTTTCTGTTTTTCTTGAATATCCTCTCAAACAGTGCTGACACCAGAATGTAGTGAAATGCAGCTTTCTACAGAAAACATGTTGCTGTCTGCCGATGACATCACTTTAGCCTTGTATGTTCGTTTGTCTCCTTATCTGTACAGCATCTTTGAGTAGTTGATAAAAGCGCTTTATAAAACTTAGGCATCATTATTATTATTACAACACAGACAATCCACTACAAATAATTTGAACTATCATTTTATCACACAAAATAAATAAAAAAAAAAACATTTTTCATCTTTTTGCCTTGCAAGCCGTCGTATGTACTGTATGTATTACATAGTCTGGCCATGACCAAGAGACAAGGCTCAGTTGAGGAGTGGAAACTACAGTTGTCTTTCAAACTGTCTCTGCATGTAATTAGACAGTGCTAGGACCAATCAGAGCAACAAATAACATGACAGGGCAGTGCACCGTACTTTTTTGAATAATTGGAAAAAGTAATAGCATCCTTTTTCATGTTTATGTAAGGTTTCTCTATAGGAGCGTTCAATAGAGAGTGTGAGGGGCCACAGATCTGCCCCCTAAAGATGTGCAGGAGACAGAGGGAGCTCCAAGTCCCAGGGATCCAGAAGCTGCCCCAGAGCACAGGAACCCCAGGGAGACTGCGACCAGAAAAACCCTTGCCCCCCTCGAGAGGCACAGAGGATTGACCCGGGGGGCCACAACCAGCAGCCGGCAGAGTCCCGGGAGATATTGGCGGCAAGCCCACAGGCCCGCCCGCAGCCTCCCACCCCCTAGCCGGCCGAGCCCGAGACCCAGCGACCTGGGACCCAGGGGCGACCACCCCCGCCGGGGAACCAGCAGAGCCCTGGGACCCAGACCCCACCAGGCAGCCACCGGGATTGGTCAGGCAGATGCCAAAAATCTTAAACTCCCTGACCCGGGAGCCACGACCCAGGCAGACCAAGGCACCGCACTCCACACCAGGTGTGGCAGGGAGAGGGGAGACGAAGATCTATATCATATAAAGAAGTCCCAGGAGAAGGGAGGAGTCAAAGGCCACACCTGACATATACAGTCATACACAACCACAGTCACACACTCCCTCCCTCATGCTCACACATACACATACAACCAAAGACTTACAAAAATGCATGCCGGACACCCACTCATGCTCCCCATACACACCCTATTCACTCTGGTCCCGGTACTGCTGCACATTGGGTAAAACCATTACCGGTTCCAAGAGTTCGACCCTTTCTGCTGGGGTGCTGATGAGCAGGCTCCCCCGCCCAACGCTGAGCACAGCAACCCACCACCCCAGACCCCAACCGGACGGCCAGATCTCCCTCCTAGCCTCCAGCCCCAGGAAGCCAAGCGACAACAGAGGTGGGCTAGGACCCCTAATCTCCCTCCACCTGCTCCTATATGGTGTTAGTGAGTGTTGATGAGGTGTATTCGATGGCTGTGGTGAGCGGGCAGTGCGGGCATCGTCTGGCCTATGCCAGCTGATGCCACCACACCACCTCACTTGCACCCACAGCCCTCTGTGTCTAAGTGCAGTTTAAAACTGGAAGTGGGCACCGGCACTTGGGATGAGGTTGAGAAATCCCCCTGCCTACTGCCGTTGAATGTGCTCACTCCCAAGGCCCTAAGTGTGTGTTTGCGTGGAATGTCGCTGGTGGAAGTGTTCAAGGTGCAAATAAAATTGGGGGGGCAGGTTGCCACAGGAATGCAGAAATGGGGTCCTATGTGCATGTTTGTGTGATGATGTGAGGGAGCAGGAGGAGAGAAATGTGTGGGGATGGGGAGGAATGGCTGGTTGGTCTTAGCCCTCCAGAGAGCCAGCTCCCCCACTGGCCCCAATAGGCACCTCTGTTGTCAAAATGCCACCCAGGGCATGGAGACCCCAGCCCATCCTGCCAGGGCCCAAAGCAGCAGCATCACAGAGCCTCACGGAGTCCGAGGGCACCAACCCAGCCCTACCCCAGCAGAATAACTACGCCCATCCCTGCATTTGCACAACTTCCAGATTACATAAGACATAGGACATCCAGGTAAGGTTGGGTCCTCCCCCCTCCTGGACTTCCCCCTCCCCTGTGATGGGACAGCAGAGGAGCCAAGGTCTACCTAAGGCCACTGAACCCGAAATTCCTGCCTTCTCCCCGGCAGCATACATGTTAGGACCCGACCCCCAAGGCCCCGCCCAGATCCCCCCACAGGGCCGGCCACCCCCCACACCCCGAGTGGAGTGTCTGATCATTTTAAAAGTTTTTAAACAAGTTTGGGACCAGAAGTTCTGGTCAAAGCTGACTGACAGATCCACCTCCCATTTTTCAATAAGGATTGCTATTCTATTGTCTATTTTGGACAGTGTCTTATATTCTTTAGACAGTAGTTTTGGGGGTATGAGATTAGAAGTCTAATACCATTGGTGGTGTTTGTAATTCTATTTTAATGAGCTTTAATTTTTGTTTGACTACAGATTTAATTTGATGATATTCTAAAAAGCTATTCTCATCTATTCCAAATTGGGAGACTATTCTATTAAATGGGATGAAGTCCATTCCTTCATATATGTGTTCCAGGTATAGGATTCCTTTATTTTTCCAGTCCGGAAAGTTCATCATTTTGCTATTTTGAAAAATATCAGGATTATTCCAGATAGGTGTGCGTCTGCATGGTATTAGTGAAGACTCTGTCATTTTTAGAAACTCCCACCATGCTGTCAGAGATATTAACCTAACCAGATATTAATACTTTTGAAGCCTTCATGTTTTCTTATGCTTGAGCTAAGAAATGGTAAGTCTGAAAGCTCTATCGTATTGCAAAGTCTCTGTTCTATGTCTAACCAGGACTCATCTAGTGGGTTATCTTGCAACCATCATGGTACATATTGCAGCCTGTTGGCTAAGAAATAATAATAGAAGTTGGTAGATCCAGTCCTCCTTTGTCTTCGGTCATCTGAAGTGTTTTTAAGCTTATTCGTGGAGGTTTATCCTGCCAAAGAATTTGGTAATTGATGAGTCCAGAGATCTAAACCAGTCAGCTGGTGGTTTGTTTGGGATCATTGAAAATAAGTAATATATTCTGGGTAAGACCATCATTTTAATTGTAGCAACCCTCCCCATGAGTGATATCGGTAAGGATTTCTATCTTGCAAGATCATCTTCCACTTTCTTTAAAAGTGGGCTGTAATTTAGTTTGGTTAGATCTGCCAACTTGGGAGAGACATTATTTCCCAGGTATGTGATATTCCCTGACTCCAATTGTGTATTAAGTAAATTGACAAAAAAGAAATTAATTGGTAGAACTGTGGATTTTAACCAGTTTATAGAATAATCTGAAACTTTTGAAAAATAGTTTATCAGTTCTATTGAATGGGAGAGAAAGGATTGAGAGTCCTGGAGAAAGAGTAAAACATAATCTGCATAAAGACTGATCTTATGTTCTATTTTCTTACACTTTATCTTTCTAATACCTGTTGTTTGCCTAATTGCTGCTGCTAGTGGTCCGATAAAGATAGCAAATAGTGAGGGGGAGAGTGGGCATCCCTGCCTGGTCATCCTCTGAAGACAGAAGCTAGCAGATATTTGGTCGTTTGTCCTGACACGTGCAGTTGGTGAACTGTATAATGTTTGTAGCCAGTTTATGAAGAAGTTCCCAAAACCAAATTTATGTAAAGTTGCAAATGAGGACTTCCAGTTAACTCTATCAAAAGCCTTTTCTGAATCTAGAGATAATATACTATTTTCTATGTTTCTACTGTAAGCGAAATCTATCAAATTAAGTAATCTACTTGAGTTTGTAGACGACTGTCTACCCTTGATGAAACCAGTTTGGTCAGGGTGTATTATGAAAGGGGTTACCTTCTCTAATCTTTTGGCCAGGGCTTTACAAATTATTTTGAGATCAACATTAATAAGAGAAATTGGGCAATAGCTGTTAGAAAATGCAGGGTCTTTGCCTGGTTTTAACAAGAGACTAATATTAGCTGAATTCATGTTTGGCTGTAATCCGTCACTCTCTTCGATTTCCCCTCACTATTCTGAAAAATGTTGGAGCCAGAATGATCCAGCATTCTTTGTAGAACTCTGCTGGAAACCCATCTGGACCTGGAGCTTTCCTATTCGTCATGGATTTAAGGGCTTCCTGGAGCTCCGCTGAGGTTAGTGGCGAGTCCAGGGCTGTAACTTGGCTGTCTGATAATTAGGAAGTGTTATCCTGTCAAGGAACTCATTGATCTCGTTATCTGATGGGTTTATCTATGGTGAGTTCAAAGTTTGGTAAAAGTCTCTGAAAGTGTTGTTTATGCTTTCAGGGTCATAAACTATATTCCCGGTTGAGTCTTTAACAGCAGATATGGTAGTTTTCTCTTTATTTATTTTTAATTGGCTAGCTAAAAATTTACCTGATTTATTACTATGTTCAAAATTTTCTATTCGTAGTCTTTGTGCTAAAAATTGTGTCTTTTTGTCAATAATTCCATGAAGTTCTAATTTAGCTTTGCGTAATTTTGCTCAGTAACTCTTCTTCTGTGGATGCCTCTAAAGACTTGATGATTTCTTCTAACTCCTGAATACGTTTGTTTTCCGTTTTTTTCTTATGTGATGAGAAAGAGATTATTTTACCTCTCATCACTGCCTTTCCTGCCTCCCAGAGAATAGATGCTGATGTTCCAGGCAGGTCATCATGTTCTAAATATAAAGCCCACTCCTTTTTAAAAAAATATATAAAACCTTCGTCTTTGAGCAGTGATGTATTAAACCTCCAGTTTTTGCTTGGTGGGATTGTCTTCTTGTTTACCAGAGTTAAAGAAACCGGAGCATGGTTGCTGACAACTATGGGGTATATCTCAGTGTCTGAAATGTCAGCCAACAATGAGCTGCTGACTAGACAATAATCCAAACATGAATGAGAGCGATGGTCGTGTGAGAATAAAGTATACTCTCTATGGTTAGGATGAAGAGATCGCCATGCATCACAAAGCCCATAATCACTCATGTACTGTTTAACTATGGCAGGCAGAGAACATGCTGGGAAACTCAGGTGTTTTAAGTTCATCTGCAGATGTGGCAGATCGATGAGTCTCTTGAAATAATATTTCGTCTGCTTGCACTCTCTTAACTGATCAAAAATCTTTAATCTTTTCTCTCTGGAGCCAGCTCCATGTATGTTCCATGAGACAAACCTTAGTGCACCCATAGATGTGTGTGTGTGAGTAGCTAGAAAATGACGCCTTCATGTGAATAAGATGGAATAAGTAACTAAATGTATAAAATAGTATGTTAATGAATAACAGAAAAGTAAATAACTATAATAAAGATCCAACAGTGTTTCTGGTTGTATTATTTGACGCATAAATTATGATATTGTGCTGTGGATTTAATGTGTGTGTGTGTGTGTGTGTGTGTGTGTGTGTGTGTGTGTGTGTGTGTGTGTGTGTGTGTGTGTGTGTGTGTGTGCGTGTGTGCTGAGTCTGACGCAGTGTTGGAAAGTTGTGTGGTTGTGCCATACAGATGTAAAGGTACAGAAGCAGACAGAGAGGAAAGGAAAGAATTATACAGGTTAAAGAAGAAGAAATAACTAAAAAGAAAAGGTGATAGGGGTGTGAGGTGGTGATGAACAGGTGATATCATCTAGAATACGGATTTAGCAGCTGTTTAATCCTGACATGCTCAATCCCAGTGAATCCTGATAAGAATAATAAATGTCTGACCTGGTGTTGGGCTAATACAGACATATTTTAAGATTTTTATTATCATGTTGTGTTTGTTGAGTTGTATTTCAGCTCAGCTGTTAAGTAAATACTGAGTGATGAAACATCCCTGCATGTAAAACTGCATTGCGCTTTTGCCAGAAAAAATAGACACAAAATGCTTTTCGCGTCAGCTCCTGTGAACAAAAGGTGCTATTTCTATTCCTAATCCATATTTGCAGCGTCTGGTTGGCTCATTAGGAATGCTGTCAACCATTTTGCCTCTCAGCATTAGGGCATTAGTAATTCTTCACACCTTGCGGTCTGTTGACAGTCAGATATGCAAATGAATAACATCTGGTCAGACTAGCAAATATACACATCTTTAAGCTATTCCTAATGATATGTTTTTGAGGTGTATTTTTCATGACAATGAAAGTTATTTCATGTCTGTTATTTCAATTTTTTATCTCTTTTTTTATTGTGACTTATTAAGAAAATCTCAGCTTTTCACCCCCATCTTTCTTAACCGATAAAGTGACATCCTTTTTTTCAGCTAGAATCCAGCTTAAAAAAACACAACTAAAACAATAAAAAATAAATAAAAATGATAATAACAAAAAAATAATATTAATAATACAATGATGTGGAAGCCTTTACATTTTAAGAGTTTTTGGGAAATAGGTGAATAGTTGCACATTTTGCTTCTACTATTACTATTATTAATAATGAAACAACAATACTACTACTATACTACCACTACTAATAATAATAAGAAGAAGAATTTTACGCACAATTGCTAAAAACAATCATGTATGCTGCCTTTGAGCATCTGTTTTCCCCAACTTAAAATTCTGTTATTTTTTTATACTAAGTAAAGAATATTTGTTTACTCAGTTTTATTTATTTATTTTCTACACATGAGCTCATAATCTTTGTCATCCAATTGTTTTAAATTTACACTAAATATGAACACGTTTGCCCACAGGAATATGATGTTTGCACTCTGATATTTTGGCTAGCTGAGAGTATGTGTACACAAAGTCTGGTCCTTCTGTTTGGCTTGTTGCATGTGTGCCTGCGTACTTGATTGTGTTAACATAGTTTTGTAATTATTCAAATGATTTGCTAAAATATTTACAAGATCATAATAATGACTTAATGTCACCAGACTGTCTTACACACACACACACACACACACACACACACACACACACACACACACACACACACACACACACACACACACACTATAGCTTAACTCCCAAGCAGGGCCAACACTTTTTCACCAAGATGAAAGGTCTGCCTTTCTGGTGGAGCTAGAACTCTGAAAAATAAAAAAATAAATAAAAACCAAGCAAGTCCCCCCTAAAAAAATATTGATGCCTCTCTTCAACTACATTGGACCTGTCAACGTTGGTAGGCTCCTTACTATGAGACCCCTTAAACGAATAAAAACAAGTACACACACACACACACACACACACACACACACACACACACACACACACACACACACACACACACACACAGTTCTTAAATGGAAGCACTGGACTTTGCTGAATATATTCCCCTGATTTGATAATGTAAAGCCAGGGCCGGTATCTAGCAAATTTTTGTGGTTTCTCTAATAGTCAAACACACTAGATTCAGTGGTTGGATCACCTGTGCAGCAGCTCACCAGGCTCTACAGATGCTTGGTAATCATCTGCTGATTGAAATCAGGTGTGTTGAAGCAGAGTTAAAACCAAAATGTGCTGATACCAGCCCTCCAGGCCCAGAATTGAATAGCCCTGATGTAAAGGTGACTCAAAAAAGTCAAATATATACTTCATCTAGTCATCCAGCAAGTATTCTTTTAGAAAACATGTTTTCACAAAGAGGTTTTATTGCAATTATTCTAAATTTCATGTTTTCTGCTGCTTTGTTTGACCAATATGTAATATCATTATTATTATCCATCCACCCATCCATTTTCAGCCGCTTATCCGAAGTTGGGTCACAGGGGCTGCAGCCTGAGCAGGAAGGCCCAGACTTACCTCTTGGTCAGCTCCTCCAGGGGAATCCCAAGGTGTTCGGCCAGTCGAGAGACATAGTGCCTTCAGCATGTCCTGGGTCTTCCTTTAGGTCTCCTCTGGGTTGGACATGCCGAGAAAACCTCACCAGGAGGCATCCAGGAGGCATCATTACCAGATGCCTGAGCCACTTCAATTGACTCTCCTCAATGTCAAGGAGCAGCAGGTCTACTCTGAGCCCCTCCCGGATGGCCGAGCTTCTCACCCTATCTCTAAGGGAGAGCCCAGCAATCCTGCTGAGAAAACTCATTTCGGCCATTTGTATTCACGATCTTGTTCTTTTGGTCACTACTCAAAGCTCCTAACCATAGGTGAGGCTAGGAACGTAGATCGACCGGTAAATCAAGAGCTTCGCCTTCCGGCTCAACTCTCTTTTCACCACGATAGATCAGCACAATGACCACATCACTGCTGACGCAGTACCAATCTGCCTGTCAATCTCATGCTACTTTTTCCCATTTTCCCAAGATGGGTCCACATTGCCAGCAGTAAGTCAAGCTTGTTTCCAGTGAGAATTGGACTCCACCAAGGCTGCCCTTTGTCACCGATTCTATTCATAACTTTTATGGACATGATTTCAAGGTGCAGCCAAGGTCTTGGGGGCATCTGTTTTGATGGCCTATGGATCTGGTCTCCACTTTTTGCAGATGATGTGGTCCTGATGGCTTCATCAGAATGTGGTCACCGGCTTTCGCTGGAGTAATTCGCAGCTGAGTGTGAAGCAGCTGGGATGAGAATCAGCTCCTCTAAATCCGAGATCATGGTCTTAAATCGGTAAAAGTGTAGAATGCCTTCTCCAGATCAGGGACGAGGTCCTGCCTCAAGTGGAGGAATTAAGTATCTCGGGGTTTATTATTATTATTATTATATTTTTTTTGTATATTTGTATTCTTTCACTGAAGTGCCAGAATCAATCCATGCTTCTAAGGCAGTTTCAGGGTTAGTTTATGGAAAGTGTCCTTCTGATGATGTGGGCACTTCCGAGAAGAACAATCTTCTGGATTTCTTGGACTGTTGGGTTTCCAGGAATCTGTTTTGTTCTCTTTTCCAGTCCCTTCTTGATGAGGCCAAGTGCACCCACTACGACGGGTATTCTTGTCTTCATCCCCCACATTCTTGTGACTTCTATTTCCAGGTCCTTGTACTTTGATAGCTTTTCAAGCTCCTTGGTGGTGACATTTTTTTCAGATGGGATGGTCATATCAATCATGAGGCAGGTCTTCTCTTCTTTGTTTTTGATGACTATGTCTGGTCTGTTGGCCATGATTTCTCTGTCTGTGTTGATTGGCATGTCCCACAACACTGCGATGTTGTTGTTTTCAGTCACTGTTGGTGGTTGGTGTTCATACCACTTATCTGCAGCTGGTAGATGGAAATGTTTGCAAATCTTCCAGTGGATATAGCTTGCTGCCCTGTCGTGTCTGTGGATGTACTCAGTTCTGGCTAGAGTGGGGCAGCCTGAGGCAATGTGGTCAATGGTTTCTTCATATTGGCTGCACATTCTACACATGGGGTCTGTTCCGTCTTTAATGATCTTGTGGTGATATGATCTCGTTGACAGACTCTGGTCTTGTGCTGCTATCAACAATCCTTCAGTTTCTGCCTTCAGTCCTGCACTGCGTAGCCACTGATGAGTATGATCTTGTTCTACATCAGCTTTTTTTACTCTCAAGGGGTATTGTCCATGCATTGGTTTTTCCTCCCATGTTTCTCTCATCCTTTTTTGTGCCCATTTCTTTGCCTCCCTTCTGGTCCTCTTGGCAAAGCTTGTCACTGTTTCTTTCTCTATTCTTGCCACCTCTGGGATGTTTAGTTCCTGTGCATATCGTATAGCTTCTTTTGTAACAGAGTAGAGCTTCTTTCGAGCTTCATGTTGACAAACGAGGATCAGTAGGGCATCGTCTGTTGTTTCAAGGTAGGTTTTCAATGCCATTGTTGTTGTTTTGTAAGCCATCTCAAGTTGTGTAAATCCTCTGCCTCCAATCTGTCTTGGTAGATACATTCTTTCAACATCCGCTTTTGGGTGGTGCATTCTTTCAGAAGTCAGCAATTTTCTGGTCTTGGTGTCTAGTTTCTTTACTTCTTTAAGTTGCCAGTTGATGATATTAAAACTGTATGTAACCGTTGGAACAGCTAAAATGTTGATGGCTTTGATCTTATTTGCAGCATTGAGTTCACTCTTGATAACAAGCCTAACTCTTCTGTAGTACTCTTTTTTTACTTTTTCTTTCATGGTAGCATGTTGTATTCCATCTCCTTCATTAACCCCAAGATATTTGTATGTATCCTCTTGATTGAGCTCCATTATGACAGTCTCTTGGTCCAATTGTATGTTTGATCTTGATGTGAGTTTTCCTTTTTTGAATGTAGCCTTTGCACATTTGTCAAGTCCAAATTGCATGCAGATGTCATCACTGAAGAGCTTGACTATTTGAAGTAGTCCCTCTTGTTGGTTATCATTTTTGGCATAGGTCTTCAGATCATCCATGTAAAAAAGGTGGTTGATCTTCTTGCCTTGAACCTCATAGCCATGTTCACTGTTGTTTAGCATGGTGCTGAGTGGGGCTAGACATAGACAGAAAAGGAGAGGTGATAGTGAGTCTCTTTGAAAGATACCACACCTCACTTTTATTGGTCTTGTCTTGATGGATCTTTCGTCATAAGTGAGCATCATAGTGGTCCTCCATGATTCCATACTTGTCTTCATGAAGGTAATGAGAGTTGGTGAGATTCTATGAAGTTCCATTACTTTGATGATCCATGAGTGTGGTACGCTGTCGAAGGCTTTCCTGTAGTCTATCCATGCTGTACTCAGGTTTTTCTTCTTCCCCTTGCTGTCTTCCAGTATCATCTTGTTGATCAGGAGTTGGTCTTTGCTTCCATAACTACCTCTCTTACAGCCTTTTTGTTCTGGTGGTAGCATGTTGTTGTTGTCGAGGAAGGTGTATGTTCTCTCTGTGATAATACTTGTGAGAATCTTGTACATCGTTGGTAAGCATGTGATTGGTCTGTAATTCTTAGGGTTTTTTGTGTCATTGGTCTTGGGTAGCAGATATGTTAGACCCTGTGTTAGCCAGGTTGGGCTCTTTATTGGTGTTTTAATAATTTCTGTGTATTCTCTTGCAAGATCTTCATGTATGACTTCAAGATGTTTAAGCCAGAAGTTATGTACTTTGTCTTCTCCAGGTGACTTCCAATTATTTGCTTTCTTTAGTGCCAGTATTACTTCTGTCTTGCTGATGTTTGTCCACTCCTGTACTGGTCGGCTCTTCAATCTTCCTGCTTCTTCTTTGATCCATTGTGCTGTCTCATTGTGGTTTTTCTGTTTTTCCCAAACATTGCTCCAGAACTCTTCTACTTTTTCCAGAGATGGTAGTTCTTTGATTTCTATCTGTTTCTTGTCAAGTTCTCTGTAGAACTTCTTTGGGTCAACTTTAAAAACATGGTTGTGTCTGAAGTGCTTATTATTATTATTATTATTATTATTATTATTATTATTATTATTGTTGTTGTTGTTGTTGTAACACTGTAACACTTGATATCACATGATAAATAAATAAATAAATAAATAAAAGAAAAGAGTGTAGTGTGATGAATTGTCCATCTTTGACCTAAAAGGCCCTGCTCTATTTTGCTCTGCCCAAGCAGAAACACACGTTTCTGACACAAGCCTAATCTACAAGATATGGGCCAAGGCCACTCATGCTCTGTGCTCTTATCTAAACTGTTGCTTCCCCGGCCAGCACAAGAAAGAAGAAAGAAGACGAAGAACTCTATTAAATGATAATTCAATAACTTTGTTAGTCCCAACAATCATGTGAAGCTAATGGTCAATCAATCTGTGAAATAAGAATATTCATTACTTGATATTATAATCCTATGATAAAGGATCATCCTATAATAAGTAATATAACTTTAAATATTTACACTAGACTGATCACACGTAATGTTAAAATCACATGACACATTCCTTTTTCTGATCCAATCAGAACCTTCCAGATCTGACACGAGGAGTGGTTTTGTTGGTGTTTGTTAATTCCCCTTTTGTGTCAAATTCTGATTCGACAGTAAATCAAAACACCCAAATTATAAAACTATGCCCCACGTCATCTTAACTTGAGTTCCAAGCGTTCTAGAGAAGTTGTCACAGTGGCCAATCTGTAACTTTCCTCTTAAAGCAAAAATAACCTAATGACAAGTTGGATTGAATTTGTTGCATGTTCCACCTGCTGCAACGGCTCCTTCCGAATAAAAGCTGAACCATCATGACCCCTTCGGGTCTCACTGATGCCAATAAACTGTCGTGACCTGGGAGTAACTCAAGACTGGAAGGGTCGGCAACCGCTGCATGTCTACAGGCGTCGGTTCCAAGATGGTCCAAGCTGGACCCCCGACATTCCGGATGAAAACGGGGACTTCCGTTGGGGTACGTAGACCGACAGATGGCGTCTCAATGTGTGTTATAATCTCCAAACCAAAGCTTAGAGCGAAACCCCATTTCACTCCCACGCAGAACTAACAGTCTCCCCGGATTTGCTGGTTCTGAACATATTTCACACACACACACACCATCCTCAGTCTTACTCCACCTTAGGTACATCATACACATAGTGTTTAAAGTTAGTCTTGTTTAAATTGTTTAGAAATAAATCTTTTAACTTTTTAAACCTGACTATCTTGAAGTTGATACGAAGTGTTGCTCAATCCCTGCAATAAAAAGATCCGATCTTCTGGGTTAAATTTATTCAAAGATCCATTAAGGTGATATTTCATGTTTTATAATATTTCACATTCTATGGTTTCTAATTAAATGTAACGACGTGTTCATTACAAGAGAAAAATCCTCACTGTAGAGAAAACAAGAGAAAAATGTTTTAGAAAATATTTTCCTCATCAGGTTTCTAAAGCAGATTACATCCCGTTTTATATCACCTTGAAATTTGCTCATAATAATTCCAGAATCACAATGGCAGTTTTCTAATGCTTAAGGGACACCTTGTGTCTTTCTTAGAGCAGCCTCAACATGTCCATGGGTCAAAAATAATGAAACTACAGGTTTGTCTTCATATGTTTTGCTTTTCTCCACATTATGTCTTGGTTTTTCCTTTCTGCTCGCGCTACAATGGAATGACCTGTTAAAGGTTGTACCATTTCTTGGCCTGTTGGGATACACCCTCCAGAGCTGGCACAAGATAAGGTGGACTGATAGGCAGGCATGAGCCAGATAGCAAGGAAAACATCAAGACATTTAAAATTCCAAACATTCATGAATTATGTATTTAGCATGAAAACTGAAGAAGGCTCATTCTCTTGAGAAGATGGCATTAAAGAAGGATGAATGGAATTGGTGCACAAAACAGCTTTTGTTTTCCAGTAATATTTCATACCTGTTTCAATTTTTTTTTAAAGTCCAATAAAAAAAACTACAGAAAACATGTTTTCGATGTAGTGTGTGAATAGGTTCCAGAAACATATATTATTATTATTATTGTTATTATTATTATTATTATTATTATTGTGTACTGTGGCAGCTGTCAGAAGGCATTAGCTAAAGAAAGAACTAGAAAAGTTCGGCCTCTCTGGATGATTTTTTTCTTCTTTGGATTTTTGCCAGCATCACCAGCATGTGTTTTCCCTGACAATGACTGGCATCATGCCTCCTGGTGAACCAGAACGCACTGCATGGTCCCCTGAAGTCCTCCACACTTTGCACAATCTCCTTGGGAGAAATAATTCCTCATGTTTTCCCTTGTGTACTGCATGTCGTATAAAATGCGTAACACTGTTTTGTGTATTTTACTATCAGTTAAAATTGTCTTTCACTTCTCATGGGGACCTTTGCATATTTTCCATAACCAGGGGCTCTAAAAGTCATAATCATACAATTTTACATTTCCATGAAGCATGTGTGCACTTTCACAGCAGCTCAAATTTGTAGAAGTCATCAGTGACTCTTAAAATGCACAAGTCTCATAACTTAATTTGTACAGCTTTCCAGTGCCCTTTAGATGTTTTGTTTCTTTTTGTGTTGATGCTTTTATGAGTGGCTAAGGAGGAAGCAACTGTGCCACAAGCACATAATGCTAATGCCTCCCTAAGCTTTGGGAGCATTATGGTTCAAACGTGTGCTGCTTTTCCTGCCAAACACTTTGATCCTCTCAAGTCACAGTGTCATGGCACATAAAAGCATAACAAAGTAAGGAGAAGTTGGAAGAAAGCTCCTTGTAAACTGAATATCTGACCTGTTTTCTACTGTTTTTGGTTTGATCACATTTGCACACATTTGTTTGTAAATTTTTGACCTGTTTTATATAATGTTTAAAGAAGAGGGTTCATTGAGAAACATTTAGTACTTGTTTAAATACTTAACATACTTTCACTCACTCTGAGTTTCACATTCAGGCTGAATGTAAAAATATTCTTCGACCCCTATTTCTTGCATTAGCCACCGATAGAAACTAGACAGGGAAACAATCGGTTCAGAAAAATCCACACAGATATGTGTCACACAAATTTGCCTTCATGGCTCGCAACCGGGTCAGGCTCTATTGATGTAGTGGCACATCTCGACTAGTAAAAGCTAACCGTTAGCATTAGCAACTCTACAACATGGCAGCACTCCTTCAGGCTTGTGTTATTTGTGGAAATAAAGCATCAACCTTGTAGAATATTGTAAATGAATAATGAGTAAGTCTCCATATGATCTCTAGCTTTTCCAGTTAAGGGGAACCAAAATAATGTTGAGGAATTACTGAAACAAAGCTTAACCCTCCCACTGTCATGGGTGAGACCCCGTGAGGAAAGTTGACCATTGAGCAGGGTTGATGTTTTGTCCCTTGGGTCCATGTGGCAGGGGTGAGAAGTGAGCACCACCTCACCCCTGCCACATGGACCCAAGGGATTGTCATGAGCCGGGGTGAGTACTCTCATTTCACCTTACCATCTTTGAGTCTCTTGCCAGGAGAGGGAGTGCCCAGCTGTTCCTGATCAGCAATCAGTGGGGTGTTTCCTATTTAAGGTGGATGGTGGACACAATTCAACGCCGGATGATTGCCACAGCTTGGTAGTACCCAGCCACTTGTGTTTAACCTCTAGTATCTCTAGGATTCTTGTGCTTATAGTGTTTGCTCTAGGTATTTTTGGATTTTTGACTTTTGCTACCACCTGGAGCTTATTTTGGATTATCTCCCTTCTTCAGGATTCCTGTTTGTTCTCTGGTCGCTAGCTTTTGGATACCCACCTCTGGACTCCAGGATTTGGATACTCTGCACATGGACCAAATCACCAATCTCCATAACTCTCCTCTCTCATCTCAACCCAGTGCCCCAGCCACCAGGACGCCCCGCTTACCTCCACCTGTGCTCCCTCTCCTGCGCTTTCCCCGCTCTCAGCCTGCCCCCTCCTCCAGCCAGCAAACTCTCGTCCCCCATTAAGTCCCGCTGAACACCTCTGCCTAAATGGATTTCCGAATCTGAATCTGTGCTCACCAGTGTTCTCCCTCCTCCAGACGCTGAGCTGTCGTAGCAGTTCCAGCCACAGATATTCTGTGCATCCTCAGTTCCTTCTTAAAATAAAACATTTGTTACCCTGTTCTTGGTCTGTGTTGTGTTCTGCATGTCTTGGGTTGGGTACCTTCCCCAAACATGACAGGGATAACCCATCAATCCTTCTCAGTGGTCAACTTTCCACACAGGGCCACCCATAACGACAGTGGGAGGGTTAAACAAGTTACCATAAATCCTCTAATACAGGCCCGGGCCTGTATTTTACTCAAGCTCATCAAGCTCCAGGCCTTTATTGGAAGGAGGGCCAGAATTAGAGGCAGGTCTCAATTTCTATTTGAGCAAAATGAAAAAATGGTTCGCTGGAGTTTTTGACAAGTAAAATTGCGCCCACATTTTCAAAGTTAAACACATTTCTTTTAACAACGGTAGTTTCTGCTTCAGCCCTCTCCCCCTTCCCCCTGCGCAGCGGCCGCAAACTCACTGATGCGCCTGCAGCCTCTCGGAGTTCCTGCTGCTCTAAACATTAAAATGATTTTTTTCATTTTCTGTTCCTCACTTCTGATTACCTTCAGTGGTGTCTGTTTGTTGCAACCACCAGGTACAAAAACTAACTTGTTTTTATTTGACTATTTTTCTGTCCTGCCTGTTTATTATCTTCCTGCATCTCCTCTCAATCCTAAAGAAAAACTGCTACCTGGGTTCATATATATTCACCTTATGAGTTATCTTTGAACTGCAGTTCTAAAAGATCTACCGACCGCAAAAACAGCGGAGTGCGCGCTGCTTGCCGGCCACATCAGTTAGGTGCGTCACCGAGGACAAAACAGTTGATGCGCCCCGATCCACAGCAGCGAAAAGCATCAGGCACGAATAAAAGACAGAAAACAAAAAAGTAAATGAGCCGACATGAACGATTGCGTGTTTAATTAGTTTTTGAGGTGGCAACACCTGATTTGATTATGTTGCTGTGGCCGTGCTCAGGATGCAGATGTCTGGAGCGCGTCAACAATCAGAGCTTTGCATGCGCAAGCTGGTTAAGGTTAGGATGGGGGTGAGGGGAATGTTAAATTGCAAGAGGGTAAACGTCACAATTTGGTTAAATGTCCGTTTTACGGCGGCTGTCAGTACAGACGCTCTGGCACAGCGCGTTGCCCCCCCGACGCGCAGGGGCTTGTCACCTGCTGACAGCAGGCTGCTGTCTTTTCCGTGGACTGCATCTTGCCGGTCATTATCACGTGACAGTAGGGCTGGGGGTAAACGATTATTTTTAAAATGATTATTCTGACGATTATTTTATCGAATAGTCGACTATTCTAATGACTATTTAGAAAATTAATCTAATGATTATTTTTCTATTGCACAATTAACAAAAACCAGAAAATCTCAAATAAATTCCTCAAAAAAATTGATAAATTCTTACTGTAAGAGAATAAACACTACAGGCCTTCCATTTTGTATAACACTGCGTTTATTGTGTTGGTTTTCTGGTGACGTGTAGAACCTGGGAGTGCAGGCTGCTGCCTGAGAGGTGGTAGAAGATGGAGTGTCTCCATGCTGCTTTGTTTTGGTCACTTATGTGCGTGAGGCGAGTGGTCTTACATTTTAAACTAAACCGAAAACCCACAACACTCTAAATGTAATAAAAGGGAGATCTACACCACAAAAAAGATGAACTCTAAACCAAAACGTAACAGCTTATCCCAACGCAAGAAGCTCTTAGCGAAGATGCTAACAGTAGCTTTACCACCATTAAGTTCAAGTTACCAAGTTTAAATAAACCAAAAACACCCAGCAGCAAACAGACCAGCATGGAGGAGAGACTGCTACCACCAAAACAGCTCTCCTCATGTCTGAAAGAAGCTCCTTAATGAAGGGAGAAGCGCTCCCGGTGATTTTCTACATCTGCGACAGAGACGGAGCAGCGCACATCTGACCCCGGAAGTTGTTGTCCGTTGCCGGGAGACGAAGGGGCAAAACAGGAAAATAATCTAGTAGTGGACGGACGTTGTTCCGGGTCTTCGGTATTTGGCGGAGATGTTAGTGAAGGCGGAGAAGAGGGCGAACTAGAGGAAAAACAGGCAGATTCCTCCTCTATTTACAAACTCCTGGGGATGCAACAAGTGGGCGCGGTGCGTCGACTTCCGGATCTGACGTCGACAAATTTTTAGAATCGAGCCGTCGACTTCGTCGAGGCTTCGCTACAGCCCTACGTGACAGCGACTAGTCGATGACAGGCATAAAAAGTCACTATAGAGCGGTGAAGTCGACTAGTGACTAGTTCATACAACCCCTGCTACTGCTCCCCAGAGTGTTCTGCAGCATAATCAGCACTTTCTCTTTGAACTTGATATCAAATTTTCACCTCCTCTTCGTCTCCGCATGGTTAAAGTTACCCTCCCGGTCTATCACTGGCAAATCAAAAGTGAGACGGATGACACAACCGCCCCCCGTACTTGCTTGTTACCACATTCCACCCGGCCACAATAAAAAACGGCCATTATTCACACCGGCCAAAATGCTATACCCGGCCGTTAATTGAATACAGGCCAATATTAGAGGATTTACGGTATTACAGTTTACCTGCTTTTTCCCATGCACTTCTTTTACTTCACTGCCGTTTTTAGAAGCCTTCAACTATATCAGCATAATTCACTTTGGCCCATTTATATTTAATGCTTGCAATAATTCATATTTGATGTAGAGTTTCAGTGTTTACTCCAAAACTGTTTTGGTGTGACAATCCTCCACAGTGTCATGTTCTACAAAGTATCTACTGTGGCTCTGAGCAAAAATACTTTTCTTACAGCAAATTAAATTAGTGAGACGAAGCTAGAGTTGAATGTTGTTGCAATAATGGAGCTGGAAATGAGTGGGCATGTATTATACTACTAGCCCCACATTGACATGAATCTTACTTAAATTTTAATTAGTCAATTTTTTGTTTTATCTACAATTTTGGTAGGAGAGATGGCAGTTATTGGAGTTTTAGTGAAATGTTGTGATGAAGTGTAGCATGCATTATTAATGTGGTTGCATTTGCAACATATGTTTATCCAAGAGGAACTCCTGGAGCCTCTGCTTTTAGACATATTTGACAAATGCATAATGTGCATTTTTGCAAAACTCCAAATTAAACATTGAATGAACAGAGAAAGGACAACTTTATTTAGCAATATTTGCTTATTTACTGAGTTGGAAAAAAGAAATGTGCGTGACCCTAAATGTAAAACACAATACATCGTTGAATATACAGGCATCAAGCAACACAAATGGCAGAATTAGAGATTACTGAACTACTTTGATCCCAACAAAGATGTCTATGTAATATATATATAACATCTGGTTTTCAATGTTTGCCCATTTTATGAGTGAAGCCTTCAGATTTTTATAAATGTACCATCTGCTATTATTCTACCTGTCTTTGGATGCAAAACACTAACAACATGGAGAGTGATAGTTGGCACAGTAACAGCTTTAGTACGCCTTATGTAAACAAACAAGATTTTTTCATATTTCCTGCCCATGATTTGAGGAAAACAATGCTCTGTGTCATTGTCAATGCTGCGAATGCTGATATCACAAAATGCAGCAAACATACTGTTTGAAGAATTCCTACAGCTGAAGCAGTTTATGTATTATGCATGTGCACATGTACTTCAGGGGAAATGATCCCAACCAGTTCTGTATTGATGCAGATTTTACTTAAAGTATTGAGGCACCCTGCTAAATCAATATGTTTAGGTGTGGCAATAAAGAGTTTTGTGTGAAGGAACTTGACTAACCTGCACAAAAGTCCTGATGTCAACCTAATGACACACCTATATGATGAATTATAGCAGAGGCTAGAAGCCAGGCCCGATCTCACAATTGCACTGGAAGAACAATACATGATTTGTATTAACACATTCCAAACCTTGTGGAAGCCCAAAGAGTAGGCCAACTCTATATACACCTTAAATATTACAAATAAAATGCCACTAAAATGTATATGCATGTTAGGGCATGCCTTTTGCATATGGAACATTTCAAAAGTTTGACTTTTTCATCAGAAATCCAAAATTCATAGGGGTTACCATTATGATTGAATAAACACAGTATCTATTATTGTCTTCCTTTCTGATTATTTTATTCATTGCAGCCAATCCTCCAGTATGGTGATGAGACAGTGCTCAGTCAGAATGGGATGGAGCAATTAACACAATAAGAAACAATGACCTCTTACTGTATAAATATTAAATATTGGCCAAATAAAAGTTTAAACCGTGCTGTGCCCTACACTCTTGGTCTCATAAATTTTAGAATTACAATCCTTTCAGCTTTTCTTCCAAAGTAAAAATTAATCAAAGCTGCAGAGAAATGTGGCCCTGACTTTAATTGGTTGGATGAACGAAAAATCCTATGGAAAAATCCTAATAAACCAGTTTCTAAAGAGCATCAACAATTCAAATGTATTTGGAAATAACTTTTACTGATTATAATTATTTTCCACAAATCATATCAAGACCATCCTCTCTGTGTTTCATGACCCACATTTGGGTCCTTTGGTAAACATTGCTTTGGAGGAGACCAAAAAAGCATTCAAAAGAACAAAAAGTCCCCAAAAGTGTTATTTTCTCCTTTATTTATGAAGATTTTGTTTTTTCTAAGAGTTCCCTAAAAAAAGTATTTAAAAAACAAACAAAAAGAAAAACATCAGTGCCTCACAGCATTCCATATTTTCTTGGGTCCAAGTCTGGATTTTATTTTGTGACAGTATGAAAAAACAAACATAACTTAAAAGCCTACCATTAATTCCAGCAAGAACACTATAATCATGCATTCCTTGCTATGTGTAAATCTGTCTGCAAGACCATGTGTGCATGTGATGTTTTTTATGTGTCTGTGTGTGAATGACTCTGCGTCGCTGTGTGGGTGAACATTGCCTTTCAAATGTTTGCTGCTGTAGCATGCGGGGGTTGTCAGCTCAGCTCAGATGTTGCTAGGCGGGCATCAATGACTTGAAGCCCACCAGTCAGCTTTTCACCAAAGCAGTGTGTCTGAGGAGGTGTGAAGACAAACACTGTCAGTTTTTTTCCCAGACACACCATTTGGTTGTGTAAATGCATATGCATTACAAAAAAGAACATAAAAAAACATAAATAAAAACTTTAAATCTATTCTTCACCAAAGTTTGGTTTGAAGTGTGTTTTTGATCCAACCATTTGTTTTTTCACCAATGGAAATAAAAACATAAAGTGACAAAAAAATGTTTTCTACTGTCCGGGTTTGGGTTCTTGTTAAGAATATTTTTCATATTTTTTATTTAGTTTTTTTAGCTTGATTTTAGGGATGTTCTGTTTTGATAAATATCAGAAATAGGATTAGATTACATCAGACTACATCAAAAAATCTCTGATATACGCAGTTCATTCAGCTTTAAATTCATTTCCAGCAATTCTATCCAGCAGTGCCCATATCCAGCGTGCAAAGCTCTCGTGATCAGATCAGTGCATGCTAGTGCTGTAACAAAGAACAGAAGAAATGTTGGCCGTGTGGCAGTATTTTTCAGTGTGGCTCAGTGAAGCACTTGTCATGCACAAGTTTCCCATGGTGGAGCAGGACAGGGTTTAATGCATCCAATCTCATCACGCATTTGAAGCATCACAAAACACTGCATGAGGATTTTCGCATAGTTGTTTCATACTTACTGTTGCTGGCTTTTGTTCTTTGAGTAATGATCATTTCATGACATTTCATACGAAATAGGTAGAAGTCTGTATGATTTGTGGTGATATTTTATCAAACTGATATCGATATCATATCAGAAGTGAAAATGGTGTATCGGGACACCCCTACTTTAATTAATAAGTGTTCATACATTTACTTGACAAATTTCATAACCCAAGACATAATCCGAGGCCATGGTTGGAAAAGGGTAGAATGTCTTCTCCAGGTCAGGGATGAGGTCCTGCTCCAATGGAGTGTGAGAACGACAGGCGGATTGGTGCTGTGTCTGCAGTGATGCTGATCTGTCATGGTGAAGAGGGAACTGAGCCAGAAGGCAAAGCTCTCGATTTACTGGTTGATCTATGTTCCAGCCCTTACCTATGGTCACGAGCTTTGGGTAGTGACCAAAAGAATGAGATTGTGGATACAAGCGGCTGAATTTAGTTGGAATTTGATTCAGCAAATGACACTGCGGCCTGAAAAGGACATTACATTGCCTCTGTAAATGAAGTGGGCTAAATAAACAAAGCTGCCAGGCATGGTTATTGCAGTGTTATCAAAGTCCTCCTAGCTAAAATGTTTCCAGAAAAACAAAAAAAAAAAAACACTTAATAGGTAATCCTCTATTAGGGAGCCCAAGTATCCTGCCCTTGCGGTAGGCTCATGGGTCACCGGAACAAAGAAAAACTGAATTTAAGTGAACGGGGTGTTGTGATTTGAAGGAGATGATACTTCAGTTTAAAGGAGAAGAAATCATGTGTGTTTTGACTACGTCTGTCATGTACTTTGAGATTTGATGTCTGGTAAAAATTAGTAATTAAAAAGACTACAAATCAGACGTTGCATGTATGACATCACATCAGAATCTCCTCTCCCAGCGTGGTTGATACTTCCAACGTAACCAGATTTATGGTGGTTTTCTCCACGTTTAATGCTTTCATCCTGGAAGAAGGATTTGACGCTCGCTAAACTCACAGGCATTTTTCTTCTCTTGTTGTCCAAGTCTAATGTGATGATGCCAATTTGGTGAGACGAGGATTTATGGTTTGTTACATCTTTTCACAAAAACCGAAAAATAACGTTTGCCACCTGCTGAAAATCAGTGTATTTTTATTATTTTTGCATCATGTGTTTGAAAAATTCACAGACATCATATGTTAAGTCCATGGCACATATGAAACAGGACCAGAAAATAATCTATAGCCACTCATAGACTACCATTCTTTTTTTTTTTTTGGGCAGTTCGGGAACCAACTAAGTAGTGACTTAGGCTCCCAGTGCTTTGATCAGATCTTTTCCTGGAATCAATTATTGATTGGACTTGCCCTTCACTTCCTGATAAAAAGAAATCTGTTCTAGGAACACTCTGTGATTTAAGAGGCCCCCCATTAACTTCAGTTCCAAAGTGTAAAACGTTGACATTTCCTCTTAGAACAGTGTGATAAAATGAGCCCACCTGTTCACGTTTGAAACTAATTGATTCTCTAAACAAGCCTTTAGACTCCCACTAATTCTTTAATGACTGAAGTTTGCTTTATGTGGAGTGACTCTTGATTGCAGGTTTCAGACATCACATACTGACAGGCAAACTTGCAAATGCACAGTAAGCATTTTTACAGGAAGGAAAAAAAGAAAGTGAAGGAGAATGCTGGGGAGTGACAGGGAAGGAGAACGGAGGATTGAGGGCCCCTTCATGCACCGATGAGTGCCCACTGTCATCTCATCACAACCGCCTCTTATTCTACGGTAACGTACAGTAAAGGAGCTTCTGCAGACTATGGCAAATGGGCCATGAAATGTTACTCAATGCTCAACATGTTTCTCAGCCTGGTTTGCTTTCGCACACACACAGCATTATACACAATTACAACAACTAATGATGGTGGGGGCTGAATATCAGTGGAACAATGTAAATGAAAAAGAGAGGGAGTTGAGTGCTATGAGGTTTGTTTTCTCACTTCTAGTTGTGTAGATTGGGTCTGTAATAATAATAAAAAAAAGCATTCCTACAGCACATGTTGATCTGCCTGTTAGACAAGCAGATAAAAACCTTTGATCATGTCTAAATTCAGAAAAGTTTTCAAAATGTATTTAAGTCAATCATCTCTCCAGTTTAAAATCAGCAACTGATGTTTTGTTGTATATTATTGGAACAATATGGTTAGTCAGCTTTACAAAGAAAACAAATTAAAATCATACATATATTAAATGCTCAGAGAGGATAGATGATTGATTGAAAGAACACTTCATACTTGTTTGGAGTAATGTTTGTGGGACATCTGACTGGAGCCTGGATACTGGTGCCTAAATGATGATCATCCCTCTAGCAGCATGTTTTAAGCCCTGCTTCTTCTATAAATGAATGATTTTCTAATTATTAAATAAAAACACGTCCGATATTTTTGTCTAGATCCTGACTTCAGTTGAGTTCTGTAGTTACAACCTTCGAGGTTCAACCCAAGGTTGGTGTCAAAGCATGAACTTGAAATGGTCATCCATGCCTTTATCTCCTCCTGTCCAGATTAGTGTAACATACTTTTCACATGTTTTAACAATTGAAAAGTTGGTCCAGAACTCTGCAGCAAGGCTCCACACATCACACCTATTCTAATGTCTCTGCACTTTTCATTTTAGAATCCTGACTATAACTTTCAGGGTTCTCCATGGTCAAGCCCCTCCCTATATTATTATTTAACTGTTAAAGTTTTATGCTCCAACCTGAGCCCTCAGGTCAACAGAACATTCTAGAAGTTCCAAAGACCAGATACAAAAGTGACCAAGAATGCAAAAATAAATAAATAAATAAATAAATAAAATAAAATAAACAAGACAAGACACTATATACAACAGTAGTTCCTATGTAGACAATTACACAGTAAGCATTACGAAGAAGAACATGTCTTTTGTATAGCACCTCTCAAGATAAAGATCACGAGGCGCTTCACAAAAACTAAACATGTAAAAATATAAAAAATAATTTAGAAAATGATTAAAAATATATTTAAAATTAGCAACAAAAAAAAAAGAAAATTTTGATTAAACATGCAAAGAAAGAGGGAGAGTGAATAGGAAAGAGGGAAATCAGTGGATCCTGAGGAAGGTGGAAAAGGTAGGAAGAGCAGAACAAGGATAAGTTGACAAAGGTCACACAAAAGCCAGCCTGAACAAGTGACTTTTCAGCTGCTTTTTAAAAGAAACCACTGAGTCCACCAATCTCAGGCTCAGGGGGAGAGAGTTCCAGAGTCTGGGGGCCACAGCAGCAAATGATCTGTCACCTTTGGTCTTTAGCCTGGTGCTGCACAACCAGTAGGCTTTGATCACTGGACCTCAGGGACCTGCTGGGTGTGTAGGGACTAAGAAGATCACCAATGTATGATGGTGCTTGTCCATGTAAGGCCCTATAGACCAGAACCAGGATCTTGAAATGAACCCTGAAGTTGACTGGCAACCAGTGAAGCTGGAGGAGAAGCGGGGTGATGTGGGTGTGTTTGGAGGACTTGGTCAGTAGCCGAGCACAGGCATTCTGAACCACCTGTAGACGGTTCAGGGAGGTTTTGCTTAGACACGTGAAAAGAGAGTTACAGTAGTCTAAGCGTGAGGAGATGAAGGTGTGGATAACTGTCTCAAGTTCAGAGTGAGACAGAATGGGACTCAGCTTAGCAATGTTCCTGAGATGGAAGAAGGAAGAGCGAACAAGAGAACTGACATGAGAATCCAGGGTGAGAGCTGGGTCAAAGGTCACGCCAAGATTCCTGACAGAAGGTTTGGTGTGAGAAGCAAGCTGACCCAGAGAGTCTCTGACTTTGGGAACCAGCTTGTCTGGGACACAGATGAGGATCTCAGTCTTATCTTCATTCAGCTGAAGAAAGCTCCCAGCCATCCAGGTTTTGATAGAGTCTAAGCAGGTGTGTAACAGCTGCAGCTTAGACATCTCACGGCGCTTAAAGGAGATATACAGTTGGATGTCATCTGCATAAAGATGGTAGGATATTTCTTTGAAGGAGCTCAGGATGTGCTGAAGAGAAGAGCAGAGGCCCCAGCACAGAACCTTGTGGGACACCATGGATAAGGGAGGTGGTGGAGCACCTAAACTTGGAGACGGCCACAGAAAAGGAACGCTCAGAAAAATAAGAGGAGAACAACTCCAGAGCAGTTTCTGCTAGGCCTACCCAGTCTCTCAGCCTCTCCAGTAGCAGGTGATGGTCAACAGTGCCAAAGGCTGCAGTCAGGTCCAGCAGGACCAGAACAGAACAGTCCCCTGCATCACTGTGAGTCAGAAGGTCATAAGAGACCCTAAGAAGAGTGGTTTCAGTAGAATGAGATCTACGAAAACCTGGCTGGAAGCTATCATCAATGTTATGTTCATCAAGAGCAGCTGTGAGTTGTTTAGCCACAACCTTTACCACGATCTTGGAGATGAATGGAAGTTTTGAGATGGGTCTGAGGCTGCTATGGAGAGAGGGGTCAAGACTCAGTTTTTTAAGAAGCAGGTGGATTACAGCATTCTTAAAGTAAGCAGGGACCTGACCAGAGACCAGAGAAACATTAATTATAGAGAGCACGCTGGGACCGATGGACTGAAAAGCACTTTTAAACAAAGATGA
Source organism: Nothobranchius furzeri (assembly GCF_043380555.1). Lineage (NCBI taxonomy): Eukaryota > Metazoa > Chordata > Actinopteri > Cyprinodontiformes > Nothobranchiidae > Nothobranchius > Nothobranchius furzeri. The sequence goes on along the minus strand of NC_091746.1, from coordinate 42,700,308 downwards.
GGGTAAGGTATCGAGGGGGCATGCAGAGGTCTTCATAGAGTTAACTAGTTTGGTTAACTCAGGCAAAGAAACAGGAGCAAAGCTATCTAGGATCATGGGCCTGGTTGGAGCCGGGAGAGGCAGAGATAAGGCTGAGGGAGAGATACTAGATCTAACCTTATTGACTTTGTCCACAAAGAAAGACAGAAAGTTTTCACAGTCTGTAACAGAATGGATGGAGGCTGTAGGAAAGGCAGGAGAGACGATATTGCTGATGGTGTTAAACAGCACCTTGGGGTTCCCTTTGCTCTGGGACACCAGGTTGGAAAAATAGGAAACCCTCGCGTCTCTGACTGCAGAGTTAAAGGATGTCAGAAGATCCTTTAGGCGCAGCAGATGGACGTGTGGACGGCTTTTCTTCCACAAGCGCTCAGTTTTTCTGCATTGGCGCTTCAGGCTGCGAAGGCTGTCATTAAACCAGGGAGTAGGGTTCACTGCAGGAACTGATCTGGTTCTGATAGGACAGATGTTGTCCAGAATGGAGAGGCAGTGCTCATTAAACTGAGAAATTAAGGAGTGTGGGTCGTTATCAGAAGAACAGGGTGGATCAAAAGCAGCAGAAAAATGCTAGCTGTGCTCTCATTAAGAAAACGAGAACTAACGAGAGATGGGGGTGGGGGTGGAGGCTCGCAGGAGGTGGGGATGCAGAAACGGACAAGTTAAAGAAAATGCAATGGTGATCAGAAATATAAATGTCCTCAGGACAAACACTGTCAGCATTTAGACCCAGGGTAAAAACAAGGTCCAGAGTGTGTCCCCTGTTGTGTGTGGGGCCAGAAACATGCTGGGTTAAGCTGAAGGTGTCCACGAGGCTGGAGAAATTCATGGAAAAGAGATCGGAGGGATCATCAACGTGGATGTCAAAGTCATCAACAATCACCAGTCTGGACAGCTTCACAGTCGAGGATAAAAAGTCACTAAACTCCTGAATAAAAGAACTGTTTGGACCAGGTGGATGATAGACCACAGCACAGTAGAACGGGTCCTTGCGCCCGACTTTAATCAGCTGCAGTTCAAAGGTAGCAAAGTGACCAGAGGTTGTAGAGCTACATGGAAGATGGTTTCTGAAAACAACAGCTAGGCCTCCACCACAACCAGATCCCCGGGGCTGGCTAAGAAAAGAATAACCACTCGGGCAGAGTTCAGTCAGACCAGAATAATCAGATGATTGCTGCCAAACTTCAGTCATAAACATAAAATCTAGGTTTTTAGAGAGAATTAGATAATTGAGCAGGAAGGACTTATTGTTTACAGAGCGGGTATTTAATAGAGCCATGCTGAGTGAGGTGGAGGAGTCAGAAACTACAGAAACAGCTGGAGTTAGTGGACATAAATTAGCAGGGTTAGATCCTTTGTGTTTATAAAAACCACTTATGGAGGGAACAGGAGGAGAAATCACTGAGGAATGAGGATAAACCGACCTTAAAAAACTTGGACGGAGAAACTGCACTGCAACACGGCCTGGCGGGAATGCAGAAGTGTTGCTCAGGTCGCCAAACAAAGGACAAGAAGCTAGAAGACCATGCCGATGTTAACTAGATAAACCACCCTTTAAGAGAAGTCTCACCTGGATTCCTGCTCGTTTACCTCTTTTCCTCCGACGTTTCCCTGGGGCTGGATGAACATCGCTGGAGGCACCCTGGTAGGAATCTTAGATTGGCTTCGGGCCAGCGCGCTGCTCAGGTAAACAAAGAGGGAGGTACATCCTCAGTGCATCTTGGGCGATCGTGAACGAACGGAAGGATAAAAGAGTCTGGCGATCATAGGAGATGGTAGCAGGGACACTATGTCACGATCTGCTCCTGCCTCCCTCTGACTGTGACTCTCCCTTGCCTCCTGATTAGTTTTATTGGTGTCAACTGCCCCTTGTTAACCTGCCCATGTGTTCCTGATTTTCACCTGTGTTTTCATACCTCCCCTCTTGTATGTTTCGTGTCAGATCATTGTTGTTTGTCGTGTTGTTCTAGTTGTTTCCTGCTGTATCCTGCTATTAAATCCATTTTTATGTTATCCTTGCCTGCATTCCTGCCTCCTGGTCGGCTCCACCACATATGGTCCGCCACCACCCACACCACATCATGACAGAATGATCTGACCTACCTGGACCTGTGGTGAGCTCTGAAACATCTCCCTGGAGGATTTTTTTTTCTTTTTCTCCATTTACCTGAGGGAGATTTTGACTCAAGGGGTTTTGGCGCATCCTACCTGCTTTCGGGGTGGTCGAACCCATTGAGGGGGTTTTGGCGCATCCAACTTGTTCTCGGGGCGGTCGAACCCATTCTCCTCTCCTGCTTTTTTGCCCCGTCCTGTTTTTCCATGGAAGCTGCAGATCCTGGAGTTTTGATGGAGTTACACCCCCTACGCACGCCAACATTCTCCGGGGTGGTAGGGCCGGTCTCCCCGCTCCTCTTCTGCTTCCCTGCACCCAAGCCTCCGCCTGTGACCCAGTGGATTGTGATGTGCACCTGCTCTGACCGTTGTCAAGTACCTGCCACCGTTCCTGGTTCCTCGCGTCGCTGCCTCAGTTCACCAACTTCCTGGTCCACGCCTGTGGGACCTACACCCTCAGGGTCTACGCCTGCAGGCTTCCCACGCTGCAGCCTCTACAGAGTCCCTCGCTGCAGCCTCTACAGGGTCCCACGCTGCAGCCTCTACAGGGTCCCGCCGCTGCAAGCTCGACAGGGTACTGCCGCTGCAGCCTCTACAGGTTCCCGCCGCTGCAGCCTCTACAGGGTCCCGCCGCTGCAGCCTCTACAGGGTCATGCCAGCTGCTGTCGAGTTCCAGTGTTCCGCGCCTGCTGCTGTCGAGTTCCAGTGTCCCGCGCCTGGTGCTGTTGAGTTCCAGTGTCCCAAGTTCCCGAGCTTCAGTGTCCCAAGTTCCCGAGTTTCAGTGTCCCAAGTTCCCGAGTTTCAGTGTCCCGAGTTTCAGTGTCCCAGTTCCCGAGTTTCAGAGTCCCCAGTGTTCCTAGTCTCCAGTGTGTTCCCGAGTCTCAGAGTCCCCAGTGGTCCTAGTCTCCAGTGTGTTCCCGAGTTTCAGAGTCCCCAGTGTTCCTAGTCTCCAGTGTGTTCCCGGGTCTCCCGAGTTATGTGGGTCTTGTGGGCGTCTGGTATCCGCCCCTTAAGGGGGGGTACTGTCACGATCTGCTCATGCCTCCCTCTGACTGTGACTCTCCCCTGCCTCCTGATTAGTGTTATTGGTCTCACCTGCCCTTGTTAACCTGCCCATGTGTTCCTGATTTTCCCATGTGTATTTATACTTCCCCTCTTGTATGTGTCGGTGTCGGATCATTGTTGTTTGTGGTGTTGTTCTAGTTGTTTCCTGCCGTATCCTGCTATTAAATCCATTTTTATGTTATCCGTGCCTGCATTCCTGCCTCCTGGTCAGCTCCACCACACATGGTCCACCGCCACCCACACCACATCATGACACACTACCAAAGAGGATCACAGACAGGAGCAAGGTGGAAAAGTGGAGTTTAGTGGAGAAAAGTTTGAAAGAGTGGTCGGTGACCGCGGCTAGGCCAAGCACAGGCGCCATCTTGTGACCGACCCATTCTTAAGGATAAGGAGTTGTGAAACATTGTGGAAGTATTCCTAAATAAAAATTATCAGCTATTCTGCTACAACTACTTTTTACTGTCCAGGTGATAAATATATTTAAATGCAGGAATGAACATGTAAGCATACATGTACAAATGTACATATATCAGGTGTATTGTGCATGGAGCACTGACTGTAGAGTTAAAGTGGCTGGGTGACTCATGACATCATAATGTGTAATAAAACCTAACTGCTGATGGAAGGAATGATCTACAGAAGTGTTCCTTCCTGCAGCGGTGGTGTATCAGTCTCTGACTGAAGGAGCTGCTCAGCGTACCCGAGTAGTGCAGAGGGTGATGTAGGGTGTTCATGATGGATGTCAGTTTAGCTAACATTGATTTCCATCTATATATGTGCTTTGAATATCTTCCAGGTAATGTTTATCTTTTTGCTCTTTTGTTGTGTGTGTGTGTGTGTGTGTGTGTGTGTGTGTGTTTTGTGACCCGGAACTTTTAAAATGTTTGTATTGTTTGTTTTTAAACTATGTCTGTCTAATAATGACTATACGCAAATACATTTTCTTTTTTCCATTCAAAACCATATCCTTCAATGTGATTCTTGTATTGGCTTAGGGTTAGTATTATCTCAATCGCAGGACAGCCATATCTATATCCAATCATTCTCTCCACTCTGTTCAATATTTACCCAAAAGAAAAAAAATCAAAGAAAGGAATACATTTCTTTGTATTTGAAGAGTTTATCTAAAACATACTTTTTAAATAAAAATCACCATTATTATTTTGACTCACATCACCTGAAGTAAACAATGAAATAATTATTTTTTAATGAAGAGAAATGGAGTTCCTTTCTTCTAGAAAGAAAAAAATTGCTAAAATTAAAAAAAATCTTGAAAAAGAGTTCCCGTGCTCAAAGAACAAAGTATCTTGATTAAATGTTGAATAAATGTGTTATTTATGAATAATAATAATAGTAATAATAATAATAATAATAATAATAAAAGTTGTGGTGTGTCCCTGCCAGTCTGACATACAGGTAAAATCACTTATATCATAGAAACCAACTGACCCTTGCAATCTAAGTTTAACCATCATAATCATTGCACCATAACAATTACATGTTTTATTTGTTTCCATTGCCTAATTCATTTAATGAAGTAAAGCCTTAAAATAATGTAAATGTATACCAAAATATATAACCCATGAGCGAGAAGCAGGAGCTGTGTGTGACTAAACCCATCTGTGGCAATTTATAATCTATATGCATGCAAATGATCAAAGTCAGGCACGCTGATATTATTTCATGGCCTAACAAACAACCCTTCAATTGCTCCCCACACCGTTTATACTGTAAATCGCCTGCGCACATTGAAGAGAGCCCAGATGCATATTAGGAAGGCAAAGTGATGGGCCGAGGACAATTTGTAGTTTCATTTCTGCCCTCCCATTATGAATTCCAAAAATTTTTAAACCTCTCGGTTGGTGATGCTTTTCATTATGCTTTGCTTCAAGTCACGGAGGCAGAGAGTCTGAGTAATGAGCGTGACCCAACACAAACACTGTGTGGCCAACTTGGCTCTGCACTGGGAGCATCACTCGCATTTTAATCAGGGATATTGGGGAGGAGTGTGCCTGGGAAGGCATGCCGAGGCTTTTACAGACCTGATTAATAAGATACTGTATGTCAAAGGGACCAGGATGCAGCTAGTACTGATACACGGACCTTCCCTATCGGCTTTGTATTCTGCCTTACTACACCTAGCCGCCAAAGCATTTAAACACTGATGGCCTATAGAGCTCCGGGAGTGGACGTCACTTCTCCCGGCATGCAACAGTTCAAATCGAAACAGCGCCATGTTGACATGCAGAAACCGGCAGCTGGACTATTTGTTATTGTCAGAAAACTCAATCAAACGGGAAATATGGTAGAATCCTGTGCCCCAGGATGCAGAACAGACGCAGACGACATAAGGAATGAGCCATCTACAGGATTCCCCAAGATCCGGAGCGCCGCAAACTTTGGATCATTGTAATAAAACGCGCTAGTGACCGGGCTAAATTGAAACTGTGGGATCCCGAGAGTAAAGGTTTTTGCTTATGCAACGACCGCTTCATATCAGGTACTTAAACCAACGTTTCCTCAACTGTGTATGGTATTTATTTTAAATGCTTTTATTATGATTCTTAGTGGGCTTCCTAAACTTATTTTGGCATGGCTTTTTCTGTCTTATTACTCATAGCAACAAGTAAGCATCACGTAAAACGTTGCCTCGTGAGTTCTGCATGCTGCCATTTACGTGTTTTATGATCACAGCAATTAACCGGCTAAGCTGTATTTAATTTTGAAGCAATGGTTGATCAATTGTCAGATCACACATAAAAAGCACTTTGGATTGCTATTATCTGTCTCACCAAGACAGATCTCAGACAGATCCTGAGACGCTCCTGCCTGACATATTTATTTTATTCACAGAAAAAAATCAGACTAGTGATTTCTCTTGGCGTTCAATTTATACATTCAAACAGCACAGCAATCTATTTAAACTACTTACATATAAATCTATGTTATTTGTCCATCCATCCATCCATTTTCATCCGCTTATCCGGAGTCAGGTTGCGGGGGCAGTAGCGTCGAGAGGCCCAGACTTCCCTCTCCCCAGCCGCCTGGGCCAGCTCCTCCAAGGAAATCCCAAGGGGTTCCCCGGTCAGGTCCGGTAAGAAGTCGGCTCCGACAGCTTCTGGTGTTTTAAAAAAGTATCCCAGGGGCACGGTAAGGGTCGGAGATGTCTAGTCTATTTAATGTCTGACTATATAAAACGATTTCTTCGGTTTTAAAGTGTGAAGTAAACTCCGACGAAGTAAAATCCAAGCCGATCCCGTTTATGTTCATGTTTACGATCCGTGTTTGTTTACCTTTTTTTCCTGCCAATATGGTGTCTACTAACTGAGAGTCACGTGGGGTCCGGAGCTCTATTAACATGGTGGAATATTATCTGATAAAAACACAGCAGAATGTGTATCAAAGTACCATTTGGTGTGTTAAACATTCTTTCTTTTCTGGCACTTCTCTGATTACTTAGCCTTATCTTTATACCAACTTAAGGTAACAACTTTTTTTTCCTATTTAGAAAATTGTCCAGCAGATTTTAAGCTCCCAAATCATCCTTTACAAGTGAAGTGAACTCATGCAGCCTTTTTTTATTTGCATGTTAATATCAATGGGCATTCCAACTCCCAAATATCCAGATATTTTGGGAAACCAATCATTTGGGAAAGCTGGGAACCATCGGAGAACTGAGAACTGAAAGTGGTTCCAAAGTAGCTTATCAAGTTTGCAGACTACACCACCGTCATCAGACTCATCTCTGACAAGGATGAGTCTGCCTACAGAATGGAGGTCGAACGGCTGATGTCCTGGTGCAGCCACAACAACCTGGTGCTAAATGCCCAGAAGACAGCAGAGGTTGTTGGGAACTTTGGGAAGCACACAACCCCACTCACCCTCATAACCCTGTCTGACACTCCCATCACGATGGTGGACTCATGTCACTTCCTGAGCACTACCATCACACAAGGCCTGAAGTTGGAGCCCACCATCACCTCCATCATAAAAAAAGGCCCAGCAGAGGATGTACTTCCTGAGGCAGCTGAAAAAATTCAACCTGCCAGTACAGTTGACGAGGGAGTTTTACACCGGAGTATTCAAGTCCATCCATACCTCCTCAATCATCGTGTGGTATGCTGGAGCTAACACCAGGGACAAGAAGAGGCAGCGGTGGGTTGTACGCTCTGCTGAGAAGGTCATTGGCTGCAAACTCCCCTCTATACAGGACCTGTACACCTCCAGGACATTGAGGTGTGCAGGTCGAATAACAGCTGACCCGTGTCACCCTAGACACAGTCTTTTTGACTCGCTCACATTTGGCAGGAGACAGATTCACTCACCACAAGAACAGTTTTGTGAACATGAGTCCAACCCCTCTGCGGTTGGACTCATGAACGACAATCCTAGGGCTGCCCACTCCAATCGCTTGGTCCCAGTCACATGACCCTGTGTTGTGTTTGTACTTGAACTGATCCGCTCTGATCAGTACCTACGCTGTCTTGTATATAGTAGCCGTTTCTCTAAATGTTGCCACTTTATATTATTTTGTCATGTTTTGTCTTACTACCTACTTTTTCTTAACTTTTATTTGTATCTTCCTTTTTTGCATTAAGTACTGCAGCAATTTCCCAATGTTGTAATTCTCACACATTTGTCAGTCCATGCTCACTCTCGTTTATTCTGTCAGTCACCAGTTAACCTAATGTGCATGATTTTTGGACAGTGGGAGGAATTTGGCAGCACCTGAAGAAAACCCACGCAACACAGACAGAAACTGTATTGAAGCAGAGGAGCTACAGCGGTGTGAGAACAAGTTTAACCACCACAAAATGGTTGGGAATCTCATTTAAAAATCACAAATTTGATGGCAAATGTAATTAACATATTGTTTGAAAACTGAAAAAATTTTGTTTACATGCCTGGTAAATGTTGCATCATGGATCAGTGGTAGAATCACAAATTAACAATGAGTTTAGTGTACGGCTGTGCACAGGCATGCATGAAAGTTTGCCACAATCAAAGCCACCAAGTCAAATGAAAGCAGCAACAATAACTTCTTTGGCAGTAATTATAATAGATTATGTAGTGTTGAATTAATGAGGAGGCGTATGTTTTCATCTGAAAAGGTAATTAGCCACAAGGCTCCAGTCATTGCAAGAAAATCCAGGTCATTTCAGGCAGTCCCTGGGGTGGGAGTGGGTGATTTTGCATACCCTCACAGCAGAGTAAAACCCTCAAGAGAAAACCTTTCCTCTGAGAAACTCTGACCCGACAGTATCTTTGAGGCTACAGCATATCTTGTCTGAATTTTAATAAGAAGCTGAGCAAACGGGACTGAGATGTACTCATCTCGAAGTTGAGGAATTTGTGGGAAATAAGGCCTTTGATCACCTTGCGCACCTTAGACGCTCTGATGCCTGTTTTTCTTTCCTGCTTTTGTTTCAGGACAAATGTAATTAGAAATAAAAATATGCTCGTACATGCTCATTTATTCACATGCTACTTGGACTGAACTAAATAGTATCATATGAATAAATGACCCAGATTCAGTTTTGTTCCATTTATCTTTTTCCATCAACGATTAAATATTAAAACCTTTTTCCCCCAACTTGACTAAGAACAGTCAGCGTTGCTATGTTTTTGTGAGTCTGGTACTGCTGGGTATTATATTTACAGGCTTCTAAACTCTAATTTTACCTTTGGTTCTTCTGCGCACCCCTCACATGTGAGCAATGGCACGTCTATCAGTGATGGGGGGGTGCGTTATTTTTTTCTTTAGCTGTTTTCAGAATTAGTTATAATTCGGAACCTCTGATTGCAGATGCCGCCATTTCACTCAGGACTGTAGAAAAACATTTCACAAATGACATAATGAGCTGAGATGAACATGCCAGCTTGGTCATTTATTTCCAGGACGAATAACAACAAGTGGCCTCTGCTAGTTAACCATAAACCCACTGGGTGCTGTCTTTGGTACATCTTGCTAGTGCAGAGCTGTCAACAAGCTCATTCATCTGCCCATATTGACATGATAACATCACACAGCAGCTGAGAACGTGTCCATTGCACAACTATGATATGATTCTCCGCATCCCAGAAGTGCTAGGCTGACTGATATCTGGTTTGAGAAATCATTTTGAGATTATTTAAACTTTGTGACAAGGTGCATCAAACTGCTGGAATTAATCATAATTGTTATGGATGAAAGTTCTAGTAGATCAGTTTTTGAAATACTCTGCCTGCTTGACACCAACAACCTGTCGCAGTATAAATCGCTGTAAGAAATGGTTCTGATGCTAATAAATAGGTCACGGTTAACTTTTACAACAATGACAAATAGTTACACACCATTTGTTGCTTCTCTTACACCAAGTACCTGTACTGATCAGGCAGCTACACTTTGTTTATATCAAGCACCATATTCAATTTGAGAGAGAAAAATAAATAAATAAAAGCTTGAAATTTGAGTTTGCCACTAATAGGCCTTATACGTCTGGGTCAGCCCGGCCCAGCCTCGGTAGGTTAATTGTGTTCACATATGGGTAAACTGCACATTTTATGCTCAGCTGACTTTTTATTTGTCCAAAGCGGACCCGGCTGAAGTTCATGTCTACCTATATGAACAAAACCTGGTCGCACAGGGGTCGACCGATGATATCAAGACCGGACCAGGCCAGGCCAGATGTGAAAATGCCAATTGTAGGTGTCTTTGACCCCTCACGCTCACTATTGGACACTCCTATAGAGAAACCTTACATATACAGGCACATGTAAGCACACAGGGGCCTCATTTATCAAGCTTGCTTACACACAAAATGGGGTCGGAAAACTACGTAAGCAACTTTCCACGCAAACTTTGGGATTTATTAAAGAAAACTTAGCGGAAAAATGTGCACAACTTTAAGTTGACTAAGGACCTGGCTTACGCACATTTTTGGCATGGAGAGCACCTGCAGTGCTGCTGCTGAGAAGGATAAAATTATGAAATTCTGCAGCATTATCACTTGTACTGCTTTGTTTTTACACAGAACAAGACCCCCCCCCCCCCCCCCACACACACACACACACAGCCTGAAACGCAGAATACAGAAAGCAGAATATCAGCAGGGGGACAGATTGAGACAGAATGTCATGCGTCTGTGACAGTGTGTATCCTGTCACTGTGACCCGATTGATAATGCACCCTGGCTACTTCAACAAGAGAGATCTTTGTTTAGGTGACTGGTTAGCACACGTGACTTTCACCTGGAAGTCTAGGGATCGAATCCTGATTGGATCACTTTTTTTTTTTACATCCGCCACAGATCTCCCTGAAGAATTCACAACATTGACGGCTTCAGCAATGCTGTGCCACTCTGTGGATTTTCTCTTATTTGTTTTGCAAACGCACTTCCTTTCATTCAGGGGCGGCGTTAGGCCGGCTACTTGAGCTGAAGCCCAGGATGTTTTATGAAAAGCCCCGGATCTAAATCGCGGAAGTAACATGCAGTACCAAAGTCCATCAGAGAGGGAGCAGCTGGCAGTAGTTTGAATCCAGCCTGCCTGAGCCTCCACCACTGAAGAAGAAGCCCTTCAGCAGCCGGCTTCTTCTACACTCTCTGCCTGAAACGCAAATGTGAAGATGGACATAAGGACATTTTTTTAGTCAAAAAGTACCGCGACAGAACACCAGCTTTGATGAGACTGGTGTCGACTCAGGTTTGTGAGTCTTATTTGAAAATATTTGTTTGCCTAAAGTTAGCTTATCAGGTAAAGTTAATGGGGAAAGAAAGGGAATATTTACTATCATCTCACACTAAACACTAACAGGAACAATACTCTGCCCTGAAAATGCTTAATATATAGCTTCAGATTAAAAAGTATGTGGTACAAGACAAATATGTATGATGTTGACTAGTGCGTATCACGTACGTGTGTGTGTGTGTGTGTGTGTGTGTGTGTGTGTGTGTGTGTGCCTAAGCGCTTCTATATCTTCTTCTTCTTCTTCCTCCTCCTCCCATACGTACTCCTCTCCTTCTCTGTTGTCTCTGTTCTCCATTGCTCATCAAACAAAACAGAGTATCAAGCCTCCTTTTATGCTGCAGTCCCTGATTGCAAATTGCTCACCAGACATGAAAGTTTAGAGATTTGAATTGTTGTGTGTTGTTGATTGAAGCTTTGAGAGTTTTTTTGACAAGTGTGTGTAAACGTGAAAATTGTGTGCTGCGTTTTGACAGCATGGTGATGAGAAATTGACATCCGAGTGTAAAGGAGGACAATCAGAGTGCTAATATGATAAGGTAATCTTAAGTAGTGATAAATGGAGTCAGGCGATTAGGAACAGAAGTAGAGGTTGTGAAATCCGTGCCTCATTTTTGATTTTTGAGTTTTAGCAATCGGAAATAACTGAACGGAAAACCCTGGGTGGTCCTGAAACCACCTGGGTAGCCTTGTCCCAAATGATTATGTAGTTGACCCGCTGTGGGTTATCTATGTCATCAGGTTGAACAAGCACATCATACAGGCCGTTTAGGAATTCCAGTAGCGGGGCAGTGTTGTATGCCCCTAGCAGGCATGCCAGCGAAGGATGCCATGGTGGTTCATGGCCACACACATATTGATGTTGCCACCACGCAGGCCTGGGACCTCGATTATGGCCTGCTGGCCAATCACAATTCTTCCCCGGCACCTCCTTTTATGCTGCAGTCCCTGATTGCAAATTGCTCGCCAGACCCGAAGGTTTAGAGATTTGAATATTTGTGTGTTGTTGATTGAAGCTTTGAGAATTTATGTGAGAAGTGTGTGTAAACCAGAAAATTGTGTGTTGTGTTTTGACAGCAAGGTAATGTGAAATTGACATCAGAGTATAAAGGAGGAAAATCAGAGTTCTAATATGATAAGGAAATCTTAAGTAGGGATAAACTGAGTCAAGCGATTGGGAACAGAAGTAGAGGTTGTGAAAATTGTGCCTCATTTTTGCTTTTTGAGTTTTAGCAATGGAAAAAAACTGTACCAGGCAGTTTAACACACGTGTTTAACATAGTTGCCAATTACATAATATATGTGTTGACATTCAATGCACACAGGAATCAGAGCCAATGCTGCTGTGAAAAGAGGCTAGAAAAGACTGGCATGACTATAATATACATTGTTTTTGGATAAATGGTAATAAAAACTGCCTGAATCCCTAAATCTCATATAAATATTTTATCAGATGCTTCTATGAGATGGCTACTGTTATGGAGCAACAATATTCAAATTGTTTTTTCAGTGAAATTACAGCATCTGCTCTAATGATGCCCCCCCCCCCCCCCCCCCCCCCCCCCACCACCACCACACACACACACACATCGTCTGTAATGCTCCCTCCCACTCACTTCCCCTACATATTCATGAACCTGGACTTACATGTGCTTTTGCAAATGCATGGTCCATTACCATAAACCCACAGCACAGTAACCCTTCAGCAAATTATGTTTAAATGAATCACAAATTGGGGGAAATAAAACAGACATGACAATTAAAGTGGAAACAGGGGCAGTTTCAAGGTAGAGGGACATTGATGTTTGCATAAAAAGTACTTAAAAATTATCAATCTTAATTTCTGCTTGTAAGAAAACACAAGCTAAATTAATGGATAACAGTCACCCTAATGTGATGAAAATGCAGATCAATTACATGTACTTTCAGAAATCCTCTTTCTTCTTAATATTAGAAGTGCACTCCTATTTGTAAGGCATGAAATGACTCTGTTACCACCTGCAGAGTTTGAGCCAAAGGAGACAAGGGATTGCAGAGAATTTCTTTTCCCTGATAACGTTATAAAGCCAGAACAGAGGGGAACCAGAGGGAATCAAAACCCGATAATTTTTAACAGCAAAACTACCCCAGCTTGGCTCCATGTGACCAGCGGTCAGTCTCAGCCTGCAGTGATGTGTTTTTTTTTTGCACAGCCAGACTTCAACCATTGATGCTCTGAAACCTCACATACTATTTTATTTTTTATTTTCTTTACCTTAAAAAAATATATATATATATTTCTAAATGCCTTAATTGTGAAACACCCCCTCTAAAATGTCTTTGTTGGATGCCAGGGGATAGTAATAAACCTACATTAATAAAGGTGCTACAAAGCTCCATCTTTAATTGCTTAATGAGGCAACCTTTGATTATTTTATTTGGTTAAAGCACTTCATGTGAAAGTGTTAATATGAAAATGTGCACATGCTTGTTAAAAGATGAACCTTGAATACCTGTGTAAAAAATACACGTTTTGATTTGAGTGCTTTATCTTGAGGTAAACTGTCGTCAGGACTGAATTTTCTCAACACAAAGAAATGTTTGTCAGGTTTGTCCCGCATATCTTCCCGTGACTAGCTGACTACTGAGCTGGCAGATTGCAGACACAACTGACATATTGCAGAATCATATCAGATAAAATAAAGGCTCTTCTCAGGAAACCTTGTCATGTGTTTTGTTCTTGGAAACAAGAAATCATTTAACTGTAAAAGTCATCTGGACCACAATCCTCTGAGCCAGGTCACACATCTGTCCAAAGTCATCCTCTCTAGTCCATATTCCTAATCACTGTAGACAGCTTGCCAATACTCAAGAAATAAGCCTCTCATTCAGCAGAACTCCATTTAACTTAATTAGAAAGTCAAGGATCTATAAAACATTTTTCTTTACACGTTTTAAGTCCACCTTTGTTGCTGTAAACCTAAAATGGTTTTTAGGTGCGTCCGGAGGCGACATGCTGTGCCAGAGCATCGTTTTCCAAGTGTCGAGGTAAAACGGAGATTTCACAGAATTGTGACCTTTACCCTCTTGCTATCTAACCTTCCCCTCACCCCCATCCTAACCTAGCTGGGAAATAAGGCTCCAAACCCTGCCATTTACTGCCACTCTCTGCAGCAGCAGTCTTGCCCGTGCTGATCAAAGCAATTCTAGGCAATTTTTGCCCCGAGTATGACTTGCAAAGCAATCACTCCTACCAGGGACCACTTCAAATGTATTGATTTAATGAGTTTCTCGCACCTTTTAATGGCAATAGCTTCTTTTGTGACCCATAGTGGTGATCAGACACAAACAGAATCAAGTATTTAGCTGTTTCTACCAGCTCACCTAAAACCCATAACCATCTCTTATGCATTTGCCAAGATGATGCTTATGTTTTTTTTTATCTCATACAAATCAGTAAGATCTCAAGATCCAACCATCAACAAATCTCACAATATGATTTCCAAGATCTATCAAGCCCATGTTTTATTTACTTGGTTGTTTGACCACATAGTAAAAGCTGGTTTGCATCTCAGCTTGAACCTTTACAGAATATAAAGCCACTCCCTTGTTGAAACAAATATTCCCAACATTGCATTGGCGGATTGTGGGAGCAATAAATGCAACTCAACAGGAGACATAGGTGAACTGAAGCCAAGTGTTTAAGCACAATAGGGACTTCACCATCTGTGTTAGTTATGAGTTTTCCACCAGAAAACCATGAGCAAATAATTTTATGAACATTAGGGAATACATGGTCCTAAACAGCCACATCTGTCTTAGAGCAAGGTTATCAAGTGCTAGACCCCTTGTGCCCACATTCAGACAGTCTTGAGACATAAAATGTCCTTGCCAGGGTTGACAGTTGCTAAAAACATAAGTTAATAAAAAAGGGTAATAAAAAACATCTTGCAGTCTGTCACCGGAGCAACAAGGACTTTTTTTCAGGCCAATTTAGTTTTTCTTTCAAGCCAGTTATAGTTTCCAGACCTAGTTTTAATTCTATTGGACGTTAACAAAAAAGTGTATGGGTAATTACTCAGTGGGTGAATGAATGGATATATGTTTGTAGAATCCTGACCTAAGTGCTTTATGTTTGAATGTTCCAGTATAAGATCTGTAACAGTTTTGTAAATGGAATAAATCCCATTAACCTTGTTTCTATGTGAATAAAAAGAGCCAGAACTTTATAGATTAGTTGGACACACAAAAGTGCAAGAAAAAAAAATCATGATTTTTAATGGAATCACACAGTTGGTATGTAGACTGCTTTTACATATGTTAAAACTTAATAGAAAATGTATTGTAATGACTATCTGTCATAGTTAATGTCTTGTTTATGCATGTGTATGTTTACTCTGTGTATTTATTTCCTGATTACTTTTTGGGCACTGATATCAGGTCACTGCACTTCCTGTTTGTGTTTCCTCCCTGTAATCGTCTCATCTTATGTGTATTTGAAATAACTTGAGTCCTCTGTTCTGTAATATATTTGTACAACATTTTAGATCATTGTTATGCAAATTTTCAAGTTGCAGATTAGTCAAGTTGTCTAGATTTCTTTGCATTTCATCGCTTATTTTACTAATATGACTTCTTGTTTTTTTCTTCAGCCAGATAAGTCAGTTTCATGTCCTGATCCCCTTCCTGAAATTGTTCAACATTTTTCTGAATTTTCTGTGGATTCCCGTGTTCCAGATTCCACCTTTATTTTTAAAGAAAACATAACAAAAATTTCAAATATTCAAAGTATCAGCATATCAAGGCCTTGAAAATGTCACCCATCCATCGCAGGGACAGCAGCCTAAGCAGGAAGGCTCAGACTTTGCTCTCCCCAGCCACTTGGGCAAGCTCCTCCAGGAGAATCCCAAGGTGTTCCCTGGCCAGCCAAGAGCGATAGTCCAGCGTGTCCAGCCATAGAGCCAGCGTGTCCTGGGTCTACCTTTAGGTCTCCTCCCGGTTGGAGGAGCCCTGAAAACCTTATCAAGGAGGTGTCCAGGAGGCATCCTTACCAGATGCCCGAGCCACCTCAACTGTCTCATCTCGACGTGGAGGAGCAACAGGTCTACTCTGAGCCCCTCCTGGATAACCAAGCTTCTCACCCTATCTCAAAGGGAGAGCCTAGATATCCTGCGGAGAAAAGCCATTTTGGCCACTTGTATCCACAATCTCATTCTTTTGGTCACTACCCAAATCTTGTAACCATAGGTGAGGGGAGGACCATAGATCGACCGGTACATTTAGAGCTTTACCTTCTGGCTCAGCTCTCTTTTCATCATGATAGACAAGTACAACGGCCGCATCACTGCAGACGCAGCACCAATCTGCCTATTGATCTCACGCTCCATCTTTCCCTCACTCGTGAACAAGACCCCGAGATACTTAAATTCCACTTGGTGCAGGACCTCATCCCTGACACGGAGAAGGCTTTTTCGAGTCAACAGAAATTATTCCCCTCAACTATGAAACTTTCATAGTTTATTTTTAAAAATTTTTATTATTATTTTTTTAATGATGTGTTAGGCTTTGTTTGCTGTATTTTAGTGATATCCTGGTCATTGAGGGCCATAACCCTGCATATTTTAGAGCTTTCCCTGTCTCAACACGTCTGATTTAAATCAAATTAATGGGATCAGGTGTCTTTGAGCAGGGAAACTACAAAACATGCTGGATAGTGTCCCTCAAGAACCAGGATTAAAAACCATTGATGTGGTCAGTAAATTTTAAGTACAGTTAATATTATTCCATTTCATGTGCATTGTTTCTTAGTTCCTCTTTTTTCTCAGCTCTTTACTCTTAATCCTCTCACCTCATCATTAATCAGCTTCCACAAAGTACATGTGCTGCTTTCTGTCTCAGAATCTTACTCTGACACTCTCAGTTAATTGTCTATTTGGTTAAATAATTGTTTTGATTATAACTACCTACTATTGCATTTTCATGCATCCTTGGGTCAAATTCCAACACAGAACCATTACAAAAACCTGACGAAAGTCCCAGGACACTTAATAAACTCGCCTGCACATGCTGTTGGCAATTTGTCCCAAACATTTCCATCTCAGGAAGATATTTGCTGAATACTGAGTTAGACTGACGAAAAGTTAAGGGCTGCTCAGAGTAATCTGATACCACTACAACACTACAGCCTGAATCAAAGACAGATATGAATGCAACACAAATTTGAAATCAAATGTAAAAATGATCTATTTAGTAGTTTTGAAGAAGCCTTAACGTGACATCTGCAAAAAGAAATCAGCACAAAAAGACTTCATCAACTGGACAGAACTTTCTGATTTCTACCAACAAACAGGTATATCTGGGTATTTGAATTAGCCTCTTATAAAACGCCGGATACTGGCTGTATTTGATGTGGAACACATGGATGTGCATGACATGCTGTCCTCTGATGATGTTAATAGAGTCTTCACATCTGAAGAGCTCAGAATACAGCCCACTGTGCTGTGCAGGGGGGGAATTAACAGAAACCAGAAAGAAAAAGAAACAAAGGATTGACGACACTTCCTTCGGTCTCGGTGATGCATGTTAGTGTAGACATGAAAGCAGCTTGATGGCCTTTGCTTTTTAGTGTATTTTTCCCAGGGTAATTGCAGATCCCTCCTTACTTTTAAAGCCCTGCCAGTCTGCCCAAACTAAATGACAGCCCAGTGGTAAGTGAATTACAGAGAGGAAAGGGAGCCAAGATTCACCTTCCCCAGACTCTCTGCTAAGTGGTCAGATTGTGTGGTCATGTCCAGGGCATTAAAATGTCTGTTTCTCTGGCAATTTCTCCCAGTGCATCTGAAAATGTGTCTGATGCAAACTCAACTCAATTATTCCTCTGCTCCTGACATTGCAGAAACTAAAAATGGACACATTTCAAGAAAATATTTAAAGTAAATCACTATTCTAACTACAGTGGCACCGAGGCAGGGAAGAAAATAACAATGCAACATGAAATGAATAAAAATGGCACATTATCTCATAACAAATGATGAAACGTTTTGTTTATACGAGTCTCTGAGGGTAAAAATGCTAAATGGTAATGAGGAGTTTTAATGTCATCTTACTGAGGTGATTTATGTCATCTGAAATGATGTTTGAAATTACAGAATGGAGCACAACAAAGTAGCTATCATTATTAGATGGTTTGTTCATACAAAGGCATGTAAATGTTTAAATTTGACTGCTTCAACAACTGAGGTTGGCAGAATGTGATACGAGACTTCAGGTCTTCAAAGCCAATGTTTGTATCCGGAGAGAGACAGTTCTCAGGACCTTCAAACAACTTCTAATAAACTAGTCTCTGATCACTCTGATTTGCTATCAGTTGGTGTTGTAATATAAACGTTGATGCATTTAAAGAAAAAAATAATTTGTACTTCATGTTTAAATATAGAAATGGGCTATTTGCATAAACTACAAGAGTCTTTTATTATGCCCTTTGATAGAAGTTAAGTTGAATGAAATGTGACAAATAAAAATAAAATACAAATAGAACAGGAGAATCACATCAACTCATGGAGAAAAAAAACTGATCAAAACACTTGTTTGATATTGTTTTACTGGACATTAAACAACAACAGCCTTTCCCGTTGTGAGCCAAGAAAGTTAAGTCCGTGAATGTTAAGTGACAGCGTGATGTCGACCAGTGAGGATTTTCTAATCCTAGAGTTTCATCGTCTATTTTCTATCAGAAGCTAGGAGATAGGTGTAGGAGACTATTTTCATGTTCAGCCTGCATTGAAAACTCAGAGTAACCGATTATAATCAGAAAAAAAAAAAAACTTAAAAAATGGTTTTCAGTCAACCACACCACTAATAAAATGGGTGTACAAACTCAGTTTTGTATGTTCATTATTAGCAGTTTCCTGTGATGGACTGGCAACCTGTCCAGGGTGTATCCCATCTGCTTGCCGGGACACCGCTGGAGATAGGAACCAGCCCCCGCCGCAACCCTGCGTGGATAAGCAGGAAAAGAAAATGGATGGATTGATTAACAGTCTCCTAAAACTGCTTAATCTTTACAATGATGTGAAATCTAAGCCATCCACTTATGCATAGATAATCACAGCCTCCATCTATACTTTTATCCTACATGGGTTTTGTTTATTTTTAGGCACAATTTAAAATCACTGCTTTGCAAAGTGTTTTTCACACGTACACTTGGTTGGGAAACATGGAGTGCCTTTTAAAATATTAGAAAAAGAAATTAACATTATTTTGTTTAATATTCGTTAAATAAAATAATATGTTGTCATGTCATATATTCCAAATGCATGGCAGGATATGAAGGGTCCAACATGATGGCTTGTGCACAAACTGTCAACACACGCGGTGAAAATGCCAACTGTGATTCCCATTGAGTCATTTTGTTCTTCATCTGAGGAGCTTTCTGATTTTAAATGCTTTTTACCCTGAAGAATAATGATTTCAAAAAGTCCTCTCATCACAGATCAAGAAGCACAATTGTTGTCTTAACCACTGCTGAAAAAAGTCATTGGCACACTTAAAAATCAATGTTTATGTAGTTATAAAAGCTTGACAGATTAAAGTTTGGCTGTTTGGCAGGGAGGTTGTTTCATTAGCTTTTGATTTAAACATTTCAGACCCGGTCAGTAACACATCACAAGCATTCAGACAAGCTCGACCAACAACAGCCATTTATTTGGATCTAATCAGTGAAGACAGAAAACAAAAGTTAATTTTACTGTCACAATGTCGGTCATATCACCCATGACTGTCTAAATGGCCTAACACACTGTTTCCCAGATTTGCTACCCACAAAATAACATAAGCAGAGTCGTAAACCATTGACCAATTGCACAATTGTCAAAAAGACAGTAAAACTAGAGCTTCTTGATGACGCAATCAGCAGCCAGAAAACATTTTTACCCATCTTGACTACTGTTTTTAATGTGTTATAAGGATTTTGGTGGAAATATTCTTCTAGACATACTGTTACATTTAACTGAGATTGTGGAGCTCCTCCCCAGATGCCCACATGTGGTGTTTCCACCACCCACTGGTGTAACATGTTAAGAGTCACATTTGAGCACCATCCACATTTACTGTCTTGTGATTAGCTCAGCCATACTGTTGTATACAGAAAACATTCAGTAGAGTGGTTATTGTGCAACACCTTAAAAAAGCTTGAATTATTATTATTATTTTTTTCACACAGCCAGCATTTTACAAGGATGAAGAAGAAACATTAGATTAGGAAACCAAGATTATTGTGCATTAGATGAGCTTGCCAAAAGCAACCACATTTAAATTCAAATAAAAATGGATCATCTTCTTAATAGCTTAGGGGCATTCTCAGTAATTTTCTTTACTTTGGTCGAGGTTTCCACTTAGAGGACGGCTGCAAAAACATGGCTTACATAAACTGTGGTTAAATGGGAGCTTTATTGTTTTTGCCCTGAACTATCCCAATGTTTACTGAAGATGCAAATAACAAGAAACTCAGAAAAAAGCTATTATATTCATGTTTTGAATTAGAACCAATTTTACCTAGTTTAATTTTAGATGCAAAATCATCTGAAATTATAAAAACAAATGATGCCAACATTTTTTCTTGACTTTGAAGATTGAAGGGGGGGGGGGGGAGGGAGCAGTGACGATGAAATAAGGATAGAGCTGGACTGATAAATAGATAAGAACTGGTAAAAACCAAAAATGAAGAAAATGAGAATTATAAGGAGAAAAAAAGAGAGGACACATGAGAATACAGTCATGAGCCTACTGAGCCGTAGTGATCATTGCTGGGTTGTGGTGCTCATTATTGATGTAGTAGAAAATTTGTGCTGACAGGAAATGAAGAAGCCAGCTGTCTCGCCCCCCCTCCTTTGTTCGCTGTTACGATATTATCTCAGAAGGATGGCCGATGGGGGCAAAGCATCCAATCACCCGAGGTGCCCCTGGCATGTCCAGAGCTGACTTTAAGTCTCACAGAGGAAATACAGGCTTACAGAGGTGTATGAAATGGAAAGTCCCCCAAACATTCATTCATGGATGGACATGCAGTTACGCATCTCCCCACCACACAGAATGGATAAAGTGTGTCTTCCTTCAATGATAATATGGATGTTCTATCATAGCGGGCACGTCACCACCACATAAATTAAATCACTCTTTGGTTTTTAATAGAACAATTACAGAGTATGACAAAGTCATGGTACTAATACAAAAAAGGGGTGAGCTGAAGACAGAAGTGAGCATGCTGCAATAGGCAAATTTGCAACATCTAAAGTGCTTGGTCTATAATATCCCTCATGTATTCATTGGATATTGACTGCAAATTCCATGTTTTCAGCAATGTGCAAAAATAGAAGGAGAAAGGCCACAAAAGATAAAGAAAAGAAGAAAAATCAATAAAAACATGTAGAACAAGAAACATGTTTTTATATATTGCCTTTCAAGAGAAAAATCAGATGGCACTTCAAAATAAAAATAAAAATATGGGAGAAAATTAATGAAATTTTAGATTAAATATTAATAAAAATGAAAAAGCAAAAGCTAATCATAGGAGCTTGTACGGAAGAAGAGAGTGAACAAGAGGTCTCACACCAACACCAGCTTGAACAGATTAATTTTTAGCTGCCTTTTAAAGGAGACCACTGAGTCCATTGATCTCAGGCTCAGGGGGAGAGAGTTCCAGAGTCTGGGGGCCACAGCAGCAAATGATCTGTCACCTCTGGTCTTTAGTCTGGTGCGTTGCACAACCAGTAGGCTTTGATCACTGGACCTCAGGGACCTGGTGCTGGGGGTGTAGGGACTGAGAAAATCACCATTGTATGATGGTGCTTGTACATGTAAGGCCCTATAGACCAGCATCAGGATCTTGAAATTAACCCTATATGGGGTTATGGGGTTACCTATAGTATATGGGTGTACTTTGATGATTTGGTTAGATGCCGAGCACTGGCATTCTGAACCACCTGCAGACAGTCCAGAGAGGTTTTACTCAGACAAGTGAAAAGCGAGTTGTAGTAGTCTATGCATGAGGTGATGAAGTTGTGGCCTGATAGGCCTACACAGTGTCTCAGCATATCCAGTAGCAAGTGATGGTTAAAGGTCCAATAGAACCAGAACAGAACAGGCACCTGCATCACTGAGTCAGAAGGTCATTAACAGCTGTTTCAGTAGAATGAGCGCTACAACAACGTGCCATGAAACTATCATAGATGTTTTGTTCATCAAGAGCAGCTGTGAGTTGTTTAGCCACAATCTTTTCCAAGATCTTGGTGATGGACAGAAGTTTAGAGATTGAATGAGATGGAAGCTGCTATGAAAAGAGGGATCAAGATTGTTTTTAAAGAAGCGAGTAGATTTCAGTGTTCTTAAAATAAGCAGGGACCTGACCAGATCATGTCCTTGACCCCCGTTACTACAAGGTTTTTCTGTATGGCTAACCTATAATTTTGTTCGGGGTCATGCCTGTGCCACAATTATCCTCTTTTGTTTTCATGTACGAAGC
Organism: Nothobranchius furzeri; assembly: GCF_043380555.1. Classification (NCBI taxonomy): domain Eukaryota; kingdom Metazoa; phylum Chordata; class Actinopteri; order Cyprinodontiformes; family Nothobranchiidae; genus Nothobranchius; species Nothobranchius furzeri. The sequence goes on along the minus strand of NC_091746.1, from coordinate 42,677,870 downwards.
TTCTTTTTGGAGTGCGTTTAGTATAAAAGACCCAATTGCGGGTGTTGAACATCAACATAAGAGATGAAGATACTAAAGCAAATGGTTCTCTCAGCAGTATTTACAAGCAAGAGTGTCTTTATTTGCCCACTACAAAAATATTATGTTGTATGTTTAAATGTAGCCACAATCCCAATATTTGCACTTCCAGCCTTGCACTTTGCAATTGTGCCTTCCAGTCCAGGGGTGCGAGTGCGTAGGGTGTTGACAGAAGTCGTTCATGCCCGTTTTGCAGTCTGCATCACTGCGGATTTAGGTGAAGGGTGTTACCCACAATAAATTGTGCCTTTTCTGAAAATATGTATTTTCAAATTAAAGTTAATTTTGAGACAATGATAGTTTTTTTATACATGTTTGTTTGTTTGAAAACTGTTAATAAAGTTTTTTTTAAGTGGCACAAACAGCTACCGGCATGCATAGCGGTCATTGACGCAATGCTCACGGTTACAATTTGGCAGTTATTTGCACACGTGTACCACACACTTCCTCCAAGTGCACTTTGCTGAAGACCGTAGGGCGTAGTTCGAGTATTGGTATTGGGCCTGAGATTCTCCTGGTGTGTGCTGGCACGCAGCAAAGCTTGCAAGTCAATTATTCCGCTCGGGCCAAAAAGTCTGCATCTGCACACTGAACATTTTGGGAAAATTATTATTTAAACATATGTCAGCAAGGTAAGAATAATTCCCACTCACACTGCTACCAGCCACTGGAGGATGTTTTGGTTTCTTTCTGTTTTTTGCATCTGGATTATATTTGATGCATGTCCTGGATAGGAACCTACCTTGTTAAGGTATACACTTTTGCATCTTTCGTCAGTTACAATTACTAGACATTACACTCACTTATCAATTCCTTATAGCCATAGTTAACATAAATAGTGGAAGTTCAGGGTTGAGGCAGTAACATTTCTGATTAATAGCCTACACCTCTAGCTCCTACAGCCTCCCCATGGAGCATTTGGTGAAAGACAAAGAGATCTGTGATTAGGAAGAGCTTAACTTGACCTTTTCTTTCCACTAAGAAAGCACATCAAACACTACTGGAAGTAAGAGGCAGAAGATAGATCACAAGAAATGAATGCCTGATAATTGATCCTGTTTGAGAATGTTCAGCCTTTATCCCTTATCTTCCTCAATAACTGCTGGCAAACTAAACTCCAACTTGAAAACCGCCAGTGAGAGAAAGCAAAACTAGGTTTAATGAAGCCAAAACACGACTAATATTGACACGAGCAAAAATGTGTAAAGAGAGATGACCTTTTTGTGCAAATTTGCTGCAGTTAACATTACTGGTCAATGTTCTTCCTTCATTGTTCTAAAGCTAAACCTTACAGATGGGGAAACCATGTAAAAAAGAACCAAACAAGCACTATAAACATAATGCCACAATGTTCAGTGGACTAAGCAATAACCTATTACCAACTTAATATGAATAACAGGAGGTGAAAGGATAAAAATCACATTCCATTTGATGGGATGTACTGAATATATTGATGAAGCAAATGTTATGCACATAGTAACGCCACCTTGGATGGAGGGACAATCTGCCATTTGTACATCTCCATGCCACCTTATGCATTATGCACATAGTAATGAGCTTCCTTGTGCCAAGATGGGGCGGTGATGTGCCTGTTCATAAAGCCGTCTCATTAGAAGAGAAAACAATGGTCTTTTACAGAATATTTTGACAAGTTTTGTTACTTATACACTGATCTGGCATGCCCCAAATGCCACCAGTACAAGTATGCAAATTATTATTAAGTCATGAGATTTGACAGTAGGCGCAGGTCAACTGTGAGGGTGACAACACGTAACAGTTGTTAACTTCCACTGTTCGGTGTAAAGCTTTACTTTTCCTCCTTTTAAAAAGGCCCATAGAGATCATTCACAGCCTAACCTTAAATATATTAAAAAGAAAAAGCTTTTTCAACTCACTGCCTTCCTTTGTGGCATAGAAAGCATCTGTGATTTTTTCAGGAGAGAGAAAGAGATGTATTTCTCTCCACATCTTCATGTAAGGACTTGTCAGGATATCTTCAGTGCAGTGACCAGCAACACCCGAGAGAGTCTCTCTTAAGTGCAAAGCCTCGTTGTCACTGAACAAGTAAAAGTAGTCACTGACCTCTGTAGTGGGTGTCCCTCTGATACGAGACGAGACTGTCTACCTGGCTTAGTCCACACACACAAAAAAAAAAACACACACTCACGTACTCTGAAACTCCACTATACAAGGACGCACAAACACGTTGTTTCATGAATCAGAACCGGGGGGTAAGAGGGAAGGTTTTCCCCAAAGCTTCATGCTTTGTTTTCCAAATTGCAAAGCTGAAATACGCTCATGTTGCAATGGATAAAAATGCCATTCTAGATACAAATTCACTTTTTGTTTAGTTAAGGATCTAATGTTTTGTCCAGGAAGTTTCATATGTGTTCAGGCGATGTGAAAATCCACCTCTTCAAAACTTACTGTACACCTCTGTACACTGCATCTTTGTGGTGTAAATTTAAGAGAGCTGGCATGCAGAAGCTTAAGGTAGCATATAATGATGCATTGACGACTCTGCTCAGGAAGCCCAGGTCCAGTAGTGCCTGTCTTTTGTTTTGTAATGCTCATGTTAGCACCTTTCAAGCTCTAATGAGGAAATCGAGGTACATATTTAGTCTGCATCTGAAGAGTTCTGAGAACAGACTTATCCTGATGTTGGTGGATCCAGGTTTTAGTGCAGTGTGTTACAAGTCATCCATGTGGAGACACTGGTATGAGTGTCTTTTATAATGCCTATTTTTGTATGCATTTTAATTGTATTTATTATCTCTTTTATTATAATTTATTTTGGACCATTGTGTCTGTTAATAAAAGTCTATCTATCATCTATCTATCTATCTATCTATCTATCTATCTATCTATCTATCTATCTATCTATCTATCTATCTATCTATCTATCTATCTATCTATCTATCTATCTATCTATCTATCATTTGTATCTATCCATCTATAATATGTTTAACATTCATACAGTAGGTATATACAGTGGGTAAATAGGTTTACCTGCATTAACTCTTTAAAGCCTGAAAAAGGAGATGGTGATGGTAGATATATAGTTTTAAAATCAGAACTTACTGGCTAATGCTATTGTAATAATTATATACTAATCTGCTTTGTTGTATTATATTATTATATATCAATACAATAATACAAAATTGACCCTTTCCACTTGTAGATTCTTCACCAAGGACATGTTGATGAAGGTACTAATCCTCATGCTTGTTCTTGCTGCTTGATGGATATCAAGTGTTTCCGAAGCATCTTTTCATTGTAATAACATAATATTATCATTTCAATCATATCACTCTTTTTTGTGCCTTGCCACTAGAATGGCCTTGGCAGGCATTCTGACTGTTTTGTAATTAGCACAATTGATTATTTTATCAAAACAAAAACAGACAGCTGACTTTTCCTAAGTCAGTGTAAACCTTCCTCAGAATTAGATTTATTGTTTATTGTGCAAAAGACAAATGAAACGTGATCATTTCTACCTATTTCTGTCATTTTGACTACCAGAGGATGTCTTGCTGGTTTGCAGGGGTGGACTATGGACTAGCCTATCTGACATTCTGGCACTGCTCTGACAGTGGCAAAGGAAGAGAGAAAATTACAAAAAATAATATGACTGTAGAAATAGCATTTAAACGACAGAAAACATGGGTGGTTATGATTCTGAAACTGTCTATTTGGGTGTTATTTTTGGTTTAAAAACATTATTTAGCTAATTAAATTAAACGTGTTCTGAAATTATAAACTTACAAGGTGAACTTATTCAATGCAGCATTCAAAATGACTAATCAACACCTTTCTAGTAGTGACGTTTGGCCATTCTAGTGTTAAGCAATATTAACAATTACAGTGTGACGGGGTTGTCCCGTCCTATGAAAACACATGTTTTTGTTTCCTCAGTATGTGGCACACCCAGGGGTGCACACTTGGATTTGCCCGTATTGATGTCTGAAATGAAGTTCCAAATGTTTTGTGTTTCTCAGTGTAGCAGAGTGGGGTCTGCTCCCAGTTCGTTTACCAAGTGGAGGAAAAAATGAAATGTAACACTTTTATTGTGTCTATGCATGAATTGTGGGTTTTTGTAACAGCCACCATTTGTAATTTGTGCTCTTGGAGGGAATGAGCTATAAAGGGAACGTTATGTTAAAGTTTTTTTTTTCATGTTTTCTTGGATATGGTATAAATGGATGTTTTTCACTGATAAAAGGAGATGGGCAGCGCGGAAGGGCAAATAAAGAAGTCATCGCCGAATGAGAGGCAGCTGTGTGTGGACCAGACTGTCGGGGTTTTTGGGTGAATATGCTGAATGAGAAATGCTCGGGAAAGCTTTTAAGAAAGCGGGGAATTATTTTTGTTTCGACGGCTCATTATAAATACTTTATTTTGCCGTGTAAATGTCGGCCTTATTTTGCACTTTGGGATCGTAGGTGTGTAAATAAATACACGACTTCCTGACTACCGACCTGGCCATTGAGATTTACTTTCTGCTGTGGAACCTTTTCTACAAGTTTTGCAGGACGAACCCACGACATAGTTAGACAGTTAGCCAATTTACATAGACCTTTTCTAAGTCGTAGGTTGATAAGATTTTTTGCTGAACCTCAATATTCCGCTGAGGGAATCATCTGGTATACAGGTATAAGGGTCCATTTATTAACATTACTTAGCGCATTAAACAAAGGGTCCCTTTATTAATGTTTTCAATGTTGTTAACTATTGGATGTCCTTAACGTTAGGACAAACGGGGTAGGCTGGGGTGTCTGCTTAGTAATGCATTGACCATTAAGATTAAAATTAAGCAGTTGTTAAAGCTTTCTTAAATAGTTTATTGATGCTTAATAATAAGTAATGTTATTACGGACCCTTATTGTGAAGTGTTAATAATTATTGGAAAAAAGATTATTTTATAATAAGTATTATAAATATGTGTATGCATTTATAAATTATTTATCTTATCATTATTTTATTTTATTTTAATCTACAAGCAAATGCATCAGCAATATATTTCATAGACCGAGAAGCTCTTTGTGTCAAGTGCTAATTAGCTAATGTTACCATGTAAACATGTTTGACATATGTGTTCGGTTTTATAAAAATGTGTCTACTGCACAGCAGCAGATTAGATTTATGCACTGGTGTGCTTAAATGCAGTTTCCAGCTTTGTTATAACTCCTTTTTTTATGTTTTAGCCCATTTCATATCGGGGTTGGAGATTTTACACATGCCTTTGTCTGAGCATTGTTATCCTTTTATCTACTTCTTAATCTTGCAAAGTCAATATATGGATTAATTGCTCCTTCTTTTGTTTGGCATAAAATTGTCAATCAATGTGGTGTACTTATAAGGAATTCAAAACACTTTGCTCTTTTGATGCAGTGTGTTGTGAAAGTATAGACATGACTAATGCAGTTAAACCAACATCACCCCCTCTGGAACAAAATTGGATTCAAGTAAATGTTTTCCAGGATGTCAAGAATGATGGCTGCATGCCACCCGATTTTCGTGTACCTTACTAGAGGTAAATGCCACAATATGTGTTCTGCAAATGTGTTTAATATGAAAAAAGGCACAAGGCTTACATGTTTGTTCAGCAAATAGGTGATGAAATGTGCTCCTTCAGCCACTTGCACTAGTATTTACAGCATGCCTGTAATGGTATCATATTTACAAAAAAGGCTGTGGGCTGGGGAGCCAACTGTTCAGTGGGGCTTTGAGCTCAAGGCGTTTCTCACTTTTTACTGCCCAGCTGCCAGGGGAGTTTCACATGGGCTGTTTTTGACTCCCTTTCACCCTAACGTTGCACAAGAGTGCATTCTGGAGGTTCACAGAATAAAAATGCCATGTCAACGAGCAAGGAAGGAAGAAAATCTCCACTATGAGCTGTCAGTAATCTTCCTTTTTTGCTTTACCATGGGAAGCTAGTTAAAAAAAGTTAACCTTTTTCACATAAATTGGCTGAAAAGATTTATTTCTCCCATGACATTTTCTCTAGAGATGCCACTGGGACCCTGGGCATCTGCTCTTGGAGAAAGATGACAGGGCTATTGTTAGGACCAGCAGTTCTCTGGCTTCATCCCCTCTGTACCTCTTTCTTTCTCTTTTTCCATGCAAAACATGTCAAAAAAACACTGACAGTCATTTAAAAAGCATAGGCCATGGCTCACAGCCACTGGTGCTGTACGATACTGCAAAATTTGGTATCGATCCGATACCAAGTAAATACAGGGGCTAGTATTGCCGATACCGATGCCAATACCGATACTTTTTACTACTAGTCTAGTACCATCTAGTTTTGTGGGATTTATTAAGATAAATAGGATCAATAAAACTTGAGTTTTCAGATTGATTACTTAAGTATTTTGTAATTTTTCCTTTAATAAATCATGTGTACGATGATAATAAAATACAGGGAACATTTTCAGGCAAATAAAGTTTTCTTTAGGAAACTCAAAATGGTTTAAAATGGTTAACAAGCTCAAGATTTTTTTCTATTTGAAATCTATAAAGCTGTGTAAAAAAATTCCAAACGGCACTCCTTTTTCGGTCTGCCATCACGCAGCCACAACAGTGCTTTCAGCTGTTCCATGCTTGTCTCGTGCTGGCTTGCTGTTTAACTTTTTTTAATGTATCAGCGGACTGCCCCGTTGACTGACATCCGTGGCGTTCCAATCACAGTGCTTTACTGGTTTGTTAGGCCAATCACAGCGCTCTTTTAGCGAGGTAGGCGGGATGTCCCTGCAAACAAACATGGCTGCTGCTCAAAACGGTCCAATCACAGGTATCAGCCAGGTAAACTACAAATCAAGATGGCTGCCGTTCTGTAGTGGTCCAATCATGGCGCTATATACATTTCATGGGCCAATCGCAACACTAAGTAGGCGGGATGTTATTGGAAAACAAACAAACGTGACTAGTCGGCAGTCAGCTGCTCGTTTGAAATGGCTTTGGCATCAAGTTTGGACTATTATGACTTTAGCTATTGTTTGAGTGAAGATCAGATAGAAGTACTAACATTTATTTAGGAAAAGGATGTGTTTTGCATCTTTGATGGAGTTTGGTGGACTGTCTCGTTGACCGACATCTGTAGCGGTGAGTACATCATGGCTTGCCTGGCTAGAAGAAACGGAATCGATACCTTCACGGTATCTAGTAAATACTCAATACCAACGTTAGATCGATACTATCAATATTTTAGATCGATCCGCTCAGCCCTAACAGCCACTGGTTTTACCTTATCCGTTTCAAAATCATGTTGCATTTTTTTTAAGTCCATTGAGAATATTCAAAGAGGTTGGCAGTGTCAAGTAGGGTTGTCACGGGAACCGGTGTAGTGGTAAACCCCGGTAAAAAAGTTGACAATAATAATAACCGTCTTGTTTTTTTAAAAAACTATATTATCTCGGTGGATTACCGTTGCTGCAGTGTAGGCGCGGTGACCCTTACCAGCCACCGTATCATCTGCTGAAAATGCCGGCGGCACATGCGCACTTTGTTGTTTACCACCAAAACTTTCTTGAAGCTGAAGCTGAAATAATGGCCAAATGAAGAGACGGCAGCACGCAGGACATTTATTATCCCTCAAAGAAGACAAAGTGGGAAGTATGGGCATTTTATATATATATATATATATATATATATATATATATATATATATATATATATATATATATATATATATATATATATATGAAGAATGCCGAGGGACAGTTGATTGGAGACAGCTATCCTGTTTACAGCACATGCAGAAAAAGTGTCTGTGAAAGGCAGCAACGCTTCAAATCTCATGACACATGTGGGTGACCATCACCCACAACTCTACAGTCAACGCAAGGCAAGTTAGCATTTTAGCTAAAATGCGTGATCCGATGATTTGGGTTGAGGGAGAATGCAACGAGTCGCTAGATAAAACAGCCGCAGCGCCGCTACCTGCATATGAACCATGTCGCGGACTTCCCCATATTGAAATGACGCTATGCATTATGGGGCTCCCAGGGGCAGATAAGAGTTGGTCTCTCTCCGAGAATAATTATGAATTTAACAATGATTACTGCCTGATGACATTTTCCCACATCTGCAAAGCTCACTGGAAGGACACAAACCGAGGAAAATATTTTCCTGATGTAGGGTTTATTACTCAAGTAAGGGTAAAAAAAAAAGTATCTGATTAGAAGGCTACTTGAGTACTGAGTATCATCTGATCTAATATTTTTTTTAAATGATGACATCAAACAGACAAAAAATAAGAAGTTATGGGCAAATATTGGTATTTGAAAGCCTAAAGGGGAAATATGTAAACAACATAATTACAAAATAACAGATTTTAGGCTAAATTTAGACACAAACTGAGGACAATATTTTCCTGATATACAGGGTTTATTTAGTTTCCTGAAAATTTAACATGTTTAAAAAAATACCACGATAATACAGAAAACCGTGATAATTTTGGTCACAATAACCGTGAGGTTAAATTTTCACACCGTGACAACCCTAGTGTCAAGTAAGAATTAGCTTTATGGGACATGGCAAACATGACTTTTAACAGAAAAAAAAAGATTGTTTCTGATTAGAATTGTTTACTATGGGTTTTTCATGCAGACTGAACATCAAAACAGTCTCCTACACTTATCTCATGCATTAACTTCTGATAGAAAATAAATGGTGAAATGCTAGGAATTGAAAATCTTCATACATCTATGTTACACTGAATTTGCATTCATGGCCTTGCCAATCTTAGCTCGCATTCACCCACAAGAAGGCTTTTTTTTTTGGTAGGAAAGAGTAGAGAGTGGAGAGTGTCTTGGTGATAGTGACTTTGCAATACGGCTGAATGTGTTCTTTTGGCAACTCAGAAGCGATGTGTGTGTATAGCATTAATAATAATGAGCAATCCTGCTGTTTTCAGGCCACCATATATGACTCATGAGGATTAATTTACTAGTCAACACTGCAAAGTAAACCACACCTTTAAAAAAAGAAAACAAAAAAAATATGAATTTTTTTTAGCTATCTTATAGGGCATTAATTGTTTTATTGCCAAGTCATGTGAGAGGTGGATAAAGTAAAGTGAGCAGAGTCAAAGGGACCAACCAAATCCCTGCATGCAGAATGGCCTTGCAGAAAGAAAGGAGTCAGATGTGTCCTGCCTGGTGACTACAGACTTTTGGATTTTTTTTTCCTCAAGTGCAACAAAGACCACTGCAAACATGATTTAGGTGTCAAAGAAAACAACAATTCTCACACGGGATGCACTGGGACCAGATTAAGGGAGTACGAAAGGGAAGACTCCTAATCCGTCATCTAAAAGATTACCAGAACATGACACATTGCTCTAGCAAATCTCTCGCCTTCTCATAGCAATGCGCCATTCCCAGCCAATGGTGCTGCTTGAAGAACAATAAAGCCTCAGGGGAGGGAAGCTGTCACAGAATATTTTCTCCATGGTCCCTTCTAGCCTGCCTCGTGGCACTCACAAGCAGCTTTAGTTTCACTAATATGGTAGAACAACTCTGGATTGGGCCAAGTCAATTAAGCCAGACCAAAGTTTTTAGAAAAGGGTTGTTAAAGAGGCCGAGGATATTGGGATGAGCAGACGATGCTAGTCTTTGATATCCCGTGGGCTCCTAAAAATTCCTCTGTTGTAGAAAGGGCAATTAGTCTGATGAAGCAGTTGTGTCATCTGAGTCAATCTTATTACACCCTTAGAAAACAGACTGTCTCAATCATTTTCATTCAATAAGGTCTGAGGGTTACTTTAAAGAATGGGCATGCTTCGGAAGACAAAGCAGTTTTCAAAACAAATCCTCAAGCATGATTTGCCATGTACAGAATGCTTTCAGAAACAGAATTTGGATAACTTTTAAAATTACATTTGAAATTGTAAACAAAGGAACTTCATCATTAACTCATCTGAACTGGGCTAAGTTGCTATAGTTACTGAATTGGTGCTGCGTCTGCAGTGGTGCAGGCATGGTACCGGTCTGTCGTGGTGACGAGAGAGTTGAGCCAGAAAGCAAAGCTCTCAATTTACCAGTCGATCTATGTTCCAACCTTCACCTATGAGCTTTGGGTAGTGACCAAAAGAACGAGATCGCGGATACAAGCAGCCGAAAGGAGTTTTGTCCACAGGGTGGCTGGGCTCTCCATTAGAGATAGGATGAGAAGCTCGGTCATCCAGAAGTGGCTCAGGGTAGACCTGCTACTCCTCCACATTGCGAGGAGCCAGGTGAGGTGGCTCAGGCATCTGGTTAGGATGCCTCCTAGACGCCTCCCTGGTGAGGTTTTCTGGGCACATCCAACTGTGACGAGACCTAAAGGAAGCCCTGGGACATGCTGGAGGTACTATGTTTCCTGGCTGGTCAAGAAACACCTTGGGATTCCCCTGGAGGAGCTGGCCTAAGTGTAAGTGGCTGGGGAGAGGGAAGTCTGGGCCTCCCTGCTTAGGCTGCAGCCCCAGTGACCCGACCCTGGATAAGCGGATGAAAATGGATGGATGGAGTCATTAAAAGCTAATCAGAAGTAGATGCACATCCGATAAAGACTGTCTGAAAGAAATCTAAAATCTGACTAATGGTTCAATACATATCTGGCAATAAATAATAAATAAATAAATAAATAAATAAATAAAACAATGTGTGTTGACTTCAATAGAAATAGAAATGAAGACTTTGTGTGATCAGTTAGTGTTCAGGTAATTTTTTGGAGGATGACAATCAGCTACCATCACACCAAAATCTAGTTCAAGTTTTAGTTACAGCTAAATGTCTTGCTTCGGAGTGCTGATTAGCTTAGGCTGCCATCTTGAATCAGGTTGACTAAATATACATCAGACGTTTATGTGTTCAATGAAGGCCTTTTAGTTTTACTAACTTTTAGACATTGAACAATGTAGTATTTTCATCTAAATACAGGCAAATAAACACACATGCAGAGGAACACACAAAGGCATTAAAAAGTGAATTCTAAAATTGGTCCAAAAATATTTAAAATAGAATGTAAAACTTGGCCCTGCACATTTGTTTAATTTAAAAACACAATTTATATACTTGAATGTCACAGCTTTATTTATGCAGCTAGAAATAGAATTATCCTTCCAAAGAAAAGGTAACATACGGGCATTTTTGCCCTCACATGAGTTTTAGTACTATTTCTGAATTTGCAACTTGACCAGTAATAAAAACTTGCAGCACAATTGTTCATATTTGAAGACAATATCCAATTTTACTCCCACATTCTACTTAGCTCTGTCATGAATGGTATGACTCATGCATATGTGAAGCTGTTAGGTACCAAATATGTCACAGGGTTAGAAAAATGAACAGCTACTGTTTGAATATTATTGCTTGCACCAATTTGGTGAAAATAATTTTAGCTTTATGACCAGCAATTTCTCTAGAATGTATTCCACCTTTATTTTGCAGGGCAAATATTCTTATGGGGTTATAAGAAAAACAAATACAAAAATAAATAAATAAAAATCACCCTATCAGTGGTTATATATATATATAAATATATAAAACTAAGATTTTTTTTAAACATTTTGGTGTTCGTTTATTTATTTATTTAGGGTTTCATTGGCTCATCATAAGATATTGTTATCTGCATGCTTCTACCATATAAGTAGTCACTCACTCTCACTTATTATCTTAACTGCCTATTACTCGGTACGGGGACCTGGTGCCTATCTCAAGCAGTCAGCTGCCAAGAGGCAAGGGACACCCTAGACAGGTTTCCCGTCCATCACAGGGCCACACAGAGACAGCCACTCACACACTAACTCACACCTGGGGACAATTTAAAGTAATTAACCTGACATGCATGTTGTGGGTCTATGATAGAAACATGGAGCAAACCAAAGAAAACTCACTCATGCATGGGGAGAACCTGCAAAATCCACTCAGAAAAGCTGCAGGTGGGATTTGATCCTGCAACCTTCCTTCTGCAAGCCAGTGCTACTAACTGTGCAACCATGCAGTCCCTCATTTAAGCTCTGGGGGAAAACACACACACACACACACACACACACTATATATATATATAGTTTAAAAGAAAGGACAAGGGCTATGCTGTGTGGCATACAGGTGCTAAACCATCTGATATATAAACAGATAGTGCAATCTTAGCAACCCAGTTTTTTTGTGAATTATCACAAATCCTACAAAGATCCCTTTTTTCAGTGTGTAAAATATTTTTAAAGCTAGACAAGGAGTCTAGAGAAGACTGGACAAGTTATAAAGAAAGACAGTTTAATGTAAAAGCTTTCCACATGGTGGATAAAAAGAGAGATTTATAACTGATGTTTCCAATGTGGATCCTATCCACAACTAATTATTACACTGTAAAATAATATTTGTTAATATTAATCAATGATTTTAATTTGCTAAGTTAGTTAATTACTTACTGATTAAGCCAAAGTAATTTTAAAATCCAATGGCCCTACATCAGTTTTTCCTTAAAATACAAACATAAAATCAAAGACATGAAGCCTTCTCATCAAAAGAAAACCACTTTTACTGTACGTAAATGTCAAACAGAAAAATTTAAGGCATAATGCTACTTTACACTCCTATTTTTCTAAATGTTCTTTTTTTGTCTTTTGAAATCCAATTTATAAATGCAAAATGACGAGTATTCAAGGTAATTATTTACCTTTTTTATTAACAAAAGTCTTTTAATGCATTTATTTGTGGCAGAATAGCTAGTCAAACAGACCAACATGTGTCTGTGTAGATAAATATATGAGCATCATAAGGATTTGAAATGACCCAAATTACAGATGCTACATTTGGTGTGGTGTACTGAAGTGATTTTTTCTATTAGCTCCACAATCTTCCGCTGCTGTGTCAAAGAAGTGTCAAAATAACAACAGAAATGTAAAGTTGACTCTAGTTTGGTGATGGAACTGAGAAACTCTTTTGTTCATCCAAACAGTGAATACATTTCACCATTACAATTTGTATAATCCAATAAAAAACAGTTTTATACTCTGGTTTCAGTTTATTTATTTATTTTTGGTCTCGGAACCTGAAAACATAAACCAATAAAATCTGACTGGCTTTTCTACCTGGTGTTCAGGTTCAGTTGGCTGAATCGTGAAAGGTAAAACAAGAAGGAATTTGGTTCAGTCTCAGTGCACAAATGTCGCTACAGTCAGGGAGGAAGAACAAAGTCAGAGGCAGTGATTCACCCCAACCTGTTGACAGAATTGTGTGTCTGTGATGGCAGCTGGGTCCGCCTGCCTTGCTTGAGGCAGCTGAGATGGCTTTGGAAGGGTTTCAAGCCAAACCATGTTCGGATCACTCATCATCACCATTTGCCTCTCACTGTTTAACACAACACACTTTGTCTTGTGTTATTTTTTTTTTTTTCCAGAATTTTCAATTCAAGTAGACACTGACTGTGGGTGTATAATACAAAGAAAAAGGAGCTGAGACAATAAAGCAGCAGAATGCATACATGCATGCCCCAGATATCCATAATGCCAGAGTGCATTTTGTATATTAATGACCTAATTGTGGGTTAACTAATGGATAATGGTGTTTTTGGCCCTTCAGTGCTCTGTGACAGGAGAAAATCTGCACACCTGTGCTCTCATCTGCTCCACCACGAGAGAACTAATATTAAGTCATTACCTCAGGTGCTACCAGTGCACGCCGGCTGCACACATGGCTGCTAGGTATGAACATCTAGTTTCACTGTTTATATTCTTGGAAACAACATCAACACAAATGATGCATGGAAGTTGTAAAAGCACATGCAACCACGCAATTAGATCAACATATGCTTTTGTTAAAAAAGGGACAAAAGCATCAACAATAATTCAACTGTCCTACTTAGTGAAAATGGAACATTTAGGCTGTTAAAAAGTTTGTTTAAAGATGGAAATGATAAGTGTTCCCTGATTTTTTATATATATATATATATATATATATATATATATATATATATATATATATATATACATTGTATATGCAGTATAAAACATTTTCCAATGCATTTCTTTTTTTACAAGCAAGTTTTGTGAATAAAATCATCAATGATGAAAGGGGAGAAAAGAAGAGAGAGAGAGAGAGAGAGAGAGAGAGAGAGAGAGAGAGAGAGAGAGAGAGAGAGAGAGAGAGAGAGAGATCTTAATTTAACAAACTGTAAACCAGACAGAGTATCGTCTTCAGAAAAGGTGGATGGAAATGCCATAAGGCTTAAAGACAGAGTTGGCGCAAGTTTAATGGAAACATTAGACTCGAGTAAATTGAATTCTTAAAAATATGCAGACTGCAAACACTGCTTCCAATTGTTCTTGGTAGCTATGCCTTTTTAGAATCCCATTAAGGCACATCCCACAGTTTTTAACAAGCTATTTGAAAGTGAAAATGTTACAAATGATTAAAATGGCTCAGGTCTAAATTATCTTCTAAGACTGTTGACTTCCATTTCTTTGATGTGCTCATTCTCACAAACTGTTACAAAATCTTTCAAATGTAAAGAAAATGCAATTTTTAATCCAAGCATGCATTTTGAAAATGCAGGGCATAATAGGTATAATAAATTATTATAAATATAAATTACCTAGGAATGTGGAGAAGATGGATTTGTAGGCGTTTTTGTTTCGAAACTCTAAATTCACTTGGGAAAAGGGCCATCGTGAGCACTGCTTCTGTCCAGGAGAAGGATAAGTGTAGTTGAGTGTTTTGTTCATATGGTATTTATAGTAAAAAGTGTAGTGCTGCATACAATTAAGTGTGTGAAATCCATGAAACATGTATTAATGATGATACTTGTTGTGAGGAGGATGGCCTTGGCCTGACTTTACAAATGAGTACACAGCCGGTTTGTGCAGAAGATAAAAACATGTTAGTGACAAATGATGCAGCAAGGAACGTGTACTTTGGAGCAAAACCCTTACTAAAACACAACATATCATTTTATTATGCTACTGTTGATCACTAATACCAATGTTTCAGAGGGTTAAAATTCCGCTAACTTTGTCATATTTTAGATACATTATCATATATTTAAAGGTTGATGTTAAGATGAAAAATTACATAATACATTTTGAATCAACTAATCTAACCGAACCTAACACTAACCGAAACATAATTATTACAAACATGCATTTCATTCAAGTGAACAGAGCAAAATAAACAAAAACACGGTCACATACATACGCTCTATGATAATCTATGCCATAATCATGGGAGGATTTAGAGGATAGTGCAATGTGCATGAATCAAAACAAACAATAGGGAAGCATTTGATTGGGGTTTAAGTATATATATATATATATATATATATATATATATATATATATATATATATATATATATACATATATGTATGTATGTATATATGTGTGTGTGTGTGTGTGTGTGTGTGTGTGTGTGTGTGTGTGTGTGTGTGTGTGTGTGTATATTCTGGTGACTATTCTGGTGACTGGGTTGTTTCTTGAAGATCAAGATCAAGAGGGATAGTTTTTCAAAAATACACAAGCACCAACTTAAGAAAGGAGCTAACAGCACCTTGTTACAATCACTTGACTCAACTGACTCACCTTAAAACCAGATGCAATCAGTTCAGGGTGCTTAGCGTTAACGTCGTCATTTTGTGAACTCTGAAACTAGGACATGTCGTCCAGCACAGAGGCTCAGGCAATACCCTCCACTTTGTGCAGTAAACACAAAAGACATTGATTGAGAGGTGCATTATTTTCCCTCTCTTTCACACTAAGTACTGCTCTGGTGGGCATGCACCACCACAGCAAAAAAACTCAGCAAGAACTATGCTGCCCTCAGGCAAAGGATTTCAAGGTTTATGACACCATGATGCCATGCATCATCTTTCACCGATGGGCAACACCATTAGCTACTGGAAGACAATCACTTAAAAGCTTTGCTTTAAACTTTTTGAAACTAAATGGATTGAAAAGACAGCATATTGCAGTTTTCTGAAACTTAAAAGTGCACATCTACTAGGAATGTTCCAGTGACAGAATGTTCATTCTAATGCCCTCACACCTCCTAAAGACAGGTGTATCTTGAGTATACAATAATTGCAGATCTTGTTTCTGAGAATCAACCCTCTGGCCATTCTCCTGGTTTATTCATGAGCTGGATGGGGACTTTGGAGGGGGGATGAAAGAGAGAAGAAGGGCACAAGATGCAACAGGAATTCCAAATAGATTATGATTAAAAAAAGTAAACACAATCTCCTGCATTTTGACTATCAATCAGGCCAGCATGTCTCTGGGAGACGTGGGCTAATTAAGGCTCAAATTAACATTGACTGTTTTCTAATGGAATAATTCAGGAGGCTTGTGTTTGTATGCACCAGTTTCTCCTTTGCTATTCTCATTCATTAGGACAGCACACTTTGGTGGTCTTTTGCGAAGGATGATTTTCACTTCAGAAACCAGATCATCCTCAAAAACACCCACACCAACACCTCCCCTGTTATCTCTCATTTCTCTAGGCGACTTGGCAAGCCTGACAATCATTATCAGCAGCCTGAAACGCTCAGTGGAGGATCAGGTCTCTTTGGCTGACTGGTAACCATGTGTTCGAAAAAGGAAACATTCTTTAGACGAGTGGGTTTTCATGGCTCTGTGCATTGCTAAGCTGGAACATCTAAGGGTAATGCAAGACAACGTGACTTGTTAGTTCAATAATGAAAGGACTTAGGTTTGGAAAATGGGGTTTGAAATGGGTTGTGAGCCAGAGTCAGGGATGTGTTGGCAGTAGAGAGAAAACGTAAAACAAGAAATGTAAAAACAGGCAGAATGGTGCCAAGAAGAGTTGCACTTTAATGAAATTACAGTTAATTTTTCTAGCAACTGCAACCCAAAAGAAATGACATGACGACATGCTGAAGAACGAAAGGAAAAAACAGAGATAGGAGTTTACTTGTTTGAGGATTTCTTGGATTTTTAGACTAGAAGGGGTCATTCCTGCCGACGGAGCGCACACACAGTGCAAACAGAAACTTTACTCTGCCAACTGACCTCCATTTGGGTTATTTGAGGAGCAGTTCTGGAGTTCAAGGTAGCTTGAGGCCATGCTCCAGCAAATCTTTTGGGAGTTGTGCTCTTCTGGTTTCAGCTGAGGGTTGCAGCTGTAGTGAAGTCAGACAGGAAGCAAAGCAGTATCCTTGTTTGGCACTGACGGGGCTTTGTGATGCTTGATGAAAGTCGTCATTAAAGTTGCATAATGCCTCTTGACTGCTAGCGACAATAACTTATGACATCTGTCTCAGTGTTTCATGTTGGCTGTCACAAGCAGTTAAGAGACAGTTCTAGTGGTAATCATTATGGAGATGGATTAGTGGGGAGTTAAGCTTTGTGCATACAAACACAAAAATTAAAGCTTGGGCACTTGCCGATATGTATTTGATGAAGCCAATTTTATTTGCATACCATTTCAAAATGTATTTGTTTATTTGAGTTCTGGGAGTTGGTAAAGATAGGCAACCCAATACACAAAACAGTTTGGAATGCATAGAAACCTCGGACTTTAGGCAAATTTGACATGCTGAGAGGGGTCCGTTGTTTACCTTGAGTCTTTCTGTTTTCTTGGTGTATCATCAAGTTAGAAAACAAGCACAAGAGTCAGGAATGAAAGGCGTGATTGGGAAGGTGAAATATGTGAAGTGAGCACTTTGCCATGGGTAAAGGTAGATCTATTTACAGCTTCAGTGTCTTGGGAAATAATGAGAGAATGAGTGAGACAAAAAGGCTTCAGGAAAGAAATCACAAATGTACAGAGGAACTAAATGAAAGGAAAATCCTGGAATGGAGCTAACGGAAAACTGAGTCCCAAAGCCTTGGGTTATTTAAAAGAAAACATTTTTCTGCACTCTGTGGACTAAAGGACAAAAAACAGCAGATCACATAACAAAATTTCTTACAGCACAAAGGTTTACAGCAATACGGTTATGTTAGTGAGGATCAGCCAACATTGGATCTCCTTTAAAGTATGTTTCTCATATGCAGATAAAGCACATGAGAGGCACTTAGTGAAATCATTGACACTGAATGAAGAAAAGCCCTAAAGCTCATTGACTGAAATACAAATCATTCAGCCTGCCCCGGAAATAATTAAGGACTGTCACATCGATGAAGACAAATGGTAGACACTGATGCTGTCAGGATTTTGGCCTGAGACAACAGTGTCTGTGTTTTTCCTCACAGATTTGGCACTTCCTCGGTTTCCTTCTTCTCCATGTACTTGCTTTACAGGGTCTTATATCTCATTTTAGCACCTGTCAGATGTGTCAGTGCAAGAGCAGCAAATTTAGCAGTGTTGCCTTTTTTCTGTTTATTGTACATCTTGTTAAAACACACTGCTTTGTAAATTAGTCTATAGAGGGTTTGGGGTTAGAGGGAAAGAGGACTACAGCATATGCATTGCTGATGCACAAATCAGAAATGGAACAACAACTTCTAAAATTTTCAATCTTGGAATTAAGTGGTGTCAGCTCCTCTGTGAAGCACCTATGTCAGTAGTGACTCTCCAGATACAGTCGCCAGAAATATTCTGACAGGCGTCTCATTCAGAATCTATCAGGGAGCGATATCCCAGAGCAACTACTGTATATCTGATAACCGACGGTGCACAACCCCTCACTTCTTCCTCCATTTCCTGAGAGGAAACCTTCAGAGGGAGCACTGCAGTGCTGATAAAGCTTCACACAGTCCTTTATTTGCCCCATAAGAGATTACCAGAGCAAAGAGGCATTGTATAGGCTGATGGATTGTGTATTGCTGCCAAAGATGCACAATTTCTTTGCTCAACTGCATAGCTGACCTGCCTTTATTTAGGAATAATTGAAAAAAAGAGAGAAAAAAAGGACTCAGATTCATCTCAGTGTCATGTCTTTATAAGGAACTAACTTTTTGCACACTTGAGAGTGCCACAGCCAAGTATAACTAGATATTGGAACATCAAGTTCACAAAGTAGTTTGAAAATCTATGGATTTATTATGCATCCGCTTGCTGCCTGCTGCTGTTACCCAGTCATTGAGAGAGAGGGGGATAGTGGTGTTCTGCTGAATAGATGGTGGCTGTCCATGTGCATAGTGCACAGGAACCAATTTTAGATGAAACCCACACAGGCCAAGGAGTTTTCTTTTTCTGTGCGCTACATTTCCCTTTGACATCTTAAAAGCCATTAGTTCGGCATTGCACACCGATGCTCTACACAATAGGACTTGGAATGCTGGCTTTTAGACATTATATGAAGACTGTTGAGGGTCTGACCTCATGAGGAAATTACTATGCAGTGATTTTCTCCAAAATGACTGTGCTTAAATTGCTCTGAAAAGCAAATAATCACATCAGCGCCAAGAAACTTCATTTCCCATGATGCTTTGCACACGGAAGCATTGTGATGACGTCACCGCCTAGTACCAGAAACACGTTCTGCGCATGTGCGGGAAGCCGTGGGGCTTTTCCCGCGAACTAAGACCATAAATCTTCAGCAGAGACAAAGAATCCTCGTTCTTTTGCCCAGGATACCTGGCGGTGAGGACACGCTTGTCGAACGCTCCGACTTCTTTGAGCACGCGGAAGCTCTAAGAGCCAAGTTGAGCCCACGGGACCGCTGATCTGCTCGTTTCTGCTCCCCTCCAGCTGATGTTTGAGGACACAGAACCCGCGGAGGGAAACAACAACTCCATCCAGCTCTCAGAAACGCTGTAAGTTGTCAAACTCAGCCCAAAAGGAACTTCGTTTTCTTTGTGTCCAGCCGTGGAGAAACACTCGTGGAGCCAAACAACGGAGAAAGCATCAAACCAACGGACGACGCCAAACTGCGGAGAAACACGGAGAACCGTCAAATCAAAACAGTGAGGGACGCTTCACTGTTCTGGTGATCAGAAACTCATCTCTTTCTCTCATTCTTTCCTTCTCCCGTTTCCTCTATAGTCTCAAATAAGCAATAAACCGCGTCTATTGCTTAAAAAGTAGCTTCGTGTTTTCCTCTTTCGTCCCAAACACGTCCGTCGGGTCATTTTGAAGAATAAACTGCTTATTAATCATTGTTTGGTATCTTTAAATGTTCAGCCATGGCCAGGCTGATAAACTAAGGATATTAACTCGTGATTAATCTTTTGTGTTGTTGCATGATCCTTTGAAATGTTTTGAGTGATTTAAGGTTAAGTTACTACTGATTCTAAGTGCTTTGGAAGTTAAAGTGCAAGTTGCCACCCACACTTTAGCCAGACAAAGGAGTCAGCCATCTTGTATTCAAGACTCCATTTTGAATCCATACACACGCACACACACTACTCCTTTGTGAGAACAAAGGACCCCATTCATACATCCTACATACACACAAAACACCTTGAACATTATTTTGAATATACATCCTTTTATTATATCACATGGTTATTATTCATTTATGCCACTGTTTATTCATTTGACAAATTGTTAATTAAACGTTATAAAATTCAGATTTTCGTCTCCAGTAGCTTTGTTGTGTCGAAGAGAAGTCTCTGCTCCAAGGATTCTACGAACTTCAAGAAAGACTGATAAGAGTTTTGGATTCAATTTTTCCCCGGTAAAAGGGGAATGGTGCCCCGTATATCTAAGAATATCTTAATTAATTAATAAATCAGTAAATATTCCCATATTTACAGAATTTATTGAAGAATCCAAAAGTAAGTTGAAGCTTACTAATTGTTCTCTCCTAATAACCCCAACATTTTATTGGTGCGGCCGTGTGAGGCTTGGATACACAGAGATTTCTATCCGGCACAAACAAACAAATAAATCCAAAGAGCTTGAATTAAAAATAATCCGTTGTTCAGCCTTGAACCAGCAACAGAGTGGTGCTGATTTCGCTGAGCAGGAAGCTGCATCGAACTCTCACCAGTAACTCAGTGCTTCTTTAAAGGTGCAACGTGTAAATTAATTCTGGTTGACCTTTTAGGTTAAAAATTCAGTTTTTCCTTAAAGGTGCAACGTGTAATTAATTCTGGCTAACCTTTTAGGTTAAAATTCAGTTTTTCCTTAAAGGTGCAACGTGTAATTAATTCTGGCTAACCTTTTAGGTTAAAATTCAGTTCCTCATTAAAGGTGCAGCATGTAAGTAATTCTGACTAACCCTTTTAGGCTAAAATTAACTGCTAATTTAGCGACTTTAACTCACAGTGGCTATTGTAACTAACTGAAACCTTCACTCAAAGACTGATAACACCTTGTTTGCTAATATTCTGAAGGAATAACTAGCATATTTAACACTGCAAGTGTTGTAAGACGTTGCTACGGCAACGCACCAGCTTTTGCTAAAATACTGAAAGGAATAGTATTTTAAGCATCAGTCACGGCAGTCCGTGCAATTTTAAAACGCTAAAACCTGTGCGCACAAAGGTTAATTTAGTGTTTTTCTGCTACAAAACTAGCAGTTGCTGCCAAAAGGTGCAGCTTTGAGCTATCTGCAGAAGCTCTACTAGGCTATTTTTGGTTCGGTTGTTAAAAAATGGAGGGACAGAGTAGTGAACTGACCAACTCCCAGCAACCAGGTGGCGCTGCGGCCCACGACTATGAACCTGGCCTACTTTCTGGACAAATATTGTCCAAACTGGTCGCGGTTGCTCGAGAACCCGACTACCCTTCTAGGGATTTCACTGAAGAACAGCGTAGCGTCGAGCTAGAAGCTGTAATCGATCAAATAGAAAACCCGGATGGTACAAAACCAATCCAGGTTCACTTAGCCAAGTTAGCCTTGATCCTCTATCAGAGAGAACTCCAACATGATCGAGAGATCATGAAGCTACAGAGCATGCTAGCTGAAAGGCAGCAAAATGGAAGGCAGAAGGATGACGAGGAGGAAGACAACACCGATTCTGGGGAAGATGGGGAGGAGACCCCGCCCCCTTCTGCTGATGACAACAGACAGTGGGAAGGGGGGAAACACCATGATTCTCTGGACGGACGCACGCCGCAGGGGAGAGATGAAGCTTATCTGTTCCAACCTTCGGCCCCGTTCCCTACACACACTATAGGGCATTCAGGACCACCTAGGGGCCGAGGGCAGTTCGCCCTCGAACCCCAGGTTGGACCACCACCCTCATCTTCACGGCCTTCTCAATCAGTGAGAAGTCAACCAGCTGAGCGGCACCTCTATTTAGACCGCTCCCCCAGTCCACGAAGGGTGCAAGGTGCCGATTGGGGTTATGCACCCCAACCTGCACCTCAACCATCCACCCATCCTAGCTACTCCGGTATTCGGCATGCCGATAACCAGCTGCAGGACAAAGCATCCTACGCCAGTCCGTACCCGGACAGAGCGTATTACGCAGAAGCCCCAGTTGAAAGACGCAGGCTATACTACGCAGACGTGCCCCGGGAGGAGGACCTCCCAGGACACCCACGTGACGTGCCAGCAGCCCGCCACAACATGCCGGACCCCGATTTGGGCCCCAGGAGTCAACATTGGGAGCCCAGAGCACACCAGCGATATCCAGCGCCCTCTGAGACAGACCGTGGGTCAGAGTCAGAGGATGACGCGCCGTACCGTGAGTCAGGGCTCCGTGTACGTCAAATTGAATCGCTAGCTAAAGACATAGAACGCTTTGATCCTAACACCAATGAATCCAATGTCGACGATTATCTCAGGGAGATAGAACGTTGTCTGCTTGATCTTCCAGCACCCTCTTCAAGGGAAAAGCTCAAGCTAATTTGGAAAACCACATCTAGAACGGTGCACGGTTTCATGGAAACTCTACCACCTGACATTCGTGATCGGTACTCCTCGCTCTGCCGAGCGTTGAGGGATGAATACGCCACGTATGCAGACTCTGCGTCAGCTACAATGGGGGCCTTCTCCATCAAACACGGGAGGAACGAACCCCCCAGAGAGTATTATCGCCGACTCAAAAGTGCTTATTTCCAAGGTCGAAACGGCCCTGGGCTCGAGGAAGACCCTGCCTTCAGATCCCTGTTCATTCACAACCTGCACGAGTGTGTTCGCTCCGAAGTCTCAATGTATTGTCGGATGAAGAAACTGACAACTCAGGAGATTAGGAGATACGCTCAACAGGCTTGGGAAGCCGGCGGAAAGCCCCAAAAGCCTGACGCACATCACCGCGTCATGCACCTAGCTCCTGACGCCGAGCCGCGTTTGGAGCTCGAAGGCACAGAAGCTCCACCCACTAAGCCAAAATCTGCTAAACCTAGACCTGTTAAACCGCGAGAGCAGTCCCAATCTCCTCAACAGGGGAAGGGGGGTGCTGATTGGCTGCCTAGGTCTGGACAATCAGACAGGAAGTGGCCCAACCAAAACCAACGGCAGGCAGGTCGGAACAGTGGAAGGTTTAAGGAGCGCCGCCCACAGGTAGGTCCCGAACACGAGTCCGCAGGTGAGTACTTGACCAAAGCCGACGTCCAGGAGATGTTTCAGCAGTTTCTAGCTAAACAGGAGGAACAGCTGAGATCTGCAGAAGAAACCCTTACACCAAAGTCGTCTTCTAAGAAGCCAGACCCAGAGCCAACGTCAGCATGACTAGGCGTGGCTCAACCCCCCAGCGTGGCCAGGACCTACCTGATCAGCTGGGGGAACACTACGGGTAGATCACAGGAGTCTCCTGAAATCTACCCCCCAGAGAAACCTGATACTAAATTTCTGAAGTTCCTTGGTGACTTAACAAACCATGATCATGCTCGCCGTTTGTACTGTAGCACCAACGTAGGTGGATGCATACAGGTTGATGCTCTGCTGGATACCGGCTCAGAAATCACCCTGATGTGCTCCACGCTGTTCCATCGCGTGTCTGACACCATGCGGTCACTCGGGAAACCAGTCCAGGTAGAGCCCTGTGACCTGAAAATCACCAGCTACACCCAGACCCGGGAGTGTATCACTCACCGGGCGTGGCTGGATATCACCTTCCAAGACATGACTCTGGTTCACCCGTTTTATGTCTGCCAGCTAGACACTGAACCACTTCTCATTGGTCAGGACCTGCTTGAACGTCTAGCTCCCCTCATCGATTGCCAGAAGGGTCAACTGTGGGCCCAGGTGGAAACACCTAAGCCCTGGAACCCGGATAGCAGCCGACCATCCTCCATTCTTGAAGTCAGCCTAAGTGAGCCGCAAAACCCTTGTTCCAAGGTCATGCCCCTCCCTACAGCTCCCACAGACGATGTCCGCCTGCAAAGGCATGAAACCGCTCCTGGAACTCCGTTCCGCACACATTCATCTTTTCTCTGCTCGCTGAAGAACGTTAGCCTGCAGCCATATGCACCACACATAGTTGGTGGTCTTACCATCAACTGCACCCACATCTCAGATGCTCGCCTTGCTCTTTGGTCGGAAAAGTCAGCCATCAGCCAGCAGACGTTTGAACACCTGCGTCAGAAGGACCCCCTTCTTTTCAGTGTGACATGTAGCCACCGGCTCTTGTCAGCTACTTGGCCGCAGAGGCTCCTGAAAGCGCCAGAGGTCTGCTCTCTGACTATCCAACTTGGAGTAAGACAGCTCACACATACATTCAGCATCATACCACAGCTTGATCCACCTGCACTCATCGGAGCAGATCTGCTGGTTCGACTCGGTGCCCAGCTGGACACTTGCAATCAAGTCCTTTGGGCCCGGGCCACACCATCCTCTGAGCCTTGCTCAGAAGGCTCTGAACACTTGCTGTCCGGTCAGACCATTCCACAGGCCTGCCGTGCAGTGGTTGAAGCCAGCACGGTTCTGCCCCCATTGGTCAAAGGGGTGCCTGTTCGTCTGACTCTGATGAAGCATCAGAAGCTGCCAGGCACACAGGCCTTCTTCCAGCCATCACCACACTTCTTGGAGCTCAACTTAGCCGTCTGTGGCACGCCACTCTTGGAGCTGAACAATCGTTCTGCTTACTTGTTGGTCGAAAATCCGACCCAGAGTCCTATCCACCTGCCGGCAGGAAAGCCCTTGGGCATGCTGATAGATAGCTCATTCCATGACTTCGAACTTTCAGTCCCCGTGATCGGACAACTTCCGTTGTTCTTGAACGACAGACAGGTTGGTGTAGACACATTCAGTACTTTCCCTTCACAAATGATTACCATCAAGCGGCATGAAGCCCTTCCTGAGGAACCTATTTGCAGTGCAACCTTAGATACTGACTGCGGTCAGTGTCTAACGGTTTTTGCAATAAATACTCAACCCTCTGAGTCACCGGTTGAAAGCCCGGAACACCAGAGACCCTCCTCCTCTGAACCTTATGACGGCTTCGAGGCCGAAGTCAGCCAGCAGCTTGACAAAGCGGATGCGCTGGAGTCAGAGGAGCAGAGAGCAGAGCTTAGAAGCCTGTTCTATGAGTTTCAGTCCGTCTTATCCAGGGACTCCCTGGACTGTGGACTCACAAACCTGCACACGGTTCGCATTCCAACGAACCCGAATGCCCCTCCTACTTTTGTACGTCAGTACAAGATTCCCCTCGCTGCTTATGAGTCGATCCAGGAGATCCTCGATCAGCTGAAGGAGAAAAACATCATCAGAGAGTGTAACTCCACTTACAACTCTCCCATCTGGCCGGTTCTGAAACCGACTGGGAAATGGCGTCTCACCATAGACTATCGTGCACTGAACAAACAAGTACCTCTCTCCAGGTGGCCTATGATCCATTTAGATCAAGAGCTAGCCAGAGTCAGAGATGCTCGTTTCTTCTCTACGGTTGACGTAGCCAATGGCTTCTGGACCATGAAGGTTGAGCCGGCGGACCAGTATAAACTGGCTTTCTCCTTTGGAAATCGCCAATATACTTGGAACCGCTGCCCCTTTGGCTACTCTAACTCACCTGCCGAGTTCAACATCTTCCTCCACAAAGCCATGTCAGATGCTGCCTCCAGAGGGAACCTCATATATGTCGATGACATCTTGATGAGGAGTCGAACCTTCGAGGAGCACTTGGCTGAACTCCGTCACGTGCTGCAACAGCTCGCTGACGCCGGAGCTAAATTGGCGATTCTCAAGGGACAGTGGTGTCGAACCAAAGTGGAGTATGTTGGACTGCTGGTTGGCCCTAATGGAGTCGAGCCCCAAGCGGGACGCATTAGAGCCATTCAGGACATCAAAGCCCCAGCTAATCTGACTGAACTCAGGAGCTTCCTCGGAGTCTGCAACTACTCCAGACAGTTCATTGAGGAGTACGCTGAAACAGCGAGGCCCCTCACTGAGCTGCTTCGGAACGACACACCTTTCGTGTGGGACAGACCCCAAGAACTCTCCTTCCAGTTCCTAAAACAGAAGTTGGCGTCCGCACCCTGTCTGGTTTACCCAGACAAGGATAAAGAGTTCTACATAGAGGCGACTTTCTCCTCTCACTGCCTGAGCGCTGCTTTGAAGCAGAAACACGATCAGGACATGAGAGTTGTGGCATATGCCAGCAAGCCTCTGAGCAAGGTGGAACTCCAGTTCTCAGACTGTGAGAGAGCCCTCCTCTCTACAGTCTGGGCTGTCGAACACTTTCGTAGTTACATCGGTGGACAGAAAGTGATCATTGAAACGTGTCATCAGCCTGTCACCTTCCTAAACAGCCAGCGTCTGCGCGAAGGAAGAGTGTCAAACAGCCGCATTGCGACGTGGATGATGGTGCTCCAAGGATACAACATTGAGGTCAAGTATGGTCAGAACACCAAGCTAGCGCTAGGACAAGGGCTAGCAGGCTGCCAGCACTGTGACTCTGACTCCGTCATGGCCCCCCTGGACACACCTGCCGCAGTCTACCCAACCGCATCCAATCATCGCTACTTTGATGAGAATGTTTGCCAAGGGCTTCCGAAAGTTTACACTGACGGATGCGCCTACCTTCACGAAGGCCAGCTCCGTGCCGGGGTTGGAGTCGTTTGGGTGGACTGTGACACTAAGCAACCAAATCACTACCGGTTGGGCCAAAAGTCTAGTCAGTACGCCGAAATTGCTGCAGTGTTGATAACCCTCCAGCAGGCGGCAGCCTTGGACATCACTCAAATCGTCCTTTGCTCTGATTCAAACTACGCTAGACACAGCTTCATTTCTCACTTCCCCATGTGGAAGGAGAACCACATGAAAAACTCCAGGAACAGAGACGTGAAACACTCGGAGTTATTCCTAGCGTGTGATCTGCTCACCACTGAGAAAGGCATAATGGTCTACTGGAAAAAGGTCAAAGGTCACTCCAGGACCCTAGGTCCAGAGAAAGATGGTAATGACGAAGCTGACCGCCTTGCTAAGCTCGGTGCTGACCAGGGAACCTGCTGGGAATTCAAAGACGAGTGGCTTCCACCCAAGGCCGTTCACAAGGTCTGCGCGATTACTCGTCGCCATGCTAAACAGGCAGACGAACCTCGGACCGTTGAGGTACCCGTGTTTCTAGGCAGACAACCACAGGACGCGGACTTAGTCACCATGCAGGAACAAGATCCTGACCTGAAGCTCATCCGCGAGCTTCTCCAAAAGGGCCCGATGTCTAAACAACCATCACCACCTATTGGTGCAAGCCAAGATTTGGTAAACCTGCATCGTCAACTCACGCACCTGAAACTACAAAACGATTTGTTAGTTTACATGCGTGACGATCACAGCCCGCCGCGCTGGGTTGTTCCACTCGACCACAGAGGAGTGATGCTTGCCTACGCCCACGACACTCCGGTTGGAGGTCACCGTGGAGCAAAAGCTACCCTCGCGTCACTGACAGAAGTAGCATATTGGTCGTCGATGTCCAAGGACGTACACAGCTATGTCCAAGGCTGCCTCATCTGTGCCCAGTTTCAACCCTCCCAGCCGCTTGCTAGAGCACCACTGCAACACAGGGGAATAACCTTCCCTTGGTCCCACCTGCAGATCGACTGGGTTGGACCGGTTCCCAAATCGGCAAGAGGAAACAAATATATGCTAACTGTAACTTGCAGTTTCACAAAGTGGGTGGAATGCCTTCCAGCGCCAAACGATACAGCCGTCACAACCGCTGTACTGCTGATTAACCACGTTTTCAGTCGATGGGGACTTCCACTCTGCATTGACTCTGACCGAGGAACTCATTTCACATCCAGTGTAATGACGTCCCTGTTTGAACTTCTGGGAGTGGAAGTGAGATTCCACCTCCCCTATCACCCACAGTCATCCGGACAGGTCGAACGGATGAACCGCACGGTCGTCTCTATGCTCAAAAAGTACGTCTGCTCCACTGGGAAGGACTGGGACGTCAAGCTCCCTCTGGTCCTGATGGCCATACGGTCCACTCCCCAGCGATCCACAGGGGTTACGCCCTTTGAGATGATGACCGGCAGACTGATGACTCTACCACTGCACCTCCTGTATCACCCAGAGGATGTCAGTGTTGCCACTGCCTATACCGCTCATCAGTATGTGGCAGACTTGAAAACACACCTCAGAGCTACGTTCGCGCACGCTCAGAAGAAACTGGAGACCAACGTAGAAGGCGCTAAAGCCTACTACGACCAAAAGACGACCAGCCGCGAATACGAGGTGGGTGACAAAGTATTCTACTTTCGGTTCGCCCAACCGGCACGCAAAGCTAAGAAGTTCCTGCTCTGCTGGTCAGGACCATTTGAGATCGTGGCAAAACTCGCTCCAGTTGCATACAGGTTACGCATCACCAAAGCGAGACATGAGCCTGTCTACAAATGGGTGCATGCAAACCAAATCAAACCCTACGTCAAACCATCCCCGCGGGTACAGAGACCAGACTCCCCGCAGGAGGTAGACGTAGTCGCTATATAGTTCTATGCATGGAAATGGAAAAGGGGGGGAAGTGCACGTTTAACCCACTAACATGTACTAACCGACAAAGAACCAAGCCCCCCGCCGTCATTTTCACTAACCAAGAGAAACTCCTCCTAGAACGCTAACAGGAAGTACTTACTAAAACCTTACAGGGTACTCTTGTAACTGTCAACCTACACTAGGCTCTGATTAATGAATCTCTACGTGCAATCAAGACTTTGTCTGAAACCATACCTCAGGATATTGTGTACACACGAGTGGTGAGAGATTTGATGTAGGACCTGCTCAGGGAAGTAAGTTCCACGCTGGACAGCTTGGTTGAAAGCCGTATTTCCCCGCACTTGGTACCACTGGACCTGCTCAAAGTTAGCTTGACAGCTGCTACCCCTCTACTGTGCACCTTTCACAAATCCACCTAGCGTACAGCCTAAGTAGTGCAATGCCCATTCACGTTGGGAAAAAAATTAGAACTCGGTTTCCTGTTAAACGTTCCCATAATTGTGACACCTCAC
The DNA here is from genome assembly GCF_043380555.1 of Nothobranchius furzeri. Taxonomy (NCBI): domain Eukaryota; kingdom Metazoa; phylum Chordata; class Actinopteri; order Cyprinodontiformes; family Nothobranchiidae; genus Nothobranchius; species Nothobranchius furzeri. The sequence continues at coordinate 42,648,570 of NC_091746.1, read as the reverse complement.
ATCTATAGGTTTAGGTCGATGCTGAACATTGGTATTTGAAAGGACGGTAGGCATTTCCACTTTGAACTAGAAACCTGACACTCCATCACCTCAACCTCGAACAGCATGACTCAGAGTTTGAGATCATGGACGCTTTCCAGGGTTATAACTTTGCCTTCGATTTAGAAATTGACCAACAATTACTGATTGAAGGAACCAAATTTGTTAAGTTCACACAAACCCCGCGTGAACTTACTTTGACGCCCAAGGCGCTACATTGACACAGATTATACCACCTTAATCTGCACATTGGTCGCCCTGGGGATGGGATGGCTCATCACGGCCGTGATTGCTTATTCCGCCTACAGGCGTGTTAAGAAACTCCAAGATAAGATGCACTTGCTCACCTACGGTGTGCCTCGTGACCGCGTTCTGGGAGACTCCAAGCGTGAATGTACCACACCTGTCTAAAGGGGGTGAGCAACGTTTTCTTTATTATTTTGTAACCCTAAGAGTAGTTCTCATTTTAGTCTACCTCACATATTTATCTGAGTGTTGCAGTATGTCACATTCTTTATAAGCTACACACTGAATGTATGACCTAAGAATGTATTTTATGAGACCTCAAGGTTGCTATGAATTTTCTTGGATGTTATATGTTACATGTTTTTTTTTTGGGTTTTCTGTATTTTTGTTTCTTACTTGGTCACATATTAACTAGTGGTTATGTGCCGGCCCAGCTCAGTCTGTCAATGACTCTGTCTGACGCACCAGCACATTGTAGTACCTCTTAGTTTTATGGTCCTTGTTTTAGCCCAAAGACTGTCCTGATCCACCCTTTGGACCTAAAAGGGGGGAATCTTGGGACCACATAGGTCAATGCGCGTTTGCGAACTATGGACCTCGTACATCACCGCGTGCTCCATAAACTGAACTGTATGGCCGGCGGTGAGATGCCTTTGTGTCCACTCGTGGAGTTAACCGCCCACCGACCTTCCTCCTTCTACACTACTACCTCTCGCATGGACGACATCATCATTGCGTACCACCTGCGTGAGTGGCTTCTTCTCGTTATGCGCGTTGGGGACTATCCCGTTTCCTATCCTCTTTGTGCCTGACAAAGACAAAGACCAAAGGCGCCAGGATCCAAGACAAAGACCAAAGACAAAGGCGTCCAAGGAGACCAACGTCCTAAGGGACAAACCCACCTGTGCTTCCGACAATCAAGTCGACCTACGTTCATGAGGAACAAACCCATCTGTGCTTCCGACGATCGAGCTTTGGGCGCGATCCCCGAAACCAAAAGGGGGAATGTTGAGGGTCTGACCTCATGAGGAAATTACTATGCAGTGATTTTCTCCAAAATGACTGTGCTTAAATTGCTCTGAAAAGCAAATAATCACATCAGCGCCAAGAAACTTCATTTCCCATGATGCTTTGCACACGGAAGCATTGTGATGACGTCACCGCCTAGTACCAGAAACACGTTCTGCGCATGTGCGGGAAGCCGTGGGGCTTTTCCCGCGAACTAAGACCATAAATCTTCAGCAGAGACAAAGAATCCTCGTTCTTTTGCCCAGGATACCTGGCGGTGAGGACACGCTTGTCGAACGCTCCGACTTCTTTGAGCACGCGGAAGCTCTAAGAGCCAAGTTGAGCCCACGGGACCGCTGATCTGCTCGTTTCTGCTCCCCTCCAGCTGATGTTTGAGGACACAGAACCCGCGGAGGGAAACAACAACTCCATCCAGCTCTCAGAAACGCTGTAAGTTGTCAAACTCAGCCCAAAAGGAACTTCGTTTTCTTTGTGTCCAGCCGTGGAGAAACACTCGTGGAGCCAAACAACGGAGAAAGCATCAAACCAACGGACGACGCCAAACTGCGGAGAAACACGGAGAACCGTCAAATCAAAACAGTGAGGGACGCTTCACTGTTCTGGTGATCAGAAACTCATCTCTTTCTCTCATTCTTTCCTTCTCCCGTTTCCTCTATAGTCTCAAATAAGCAATAAACCGCGTCTATTGCTTAAAAAGTAGCTTCGTGTTTTCCTCTTTCGTCCCAAACACGTCCGTCGGGTCATTTTGAAGAATAAACTGCTTATTAATCATTGTTTGGTATCTTTAAATGTTCGGCCATGGCCAGGCTGATAAACTAAGGATATTAACTCGTGATTAATCTTTTGTGTTGTTGCATGATCCTTTGAAATGTTTTGAGTGATTTAAGGTTAAGTTACTACTGATTCTAAGTGCTTTGGAAGTTAAAGTGCAAGTTGCCACCCACACTTTAGCCAGACAAAGGAGTCAGCCATCTTGTATTCAAGACTCCATTTTGAATCCATACACACGCACACACACTACTCCTTTGTGAGAACAAAGGACCCCATTCATACATCCTACATACACACAAAACACCTTGAACATTATTTTGAATATACATCCTTTTATTATATCACATGGTTATTATTCATTTATGCCATGTTTATTCATTTGACAAATTGTTAATTAAACGTTATAAAATTCAGATTTTCGTCTCCAGTAGCTTTGTTGTGTCGAAGAGAAGTCTCTGCTCCAAGGATTCTACGAACTTCAAGAAAGACTGATAAGAGTTTTGGATTCAATTTTTCCCCGGTAAAAGGGGAATGGTGCCCCGTATATCTAAGAATATCTTAATTAATTAATAAATCAGTAAATATTCCCATATTTACAGAATTTATTGAAGAATCCAAAAGTAAGTTGAAGCTTACTAATTGTTCTCTCCTAATAACCCCAACAAGACAAATAATAAAAGACTTGCATAGATGCATGAAAAGTGAAAAAAGTCTGAGATCGAAACAGAATAAAAGACGTAAAAGAAAAAAAAGAGCAGAGGGTTTATAAAGAGAATCTTTAGCAGCACAAAAGCTTCAGAGTGTGGTCCTTGGCAGGCAAATCCATTAAGTTTTAATAAAAGGACTATTGCTGGGGCAATAAACATCATGGAGTCTGTAAAGCCTGGCATGACTTTGTTGTTTTTTATGGTTTAACAAAGTGTCTGGCCTCTACATTTGTTCACCTCCAAATTCATTTCAGACATGAAAAAAAAAATAAATAAAGAAACTGAACAGAAGGAAACATTTCATAACGTCTCATTTATAAAATGCAATTATAATACATTCTTTCTAAAAGCAATGAAAAGGAGCACTTAATGTTGGAGCAATTGAACATTTTGATTCATGAGTCAAAACAAGAGTTTATACAATAAAAACGTCAAATATACCAAAACATATACCAACAATGATTAACTTTTTGTGAAACAGTCGCAACCCTTTGCATAACATAAATAGCTTAAAAACCTAAAGGCTACGTCTCAGGGGTTCTCAATCCTGGTTCAGCAGGGCCGGTATTCAGCATGTTTTAAAAGTTCCCCTACCTCAACAAACCTTATTTCAATCAGCGGGTAATTAATGGGTGATTCAACAACTGAATCAAGTGTGCTGGAGCAGGGAAACAAATAAAACATGCAGGATATGGGTCCTCTTGGACTAGGATTGAGAACCCGTGGTCTTTCACAAATGTTTCAGACCCCAGCTATTAGTGGTGTGTATTGGCACAAGTCTGTAAACGTGATACGCATCACAAGTTGATACAATATGCAATACTAAACGTCAGACGGTTTTTGCAATATTTAAATGGTAAATGGCCTGTATTTGATATAGCACCTTCTAGAGTCCTGGAACCCCCCAAGGTGCTTTACAACACAATCAGTCATTCACCCATTCACACACACATTCACACACTGGTGGGGATGAGCTACGATGTAGCCACAGCTGCCCTGGGGCACACTGACAGAGGCGAGGCTGCCGAGCACTGGCGCCACCGGTCCCTCCGACCACCATCAGCAGGCAACGTGGGTTAAGTGTCTTGCCCAAGGACACAACAACAGCGACAGACTGAGCGGGGCTCGAACCTGCAACCTTCCGATTATGGGGCGAGCACTTAACTCCTGTGCCACCGTCGCCCACCATTTAAGACTAAATTTAATTTAGAAATGCAGACCAGATGCTTCCTACCTACCATTAGCCCGAACAATTTTAATTCCGACACAGTGCTCTGTTTTTAGAGATGTTTGGCAGGCCTAGCACCCGAGCTGCAACAAAGAAAACTACAAATATGGCATAGGCTCAGGAACGATGCTCGTTTGAAAAGGCTATGGCATCAACTTTGGACAATTCAAACTTCAAACGGTACTTAACTCCTTTTATTTAGAAAAGGGCGTGTTTTTTTTCTTATTCTTCTTCTTTGATGTGTTTGGCAGACTACTCTGTTGACTAACTGCAATAGCAATGAATACGCCTCTTTGTTGCTCTTATTGGTCCTAGCACTGTTCAATAGTGTGCAGAGACAGTTCGAATGACAGTCATAGATTCTGCTCTACAACTGAGCTCTTTCTATGGGTCGTGGCCAGTAGGGATGGAGAGATTCATCAGTCTCAACTGGTGGTTTACTCATAACATTTGTGATGTGATGGCACCAGTCAGTTTCAGGTTGCATCGGTTATAACTGACGGCTATATTGCAATGTATCTTTCCATGTGTGTCTCTCATCTATAAAAACAATAGTTATATTGATTACTTCATAGTTTACATGCCATGTCTTCATTTTTGGAGGTGCATTGAATGCATCATCAATCTCTTAGCAGAAGCCACATGGTGCGCACTGTGCAGCCGCATTGGAAAAATATTAACCGACGTATGTGATTCCTGTACTTGCCAAAATAAAATAAACTTCTTGGTGACACCACAGACATATGTGTGACATGTTCTCTTGTTTGTGCAGCAGCGTCTTTTTCCGAGCATTCTTACGGATTTGCACACCTGAAGCTTTGTGTGAGGTAATTTATCCCATATTATTGAAACATTTGTGCAGAACAAAAAAAAAAAAGCAATAATGAATGACCAATGAACAGCTAAGATAACCTCACATCTCTCTGCAGCTCCAGCATTCACTTTGCTCTTAAAGGAACAGTAACATAAAGGTACAACAGCTCTCACAATAGCCCCTCGTGGATAATTTCAAAAATTAAAAATTATGTTCAGATGTTTATTGCGTTTCATGATAATTTCTAATAATTTAATGATGAACTACACACACACACACACACACACACACACATATATATATATATATACACACACACACACACACACACACACACACACACATATATATATATATATATATATATATATATATATATATTATTGCTACAATACTATGTTGAAATAAGGGGGATGAAATGAGCTTAAGTCACTCTTCTCATAAGAATAAACCAACAAATTCAGAAAATCATTAAACATCACTCATGAAGTGCATTTGTTTTCATGTTGAATTTATTGATTAATCAAAAGAAAATGGTGGATCAAATACATCTTTCACAGTTAGGGAACACATTGAGATGGTGTTTAAAAACCAGATGTGGGCTTGTAAATTATTTTTACTGTTATGAATCATTTCAAATCGCATCATGAATTGTATTGAATGGAAAATCGATTTCAAATCATTAATGAATCGTTAGCAGGGATAAATTGTATTGAATCGTATTGGCAGAGGGTCACGCCATATTGATGATGTAAGAATTGCTGGTAGTGTATCGAGATACGGATAAAATCGGCCTCAGTGGGGAGTGGCCAGACTACATATTTACATATAAGGTGGCTTGATGGGCTAAAACAACTTGTAAAATTAATTATATTTAATTTTTTTCTACAGGAAAAATATAAAAAATAAACATGAAAAAGTTGTCATTGTTATTTTGTGTTATGTTAGGGTTTCTAATTCTAGCCATGCTTAATTAAAGCGTTCAGCAATGTTTTCCAGCACTGACCAGCCCACATTCTGTCATCAGCACTTGCTGCCACTTAACAATCACTTGAAGACAGCCCTGCTTACTGTGAGTGGAACATGTTGTCACAAAATGATCTCCTAGATTTAATTAGCAACTGATACTAAATGCACTCGAACAAAAAGACAGTCAGGTCTGAAATGTGTTACCCAAAGAAAGAAAAAAAGAATCACACCTGCAGAATAAGGAACGGGGACAAATAAAAACAATTGCTGGACAGCAAAAGTTGTAGGGTGCTGTCACAAACTGTGATTTGACCTTATATCTTTTCCATCATCCACCAGTTGAGCTGCAATTAGGAAGATGCATCCTCACATCTCTGACTCTAAATCATCTGGTAGTGTATTTGTGGTGTGAGCCTCATGCTGTTTCTTCAGAGAACATCTAAGAAAACAATCACCATTTCTTTCCCCATATGATGCATTCTAACAGCGCACTATTACAGCAACTCTAATTCATTCAAACAGGTGCACTCGTGAGCCTAGTGAGAAAGAGGCAGTAAGAGTAGATATAGCAGCTGCTAAAGGAATGAAATACAAGTAATATTAACTTCAGAATTGGATACCTGTCGCTCAGTGAAAAAAAAAAACAGAAAAACTATTTATGTAGCCCATGGCACCATGAGGCAATACAATCCAAACTATCAATTTACAGTGGAGAATTATTGACTGGTCTTATGCTTGACACTGAGACTTTATTCTAACCACAACAGATTCTGAAGGGATTTTCCAATAGATGTCTGCTGCGGCTTTAATACCAGTCCATCTACAGCAGCACATTGCTCCCCTGAAAGCAATTTTCCCCACCATACACAATTCTGTTCGTAGACTGATCTTCTTTTTACTGGTAAGGGAACGTGTGCATCACTCACACGCGCACACATGCACGCACGCACACACGCACAAACAAAGCTGATTGCCCTTTGTCCAACTCTGAAAGCATGGTCACCTGGATCCAGCTCACCTTCAATTGGGTTCATCTTGGCTGTGGCGTGTTCCCCGCATCAGCTGCTACTTAACACCGGTCGTTGAGCTGTCTTTCTGCCCCTACCTCTGGCTCGACCGTGCACGCACAGTCCTAAACCCCTCACCTTGTTTTGGCCTGCTTTGCCACAAAAAGTGTCTGTGTTCTTCCCGGATGCTAACAGGCCTTTCCTTTTGTCTTTATTTCTGCCCCCGAGGCCACAGCAGCACAACAACAAAACCTATCCCTTCTCCTCTGAGGAGCTTGAGCTGGGCTCCTGTAATTTATACAGTCTATGGCCGATGTGAACAGCTCTCTCTTTAACAGCGACAGAAATGAATCCCCTGTTAGAGATTACTGTGGCATGTAACAGCCCATGAGTGGCCCAGTTTAAGGGGTTTAACAAGGTTAAATGAGTGTGCTGGGATGGTTAGGAAATGAGGGGAGGGGGCTTGATGCTGAGCTGTAAAAGAGAAGGCAATGTGGTCTGAGTTCTCGCTTTTGGATTCATAAAAGCATGATGATGCATCACGAGCCTTTGTGAACTCATAAACAGCCCCGCTCACGCCATAGGCAGTAAAGCCAGAGCGATAGGGGAACAACAGTAAATGCAGCACAAACAGACTGCAGGCGGGTGGCCACCTCCATGTAAAAGCAGACATAATAGAATGCTTTTAATAGAACTTAAACTTTAATCTGTCACAGCATCATGTTCACGAGCCCTTTTAATGACACACAGCATGAACCGAGCAATGACTGCAAATCTCCTCGTGTGGTTGAAGCTTTGGTCATCATCACTTCTTTATATATATTTATTCATTTTTATCCAAGCCAGCTTACAGGGCTTAATGCCGACTGACAGGAAAGAAAATGTGGATTTGAATTTCCATTTTCTAATGTGGTGTAAATAGATAACATAACTTGCCTCTCCTGTTTTTCTTTTTTTAATGATCCCACTCATTAATACTTAGGCAGAAACACACACAAAAAAGCTACAGATACGTTCTGTCTCTTTCACAGCTGCTTTAAACAAATCTCTGAGGCAGCCTAAAAAGTTAAGGATGTTTTCACAGCTTATCTGGTCAGACTTCCCTACAGTGGAATACAATAAATTAGCATTCCTGTGCTTACACTGGCGTCATTGAAAATAAAAGTCATGCATTATTTATGAGACAGCAATGATTTGTGTATGTGTTTTGGGCTCAATTTCTGAATGTGTCCAAACAAAGGAAAAAAATTATATACATCCCGAATTCAGTCAGGATTGATGTAAACTGTTTATTGGAAATGCTTATAAAACTCAAACTAGTGACCGAGATGATGGCACCATAAACACGCAGCGCTTCACTCATTTTCATTGCTTAAAAAAGTGGGGGTAGATAAAATGTTAAAATCAAGTGTGAGGCAGTATAATAACAGGGAAAACACTGCCAGAGAGCCACAGTGTGTGCAGGCAGAGGCTCCCTAAATGGAGACTGAAAGTGTGTGTGTGTGTGTGTGTGTGTGTGTGTGTGTGTGTGTGTGTGCGTGTGTGTGTGTGTGTGTGTGTGTGTGTGTGTGTGTGTGTGTGTTTGATGGGGACTGTGATTGTATTTTTCTTTCCCCTGTCCCCTCAGGAGGTGACATGGTTGGTATTGTAATTCCACTCTCATTTCCTACGTTGCACGGGCGACTGCAGACTTGTCACTCAGGAGGAGAAGAGAATAGGCCTGCCAATCAGTCAAGGACCCATTACCAGAGCAGTACCTGGAAAGGCAGCGTTTGCCCTGCTCCTTGTTAGCATAAATAAATTCTAACACTTTGTCCATCCATGCGCACTATGATTAGCAGGATGGGTTAATGCAGGAGAATATTGCCAGAAAGAAAGATGGTGGAACAGAGAGCTTAATGGAATTGAAAAAATGAAAAAAAAGTGCCATTTAAAAAAAAGTGAAAACCGACGGAAACTATATCAATAGGACATAAAATACCCAAACCTTGCTAGTGAACACATATGTGATTCTGAATTTATATAAAAGCTATTGCAAAAATGGAAATGACTAAAGACAACAAAAGGCCCGGCACAGCACACAATTAATAGAGCCAGAAGAGATGAAAAACAAACAGACGCATGAGAAACCAGAGTGAGTGAGAGAGAATCTGTGTAATAAGGGGTGACGTGAGTTGGGTGCGGTGCGTGACAGGTAATGTGGGAGGTGGCAGGGTGCTTCTGCCCCACTGAGTGCCTTAAACAGAGCAGAGCTCTAACCAGAATACCATCCATCATGCAGTCAGTCACAAGTGTGACATGACAGCGAAAACTGTTCTCTGTCAAGGCAGAAAATATGAGAGGAGTGCAGAGGGAAGAGGATAGGCCGAGGCAAAAATGTTAAAAGAAATAGGGACGGATGAAAATTTGAGTCTGTCTGAGAAAAACAGATATCAAAATGCAGATAGGCTGGACTTATTAGTCAGCAAATTCAGAGACGATGCAAGGGACAATTTTACATACTTTTTTTTCTAAATTTACAATGTATTTAGTTTAATACAATTATGATAATGATCATGTTGTGTCGACACTTTGGGCTCGGTCGTTTTAAGGATTGTGAGACATCTAGAGGCCATTCGGAGGTAAATGCTATATTGTTTTTGTTATCATTTCATGAGAAAGTTTAAATCTATCTCATACAGATTAAAAATGAATCCTTTCTGAAGTCTAAAGTGCACTCAGGAGAGTGTTGCTGTTCACCCTTATAAGTTGGTTAGAGTTTTATTTTTCACACTTTTTTCCAGGCCAGTGCTTTTGTTAAATCTCTTTCTTAAGCAAAAAAAAACATGTTCTTTTTTTTCCCTTTGTGCCAGACGGCATGTTGGAACAAAGTACACCAGTGCAAAGTGTTTAACGCTCAAAAGGCCTCAGCAGTTAGGATTCCTGTGCTGCAACCAAGCACAAGACGAATGTTGTTTCCATGTATGCTGGACTGAATGAGGCCACATGTGTGATAAAGTCCCAGTTTGTTTGTTGAGCGGTAGAGCACAAACAAGCTGCTGTTGGGATAAAAAAAAAAGGACGAGTCAGTGTGTATATCAAAGGTTCTTGAGGGATATAACAAAAACCTACCCTCCTGAGGAGAAGTCTCGGGAGCCATTAATGTGAAGAACTGCAAAACACTTAACCCTTTCATTGGTCGGTTCTCATTTTGCACCTCTATCAATTTCTGCATTCAGCTCCATCCTCACTTTTCTCCCTTTACATCTTGCGTCTCTTTGAGGGTTAGTCCCTCCTCTTTTCTCCTTTGTATGCTCTTTTCTGCTCTCTCTTTTTTATTTTTCCGCTCTTGCTCTCTTTGTCACAGTGACTCCTTCTTTGCAGCTCGCCTTCAGAGCGGTGGGCTCCAATGGGGACCAGTTATCGATTGTACTGAGTCAGCTATGTCCACTTTAATTCATTAAAGTCCTGCTCTCAATGCCCATTGGGCAATTTCAATAATGTAAGGAGGGTAGCCAGTGTGCGTATATGTTGAGGGTTCTTCATAAGTGTGTATATGAATCAAATAGAGACTTATTTTAATTCAATTCAATTCAATTCAAAAATACTTGATTAATCCCAGAGGGAAATTAATTAACATGCTGGGAAGGAGGACACTTCTACGCCTGCCAAGGAAGGGACATTTATTGGTATATTTTTTTCATGTAAATGGTTATCAGTAATTAAAATGTAATACTGTCCATTTTGAGTGTTTTCTTTCTATTGCTGCTCAACTCAGTTATTTTATGTTTCTGGCTTTGTGGTGGTACAGTTATTAGTACTGCTGCCTAACAACAGGTCTTTCTAGCTTTACTCTTTCTGTTTGGATTTAGCATGCTCTCCCTTATGCATGTGTGGGTTTTCACTTAGTACATCTATTTCCTCTCTCTGGCCAAAAACATGCATGTTAATTGGCCTTTATTTCAGTTTACATTAAAGCTTCTGTGAATTGACTAAACAAAAAAATTCACATGATGGTCTTTTTGTTGAGGCTACTTGAACCAGACCATAACAATGGGGGCTCGTCCGGGATGTTTGAAAGGTAGTTGTTTACTTTTGACATTAGTTCCAATAAAAATCTGCTGCATGGATGCTTAAGAATTCACAAAGTTTGCTGTTCTGTGCAAAAAAATAACATGTTGTTTTTGTTTTAATCTTGTAAGCGGGCCCGGATGTAGGCATGGGTAAGGAGGGGCAATGTCCCCCTAAAAATAGTGACTGCCCCCCAAATGTGATGACATGTAGAAATCCCAAATTTGAAAATATCTGATGAAAAAGGGTCAGAGTGCTCTCCTCTCTCTCTCTCTCTCTCTCTCCCTCATTCAAAGTAGCTGCTGATTGGTAGATGCATAGGGAGGGTGTGGCCAGCCACTGCACTTCGTCCTCTGTGTCTCACTCGCTTCACACGCCTCAGACAGTCAGCAGCAGAACACAGAGACGCACAGTCGTTATCTGAGCTCAGCTGCTGTGAAGCTTTCTTCTTCTGTTGGTCACTGGAATTATTTGGTACCCTTTCTCAAGGTTTTAGTTTGCCTCGTTCTCTTCTTTAATTTGTTTTTGAAGTGAACCGAGTGGACAATGCGCAGGTTTCTGGTTTATAAATCGAGCAACAGTGCTAAGGCACTAGCGGCAGAAGTCGGCTCGTCGGCTGCTGCTTCTCAACTCGCCACAACCAGTTGCACAAACACCGAAGCCCCTCCTCCTGTCCCCGTCGTTACCAACCCAGCCGTCTCTGTGGGTGACACAGACCTGAACAGTAACGCACCATCCCAACCCACCGCTCTTGTTTCCCCCAAGCGCCATTTTGGGAAGAACATGCGCTTATTTTGCCCTGCCTGGTATCGTGGGAGACCATGGCTGGAATATTCAGTAAAGCTGGATGCGTGCTTTGGTTTCCCATGTCCATAGGGACAGATGTGGACAATCAGTCAGTCATGGTTAGATTTGTCTGTAATGGCATTCCAGAGGAACACCTGTTCAGTCTGCTTGACCTCAGTCAGTTAAATGCTGAATTCATTACCACCCAAATTCTTGAGCATCTCTCTGACTCAGGCTATAGTGCAGCTGAAATTATCATTCAGGGCTATGGTGGAGCTTCTGTCATGAGTGGGGTCAGCGGTGGGGTTTAGGCTTACTGCAGAAGAAGGTAGGGAAGGATATTCCCTACATCCACTGCTACAACCACCAGCTGCACTTGGCAGTGGTCCATGCAATGCAAGCAGAGCATGTGCAAAACCATGTGTGTTGGAGACAAGCCACCATGATGTGACCAAGTGCCTTGTGGACAATAAGGATGTTATTATGAGTATCCTGTCAGAGGTTACAGAGGACAGAGCTGCTGCTGTTGATATCTGTACAGAGTCATCAGGACTGCTGATGATGTTAAGGAGGCACAATTTCTTAGAAATAGGAGAATTCCTCCTAAAGGTTCTGGGTTCCTTGAAGTCTGCAAATTCTATGCAGCAGTCTCATTCTGTTGACCTGTGCTGTGCTTCAGAAGTAGTCAGTGCATCTCTGCAGGCTTTGTAGCAGATGAGAGATGAGGAAAGTGAGGCATTAACCAGCACACCTGCACCAGCTGCTAAAAGACAAAGAAAAACAAGCTCACTGCTAACAGGTAGTGTTGTAATGTCCACTGTGGGCCACGCAGAAGACTCCACGACTCCTAGCCAGGCTGTGAAGAGAGCTCTTAACATTTTGGACACAGTCATTGTAGAGATGGAAACAAGATTCTCCAAAAGCAATCTTGATCTCATGAAAGCAGTTAACTGCCTTCAACCTCAGTCTCCCTCATTTCTGGATCCGGACATGTTAAGTCCTGCAGAAAATGACAGGAAGTGACAAACTTTCCAATGAAATTCTTGTTGCAAAAATAATGTTGGAGAAAGAATTCAAAAGGACTGATGATGATAACAGTGTAGAGTTTGTAGACCTCTCCACTGTTTGCAAATATCTACATGGGTATAAGAATGCCTTTCCTCAGCTCCACTGCATGTATGTGACCTCCCCTGTGATTGGAATATCAGCAGCATCATGCGAGAGCTCTTTCTCCACTTTGTCCCATGTTCTTTCCCCGTTCCGCCGTACTACGCTACATGAGAGAAAAAGAAATGTAGTCATTCTGGCTCACGAGAAGGCCAAAACAACAGGCCTACATATGGATGGATTTGTTAGGACTTTAGCAGAGAAAAGCAGATGGCTGATTCTGTAATGACTGATAAAAGCCATAAAGAAATAAAAACAACAACAATTCTAAAAATAAAAATTAAAAAATATAAGTAAAATAAAAAATAAAATAAAAAATGGAAGGATAGACAGATGAGATAGATAAAATAAATTAAAGACATTAAAAAGATAAAAACCTTAAAAAATTAAAAGAGATAGATAGATAGATGATAGATAGATAGATAGATAGATAGATAGATAGATAGATAGATAGATAGATAGATGATAGATAGATAGATAGATAGATAGATAGATAGATAGATAGATAGATAGATAGATAGATAGATAGATAGATAGATAGATAGATAGATAGATAGAAAAACAATTAATGCAGCCCCAATAGAAAACAAATTAATGCAGCCCCAATAGAAAACAAGCCAGTGTCCCATGTGTGCCTGCCCCAAGCCCGGGTAAATGCAGAGGGTAGTGTAAGGAATGGATCAAAGGAAAAGATAGATATATGGATAGAAGAACTGTAATGTTGATAGCATAGTTTTCTATGCATTTTCGGAATCTGGGGGTATGTGACACCCGAAAAATTATTTCCCAGACCAGTCCTTTGTAGGGCTGGCTAAATCCGGCCCTGCTTGTAAGGCAGAAAATGAATCTTTTATAAATGATTTATTGTAAAAACCACTTAGTACTATACATTTCCTTCCAGACTCTCCAGAAAATGTGGAGAAAATAGCCATGAATTTGACAACAACAACAACAACAACAACAAAAATAACCCTCCAAACTAATCAGAGTGGACTTATCTCCAGTCAGGACATTGCAGTTTTATCTCTGTTGCCTAAAAGGGCGAGTGGTATCACAACCACTCTGATCCCTTTCACAAGTTTCTCTCCCCACTGTGTGAAAAGGAACCTCGACAAAAAAAACAAAAAAACAAAGCAGCGCTATGCAATCACATTACACACTTGTCAACTTAAAAGGTCACCATATTAGTTTAGAGTTGTTTCCGTCAAATCACTGAGCACCCCTCCAACCCCTCATGTTTTTGCACTCATTAAAAAATAAGTTACATACATTTTAAGTAGCTGACAAGTGCATCTGCGTTTTTCCAGAAGGTTCACAGGAAAAGAGAGCAACTTCTGTTACAAATTCATTGGCCTTTCATGCAGAGATCCTTCTTACACATTTTGACACAAGATTTTGCAGAGGTTAAAGAGTGTGAAAACAGCAATCCAATGACTCATCACAGCATACCAGAATCTCCACTTCCACACTTCAGATCAATATCCGAAACAGGCATGCTATGTGTGAACATTATGTATGACTCTGCTTTCATCTGTACCAGTCAATATGAGCCAACAGTCATCTATCTGCATTAGTCTTCACAGACAGGGGCAGATTTAGGACTGAAGACGATCCGGGGCTTATCACACACACACACACACACACACACACACACACACACACACACACACTAGTCAACATCATATATATTTGTCTTGTACCACATAATTTTTAATCTGAAGCTACATACCAAGCATATTCAGGGCAGAGTATTGTTCCTGTTAGTGTTTAGTGTGAGATGATAGTAAATATTCCCTTTCTGTCTCCAACAACTTTACCTGATAGTAAGCTAACTTTAGGCAAATCAGCAGCAGAACAAATATTTTCAAATAAGACTCACAACCCTGAGTCAACACCAGTATCATCAAAGCTGGGGTTCTGTCGCCGTACTTTTTGTCTAAGAAACGTCCTTATGTCCATCTTCACTCATGCGTTTCAGGCAGAGACTGTAGAAGAAGTCGGCAGCCGAAGGGCTTCTTCTTCAGTGGTGGAGGCTCAGGCAGGCTGTATACAAACTACTGCCAGCTCCTCCCTCTCTGTTGGACTTTGGTACTGCATGTTACTTCCACGTTTTAGATCCGGGGCTTTTCATAATACATTCGGGGCTTGAGCCCAAGTAGCCAGGCCTAACCCCGCCCCTGTTCACAGATAAGTCCTCTCTGCCTCAAAAACTATCCCTGCATGGGAACATATCGTGCTACAGTCACCAGTGGAGGCTGGTGAATTTTTTTTTATGGAAGGGCGGATTTTAACAGTTATTGTGCTGATAAGGACTTGCCTGCTGAGGGATTGGCATGCCCTTTTACTGGAAGGTGCATATGAGTAACAACAAGCCAACTTTTTAATATTAGCAGCTGCCAAGTCAACATTATAGGCGGAGCAAAATACTATCCAGCACGAGAAAGAACACTGGAACTGGCAATAACAGTGAAATTCTTTATTAACCAGCCAAACAGCACCATGGTCCCATTCCTCAAAAGGGAACTGCTACTCACTGTGCAAAATACCATACCATACAATACCATACCATACCATACCATACCATACCATTTTATTTATAAAGCACATTCAACAAGGCATTACAACCAAACAAGGCGCTGTACACTAAAAATTAACATCAACCAAAAATATTGTAACAGAATAGTAGTAGAACCCCCCAGAAAACACAAAAACACACCTAAATAGAACAAAACAACTGAAAACCGGCTTCCCACAATGCACCTCACCTGCTGCCTGTTCCACAGGGGGCAGGGTCACTTCACAACTTACTACAAACAACAAAGTTGTTCCAAAAACATGCTTAATTATCAATATTCTAACGCCAAAGCAAAACGAACAAAGCTAATGACATGAAGTCAAAAGTGTAAATTCAGTCTTACCTTTGTTGGTGTTGGTTTATGGTCTGAATAATCTGTGTTATAAAACAAAAAAATAACTTTTTTACCTGCTAGAGAGTGTTAATAAGTTTAATTATATAATTATAATTTTCCGGTTCTTCATAATAATAATAATTTAAAAAAAAACTCCATAAGGTGCACTCAGCTGCTCTGCAACAACAAATGACTGTGAACTGTGGGGATTTTCAGGTTCTGTCCTGACCTGAGCTGAGACTCTGACCTGCTGGTTTTCCTAGTTGCAATACCTATGCATTCAAAGGCCCTCCTATTCTTTTGTATTGGAGGGAGAACCAACACACATGTGCCAGATACAGTGTAGGTCTATGGTAAAGAATGCAGCATCCAAAATGAACAGGAAATACATCACAGGACAATTTGGTCATGGTAAAAGTGTGAAATAATGTTTTTAAACTACACTTAATCACAGATTATACACAACACTTGTAGTCTGTACGAGGTATAGATCATTCAGTTAAAAAGTAATTTTATATCATATATAATATATTGTAATTCCTATCTTCTTCTTCTTCAAGGTGCAAAAGCTCCACTATAATGTTTACTGGGCAACCGCAGAAGAGGAAATGAGTTTGTCACATGACCAAACAAATGTGCTCAAACATGAAGTAGTTAACAAACAGCGTGAAAGCAGTTTATTCTTAGTTATTTCATTCCTGGAACACAATAAGCCTCACATTAAAGCTCTGAGCATGGGAGAACATGACACAGAAAACTCAACCGAGACCAGCAACAGGTCAGTCGGCCATGACGCTCCTGCTTGCGTCTGATTACTAATTTGTCTGGTAAAATAAAGAAATGTCAGTGGAACTGTTTAGTTCAATGCAATGAAACGAAAGTGTTTATTTTAAACATGGCTTCCAGAATGAGCTTATAAGCACACAATTGGAAGCAGTGCTGTGTATTTGATGCCAGATGCAACAAGTTCTGACTTTGACAGACATTTCAGCTTTCATTCCACTCTTTTTTTAGTTTTTGTTCATAAACGTAATGAGTGTGGGACTTTAGTTGTGCATCAGAATTATATTAAAAGAGTAGACAGAAAAGCATTTTTTATAGAAGGGGAATTGGTTTCCGGTTAACCGGCTTTTAACCGTTAAAGGGTGTCAATTAAAGACATTATGGGAAATGTGCATCCCTAGTCTGGACAGACTGAGTCCATAGTTACGTTGCTTCCTCTTGTTCTGCATCTGTTGCAAGTCATGTTCTGTGAAGATCTAACCACACTTCACACACATCTAAAAAATAACAAGCCTCCTTTTGTAAAAAAGCTGTTGGTCGACCTCGGCAATTCTGGTGGCTGTGTTAGTGACCGGTGTAATGGCACTGGACATGCACGAGC